>NC_134571.1:104763171-105092171 GCF_050947875.1 Dermacentor variabilis
GAAGCAGACTGGAGCAAGGCAGTAGGGGAATATGGCATAGGCACTAGGAATAGCAGGGGATAGTTATTAGTAGAGTTTGCTGAACAGAATAATATGCGGATAATGAATGCCTTCTTCCGCAAGCGAGATAGCCGAAAGTGGACGTGAAGGACCCCGAATGGCGAGACTAGAAATTAAAAAGACTTCATACTCTGGGCTAACTCTGGCATCATACAAGATGTGGACGTGCTCAGCAAGGTGCGCTGCAGTGACCTGAGGAGGGAAGGGAAGAAACTGGTACATTAGAAGCCGACAAATGAGTTAGCGGTAAGAGGGAAAATAGAGAAATTCCAGCTCAAGCTACAGAATAGGTATTCGGCTTTAACTCAGGAAGAGGACCTTAGTGTTGAAGCAATGAATAACAATCTTGTGGGCATCATTAAGGAGTGTGCAATAGAAGTCGGTGGTAACTCCGTTAGACGGGATACCAGTAAGCTATCGCAGGAGACGAAAGATCTGCTCAAGAAACGCCAATGCATGAAAGCCTCTAACCCTACAGCTAGAATAGAACTGGCAGAACTTTCGAAGTTAATCAACAAGCGTAAGACAGCTGACATAAGGAAGTATAATATGGATAGAATTGAACATGCTCTCAGGAATGGAGGAAGCCTAAAAGCAGCGAAGAAAAACTAGGAATTGGTAAGAATCGGATGTATGCGTTAAGAGACAAAGCCGGCAATATCATTACTAATATGGATGAGATAGTTCAAGTGGCTCAGGAGTTCTATAGAGATTTATGCAGCACCAGTGGCACCCACGATGATAGTGGAAGAGAGAATTGCCTAGAGGAATTCGAAATCCCACAGGTAACACCAGAAGAAGTAAAGAAAGCCTTAGGAGCTATGCAAAGGGGGAAGGCAGCTGGGGAGGATCAGGTAACAGCAGATTTGTTGAAGGATGGTGGGCAGATTGTTCTAGAGAAACTGGCCACCCTGTATACGCAATGCCTCATGACTTCGAGCGTGCCGGAATCTTGGAAAAACGCTAACATAATCCTAATCCATAGGAAAGGGGACGACAAAGACTTGAAAAATTACAGACCAATCTGCTTACTGTCCGTTGCCTACAAAGTAATTGCAAATAGAATCAGGAACACCTTAGACTTCCGTCAAACAATGTACCAGGCAGGATTCCGTAAAGGCTACTCAACAATAGACCATATTACCACAATCAATCAGGTGAGAGAAAGAAGGTGGGGAATGTAGCCAACCTTTATATATAGATTTCATTGATTACGAGAAAGCGTTTGATTCAGTCGAAACCTCAGCAATCATGAAGGCATTGCGGAATCATGGTGTAGACGAGCCGTACGTAAAAATACTGAAAGATTTCTATAGCGGCTCCACAGTCACCGTAGTCCTCCATAAAGAACGCAACAAAATCCCAATAAAGAAAGGCGTCAGGCAGGGAGATACGATCTCTCCAATGCTATTCACAGCGTGCGCACAGGAAGTATTCAGAGACCTGGATTGGGAAGAATTGAGGATAAGAGGTAATTGAGAATACCTTAGTAACTTGCGATTCGCTGGTGATATTGCCTTGCTTCGTAACTCGGGGGGCCAATTGCAATGCATGCTCACTGACCTGGAGAGGCAAAGAAGAAAGGTGGGTCTAAAAATTAACCTGTAGAAAACTAAAGTAATGTTTAACAGTCTCAGTAGAGAATAGCAGTTTACGTTAAATAGCGAGGCACTGGAATTTGTAAGGGAATGCATCTACTTAGGGCAGGTAGTGACCGCGGATCCTGATCATCAGACTGAAATAATAAGAAGAATGGGCTGGGGTGCATTTCCCAGGCATTCTCCCATCATGAACAGCAGGTTGCCATTATCCCTGATGAGAACAGTGTTTAACAGCTGTGTCTTACCCGTATTCACGTAAGGTACAGAAAGCTGGAGACTTACGAAAAGGGTTCTACCCTAATTGAGGACGACGCAACGAGCTATGGAATGAAGAAGGATGGGTGTAACGTTAAGGGATAAGGAAAGAGCAGATTGGGTGAGGGCACAAACGCGAGTTATTGACATCTTAGTTGAAATCAAGAAAAAAATGGGGGGGGGGGGCATGGGCAGGACATGTAATGAGGAGGGAAGATAACCGATTGTCATTAGGGGTTACGGACTGGATTCCAAGGGAAGGGAAGCGTAGCAGGGCGCGGCAGAAAGTTAGGTGGGCGGTTGAGATTAAGAAGTTTGCAGGGAGAACACGGCTACAATTAGTACATGACCAGGGTAGTTGGAGAAGTATGGGAGAGGCCCTTGCCCTGCAGTGGGCGTAACCACGATGACGATTATTATTATTATTATTATTATTATTATTATTATTATTATTATTATTATTATTATTAATTGACACGTCGCGTCTGCATGCGTTGTAATATTCCAGTCTGTTGTCGCTAATCCTATTTCTTGTCTATGCTGTCAGCTGAAGCTTGTGTAATCTGATTGCGTGTAAGACGCACTTAGTGCGGTACATCCTAGATAAACGCGAGCACCATCGATACGCTCAAAATTTCGTCGAGTCATGTATAAACAGCCGACGCGTTTGGCCCTCTGACTGGGATTTCAGTGATGGATCATCGCGCAGTCCGCTTGGTAGTCACCTGAACGTAACTTGCTTTCGTGGGCACAAGTTTACCCAATAAACAGTTTGGTGACTTCCTTTGTGCCAGTGTGGTTTGTCACCATCATTACAAAGTGAAAATATCGCATTGAATAGGTACCTACAACACGTCTTTTCCATTTACCCAATAGTCTGTATGAAAAAAGGAAGGAATGTACCATTCCTAAAAACTTTCTCCTCTCTTGAAGTGGCACGTTACTTTCATATGAGATGCAGCAGGTTGCCCTCTGTGCTTGATATTTGACTATTTGTTTAGCTTATCTAAATGAAACATTGAGCTATTCTATATTAGCAGTACAACCTCAAAACGTAACTGTTTTGCTTAAGGATAAACACAATAATGGAAATAGTATACAAGTAAACATAATACATGCCACATAGAAGTACTCGAGACACAAGAACGGTGTTGATGTGGTATTGAGAATAACCACACAACAAAATGTGCCCGTCTGACTCTCTATATTAGGTGACCGCCCAATTACATAGACTAAAAAAGAAAACAAAAGAAGGTCAACAACATAACATACCATTACATACATTCTGGCTGTAGTAACACAGGGTGTTTACACTAATGCGCATTTGTAGCGACATTACAACAATGATACTTTCATTTGTACGCAAATATGGCCTGAATTATAAACCAAACCGAATTTTGGCATGAAAATGTTATTCTATCAATTCACATTGACATATTTGAACATCTACGTGCTTACCAGTGTTTGTATGGTGACATAATTATCTTGGAAACTGTTGTATGTAAATGAAAAGCGCTGTGACAGTACTCTACTTGGGCTCGAAGAGTCTGCTCATTGCTCCTAAGCAGGGACCAAAATTCAGTAGTTCTGCTATGAATCTCATCATATGCCACACGATGTCATCTGTCTAATGTCAATTGAGCTCATGAATGCGCACGAGACCACATGTGCTATTACGCCGGCTTGTTTTATTTTTTTTCCACGTGATAATACCTACAACCAGCATGTAGTCTATCTTGCCAAGTGCGCTTTCTGTTTAGGTAGGTGCGCCTTGTGGCTTATTTGAGTAATGATCTGAAGCACCTTAAGTATGTGCACCCACGCCTGCCTTTTCACTACTCCTTGAATTGCCTCATGCTAATCGATGCGTCTCTCTGCGAACAATGCCGTCTAGGCGAGCATATTATTGCGCGCACGTATACCTTGCGGCAACGTGCAAACCTAATCTTTTTAGGCTGAACGATAAGGTTTTTTGTTATTCTTGCAATATGCACTACCGTTTATACAGCAGTGCCTTATTTTTGCAGAGGTCTGCCTATATCACGAGTTACACACAAGGGACCCTCCTCCACCCCAACGTCCTTACCTGTGCGCGTTACGTTTCACGTGTCGTACTTATATTCTATTCTCATCTACTTAGCCCTTGCGGCAGACTTTTTATTTCTGTCCTCTCTGATTTCAACGACATTATGCGCGTGGCTAACATATGTTGCGCTTGCAGGAACAGGGCGCAACGGCCCTGTCTTTTCGACTGCACGTTCATTCCTGGTCAGTGCATTTAACAATGCATTTTTTGTTATCTTCATATGCATGGGTTCAAAGCGTACGAAAATTTTTGTCGTTTGCCTATTCTGTATTTCGTGTAAATAATTATCGCCTGCCCGCTGTGCTTTTCTTGTTTACTAGCTTTAGAGCACCACCCGTGTTCTTGGGTATCTGATAATTTGCTCGTAAGCTTTCTGTTCTATAATATTGAGCGTTCTTCAATGCCAGACAAGCCTCTTTGCGGTGGCAAATGTTGCAGTCCAGAACGTTTCCGTGTGTACATCCGGCGCAGCTGCCACATCTGAAATCTTTCTTTGAAAAGTCGTTAATGGCCCTCACTTTCCTTATCTTTCGGCTCGAGCGAGCGAATACCAGGTGTTTACAACTAAAGAAACATAAGTGGAAGGACTAAAAGGCATAAAAATGTAAAAAACTAAGCAACCATTATCATCTATAGCGACAGTAATTATATACATTGGGCGCCATTCCATGATGCCTATTTCCACTCTACTGAGAAAAGATGATCCTACCCTAAAACTTGCACATAGCATAGGCGTGGTACGCTTGTTTGTGGGCATGCAGAGCAGGGCGTGTAATTTTGCAGCCCCACGAAAGGCGCCGTCTGCATTTTGCTGGCCTTGAGATTTTCGCAAATGTTCTCTAGGTGTTTCATACGTCATTCTTCATATGTGTTTTTCTTCGTTGGGCTGGAAATCAGTGAGCATAAATGAGTGCGGCAGGAGAACTTCGGCTAGGCCGTTCATTCTTTCGTGCCTGTTGGCGCAAAAAAGTAAAACTGGAAAGAGCATCGGGCAGATATAGAGGCGGTGCATCCAAGAAATTGCTGCCTCCGAACAATAAGAGGAGCGCGCGCGTATTTTCTCACTATGTAATTTGGGAGGGCGTGTTCATCACCTCTTTCTCTTCGCCTTTTCCGCGAAACTTTCTTCGCTAGCTTTCTTTTTTCTTTCCTGCACCGCTTGCTATTAGGCACCTGCAAGGCAGCCTTATACTATTGAAGCTTGTTGATATTTCCATAATTTTGAGAAATATTGATATTTTACATATGCTAGCAAAGAATATTGTCAAGCAGTGCGTTCGAGCACAATAAGGAGAAATTTATGGTATTCCTCTTGGTATCTTGTGTTCCGAACAGTGCTTTGGAGGCAAATTTAGATGCGCTGATTTCTCGCCGCTTTTCCGATGCAGCTGACACATGCCTGATTCTATGGCGAATACATGTTTCGGTTTCTCTGTGTCCTAAGACAAACAGCTGGTGCCTCAAAGAGCAAGACACTGCCATTGATGGTATCGTACAGATTTTCTTGTTTAATAAAGGGGGGGGGGGGATCAGACATCCACTCGTTCGTAGGAATTGCTACAAAGGAAACACGTACAGGTTCTTGGAAAAAAAGCCTCAGAGCGGAAGTAAAATTCGCCCTGATCATTTATTCTTGTTGTATTCTCGTAAATCTACATGGAATACTTCGTTTCCGTCCTTATAATCTAATGTGCTGTTTTGCATTCACTCGCTTTCTTTTTCCTGACCCCTGGTTTTCGAGTTAGGTATATCACTTATCCGGTGCCAGATTTCCAACTCATCCACCATTGTGTTTCCACGCCTTTTAGGTACAGATATATGCGCACTTTAGATAATCTTTGCTTTTCAGCCATGTTTCTCATTCTTTCTTCATATCTCATTTTGTTCTGCGCGTCCCCGTATTCAAAAGAGTTCTAACTCTTGTCTCCGTGCTCTGCCTAATTTGTGGTTTTACCGTGGGCACCGAAAGCCAACCGGCCTACCAATGTTTCGCTTACTTTCAACCTCTACAAGATGTCCGATTTCAAGCACAGATCGGTATGTGAGGACGTTAGCGCTAGCACTACTGTTCCGTTTCGAATTTCTCACACCACATCAAATGTACAGTAGCGCAAAGGGGCTGGATCTTTCACTATTGCAATATTCTCCCCCTTCATTCTTAGGTTATTTTGATGAATACTTCAGTAGGTCTTTCGTTCGTTTTTCTCTGCACGGAGCTACTTTCACTGGCTAATTATAGACATGATTTTCTGTTGAAATTATACCACGCCAGTGCTCGTTTCGCCATTAAAGATCAGAAGTACCGATTTCTCGGTGCTAAACTTAAGGTCTAGGCTTGTCGTGGCAAGTCAGACACATTTGTGAGTCTCTGTGAACATCTTGTATTTTTCGCTATCCCTTCCTCCTACATGAGCACAGGAATCTTCTGTTGCATCCATTGCCCGTTACTGATGTAACATAAATCCAAACCTAATTCGAAGTTTTCTAGTTGCGATTCTTAACGCTAAAAATAAAGCGTAAGAAATAATGGAAACAGAGGAACTTATTGATTCAGTCCTTCGTGAGTTCCCAGAACTTGATTGTGCTATTACACTGCAATATTCGTAGCTTAAACAAAATGATTTATTCTTCATTTATTGCTAAATAAATGATATTACAACACTTTCCCAGACTCGCTTAGAACTGAGGAGCCCCATAACATGCCCGGATGTGGGATTGTATTATTTTGTCGTGCAGCAAAGAACAGAGCAGGTGGTGTACTGCTGTACGTAAGAGAAAATAAGGATTGCAAACTAGGCGCATCCTAAACAAGTGAAGCTCCACAAGAGCTTGCTTTGTTGAACTTGGTAACGCTATCAACATCGGAGTAGCCTACCGCTCCCCTAGCTCTAGGATTGCAACATTTCTCATTAAGTTAGATATCGTATGAAATAATTGCGTGCTTCCAAAAGTAAAGTGATTATTTCTGCAGATTAACATATTCTTGTATGGGAACAGCAATGATGATTATAAAACAGTACTGGAGTCATACCGTCTTTGTAATACCATCAAAGATGCCGCACATATCACCGCGGACCCAAGTACACTTAGTGATCATGTAATATGCAGTGACGAAACAAACATCGTATTTTCCGGAAAATAGAGCAAGCCACAGATGTAGATACTATGTATGAGGGCTTCTACATCCCTATTGCGCAATGTATTAGACTAGCGCCTTCTCGCCCGAAGAAAATATAATGAGCAGCCGATTCAACCCTGGATAACAAGTGATGCTCCTGAGTTATCTTGCTTAAAATACCACTGGTTGGGGAAGCATACACCAAACAAACATTAAAAGTATTTTAGGGAGCAATACAAAATGTTTAGAAATAGAACACGTACTCCACTGTGCAGTAGAAAGAAGGACTATTATAGTCGTCTCATTTTCCTAAAATAAAAGAATCATAAAAGAATGTGAGATGTAATAAGCTCGGTCATTAGAAATATGAGACCCCTAAACAACCCGACTTAAACAACGAAAGTAACCGCCCGTGTTGTTTTTGTGTTCTCTTCCGCTGTCTCCGTCTTTAGTAGAGCTCAATTTGATATGCGGTAAACACCAGCTAGGCCAAACTTATCTTCTGAAGGTAACACCAGTATACAAGAGCGGAGACCCCGAGCTTAAAAAAACCCGACCTTGGTGCTTTTCGCAATTAGCACATTAGTAGAAAAATAATTGCTCAAAGAATGAGATAATACCTGCTTAAGTACAATATCTTATCTCCAAATTAAATGACTTTAGGATAAGTAAGTCTACTAGTATAGCCGTAATTGCCGTTACAGACTTAATAATTAACTCACTTTATGGCATATATGCTGATCGGTATATGTTTTGACATTCAAATAGCTTTAGACAGTATGGACCATGATATAATACTCAATTAACTACAATGTTAGTGTTTGCGTTATAATCCCCTTAAATTTTTACATAAATATTTGGCCTGTCGCCCCTTAGCAGTGGATATAGAAGGTGCGTTTTAGCAAGTTCTTCCAGTTACCCACGGAGTACCAGAGGGATCTGTGTTATGAAATATGGTATTTTTACTATATGTAATTAAATTTTCAAGCTGCTTGCATGATGGAGAAGCCACAGTATTCACAGGCGATAGCGTGAGACTATGTTCAGGAACATAAATCAGACAACTCGAACGAAATGTAAATGAAGAACTTCAACATGTAAGAAAATGGTGTGCAGATAACAAGTTAGCAATCAAGGTTAGTCAGAATAATTACGTGTTGTTTACGACTACTAGAAAACAGATAATCAGACATGTAAAGAAATTTATATTGCGGCCCAATCACAAGTGTTGCCACCTATAAGTATATATGGGTCACACTAGACGTATGCGCTAAATTAATTCGAGCTTGCTTCACGCTGTATTAGGCACGAAATTATTTTCCGCTATAGCAAAGGCGAAAATGATGATGATGATGATGATGATGATGATGATGATGATGATGTGGTGTTTTGTGGCGCAAGGGCCAGGTTTGGCCAAAGAGCGCCATGACAAGTGGCAGTGTTAACGATGTATTATGGAAGATGTGACTTGGCTGTAAAGTGGCCTAAAAATAGTCGCTGTAAAGTGCGTAAAAACTACGTGCTATAAAATTATGGCGATGACTAAGGACGAATACTATGTACATTAAAATCCATCGTAGAAGAATGATGCAAAATATAAAATATATAAGATGGTAAATTACTTGGAGCACTGCTGCCTCGCCAGAGCCCTTGAAGCACAAGGGCCTAGAGGCACGTGCATTACCAAAGAGCTATCACAGCGGCATCCTCTGAAGAGAGGACCCGCTACGAACATGTGGGGCTAAAAACATGCAGGACAACATCTTTCAGGAAACTTAGGACTGCGTGGGTGTCAAATAAAGGTTCTGGGCCGAGTAGCATTACGGGATGTAGGGGGATGTGCTGCCGGTATGCTAAAGGAAAATGCCTCTTTCTCTCAGATTCGGCTTCCCGACACTCCAGGAGGACGTGGAGTACGGTCAGCCTCTCCCCGTATCTACCACAGGTTGGAGGCTCACTTCCGGTGAGTAGAAAATTATGGGTGCCAAACGTGTGTCCTATTCTGAGACGACAGAATAGGACATCTGTTCGGCGCGATTTTGTAGTAGAGGGCCAGAATCCTAACTGTGGTTTTATCAGGTGGAGCTTATTATCCGTTTCCGCGTCCCACATGCGTTGCCAGTGGTCTCGCAATCTCCTTCGCAAGAAAGGCCTCAGATCTGTGACAGGCACCGCAGCGGTAGGGTTAACAGCTTGCAATGCGATTGACGTGGCCATCTCGTCCGCCAGAACGTTACCTTCAATGCTCCTATGGCCAGGCACCCAGCATATTTTGATATTCTGGTTAGATCTGTACGCTTTACACAAGACGGAATATAGTTCATTAAGTACTGGATTTTTGTGTGTATAGAGTAACATCAGGGCCTTCACGACACTTAGGGAGTCTGTGTATATCGCTGACTTTTGGAGTTTTGATTTTGTTATATGCTTCACGGCAGACAGTAATGCGTAGGCCTCGGCCGTAAATATACTTGTTTCCGTGTGTAGTACATCGGATTCTGAGAAGGATGGGCCGACGGCAGCATACGACACCCCGGCATTGGACTTCGAAGAGTCTGTGTAGAACTCTGCGCAGGAGTGCTTGTGCTGGAGTTCTAGGAAATGAGTTCGTATTTCGATCTCTGGTGCGTGTTTTGTTATTTCTAGAAAGGATATGTCACATTCTATGACCTGCCACTCCCAAGGCGGTAACAACTTGGATGCATTAGGTGAAGCTCGAGGAGTGGGACTCATCACTAAGCTCCCTCACTTGAAGCGAGAAAGGCTTTCTTACAGAAGGACGATTATGGAATAGTGTAGTGCAGGTCATATCGTTAACAGTGTTAAAACATGGATGTTGATGATTGGAGTGTATTTTTAGGAAATATGTAAGGCTGATGTTAGTTCTGTGTAGATGGAGCGACCATTCATTTGATTCCGCGTATAAGCTTTCAATCGGGCTTGTTCTGAAAGCACCAGTGGCTAAGCGGATACCTAGATGGTGGATAGGATCTAGGATCTTTAGTGCGCTCGGAGCGGCAGAGTTATATACGACGGCACCATAGTCCAATCGTGATCGATTTAGGCTCTTATAAACATTCATCAGACACTTCCTGTCGCTACCCCATGTTGAGTGGGATAGAATTTTAAGTAGGTCCATTGTCCTTAGACATTTTTCTTTAGGATATTTAATGTGCTGTATAAAAGTAAGCTTGGAGTATAGTATAATACCTAAAAAATTGTGTTCTTCGTTTATGGGTATTTGATGTCCACACAGTTGAACACACAGATGTGGAACCAGGCCTCTCTTTCTAGTAAAAACAACACAAGTGCTTTTGTGGGGGTTGATCCTAAATCCGTTTTCGTCAGCCCACTTGGAAACCTTGTTCAGGCCCTGCTGTACCTGTCTCTCGCATACTGCGAGGTTGCAGGATTTAAAGCCTATTTGTATAACGTCGACGTATACGGAATAAAAAATGGCCGGTGGCAGTGAAGCACGCAGTGTGTTCATCTTAACAATAAAAAGAGTGCAGCTGAGCACACCTCCCTGGGGTACACCAGTTTCCTGCGTAAAAGGACGTGACAGTGCATTACCGACTTTTACTCGGAAGGTACGATTGGACAAATAGCTTTCTATTAGGGAGAGCATATTGCCACGGATGCCCATTCCCGACAAGTCTCTCAAGATTCCGTAGCGCCACGTTGTGTCGTACGCCTTCTCCATATCTAGGAACACGGATAGGAAATATTGCTTATGTAGAAAGGCGTCGCGAATGTTTCCCTTAATGCGCACAAGGTGATCAATTGTGGACCGCCCTTCCCTGAAGCCACAGGCGAAAATGATATATTTCAGTATATTTCATAGTCAGCTAATATATTGCTCCGAATCACGGGGATACCCACATACATCTTATCTCCAACCAGTCATTACACTACAAGGAAAAGAAGCATTCCGCATCATGACATTTGCAGGTTCTATACCAGATTGTGAAGCACTGTTTAAATCACTTGAGATAACGCAATTTCAGATTGCAGACGATTATAAAACTGCTGGTCTAATTCTCAACATCCTGTCCAATATTAACCCTTGCGCTTCCATCCTATAGATAGTGTCAAACAGGAGCACTCGTAGCTAGGCTCAACATATGGTCAAAATACCACGAATACCTCATCCCTCTGGGAAATGTAGAATTGAGTATGGAGGGACTAATATATGGAATGGTATTTCGCTTGCAACTAAGGAAGGTAAGAAATTTTCATATGCCTTGAAAGATATGGTAAAAAATGGAAACTTTCTTCAATCACCTAATACATGAGCCAACACTGCACTTATATTTTATGCCACAAGAAGAACTAATATCTAAGTAATTATCTATGCTGAACTAATATTGCAATAAGATTGCACTGTTACATGCGTTGCGCCTGCTCTGTACCTTTGAATATTAGCATATGCTACCTGTATAAGAACATTAGTGTTACATTTTTTTCTTTCATGTGCAAGCCTAGACATATTCTATAGGTGTGCTTGAGTTATTTTACTTGCATAAATCTGCATGAGCCCGTAATTAGCAGTAATCCTAAGGACTCACATGAAACCTTCAACCCTACTGTATGTTTCAACTCAACAAAACCTTCTTTTCACGGCACTTCTTGCGTTCCCATAACATTTAGGCCCAGTTGTCTTTATATATATATGTCCCTCTGCAGCTTCAAAATAACATCGATGCCTTCGTGCTTGAGAATATCCCACAACAATTCCCTGATTACGTTGTCGCATGTTCCTTTAGTAACGAGAAATGCTATCCATAAACCTCTATTTTGAGCTATTAAAATATCTATGCACTAAATTAGTCCAAAGATATTGTCATCTAAGGCAATGGCCGTGATATAGTTACTAATGCAGACAAGGGAGAAAAGGTTGGGACAGGGCATGCTCTAACGCTTTGTCGTGTACCATTTATGTTTTTGTTAGCCTTGTTCCCGCTTGTAACTATGTTACAGCAATTGCATCTACACAAACTAGCTCAACTCTAGTCGTTTATTACTCTGCCTTTAGTACAATGGGCCCTTTCTTAACATCTGTTCAACTTTGGAATCTTCATGTTACCCTTGTACACTTTACTGACACTACGACTTGCCGTGCAAGGAGACTATTGTTCAGGCTTAACAACCGTTTAGTGCCTTTCGAAGGCTATCGCGTGGTTTTGTCCCAGCTTCCTTATATATACAGGGTGTCCCAGCTAAATTTACCCAGAGTTTAAATACATGCAAATACAACGCAGCTGGATAGAACAAAGGTAATGTTGTTTGGCGTCGCTTGGAGATATTCAAAACATCCTTTCTTCATGCCGCCTAATTAGATAATTAGTCTTCGTTATCAAATGAACTTCTTAAATAAAATCAGATGAAAAGTTTCAACGAAAAAATTGTAGAACTACATGAAAAACTCCCGATACAGCTTTCTGTTGCTGAATACGTGCTACATAAGCGTTTTTCAGAGCGTGAAAGATGCCCGCAAATGAACTCAAAATTGCCGTGGGACTGGCCCCTCGAGGCACTTTGTGTGCATTCGCGGGCCGCTTTCACGCTCGGAAAAACAATTTTGTGCAGCACGTATTGAGGAACAGAAATTTTTATCGGGAGTTTTTTTATGTGGCTCTACAATTTTTTTCATTGGAGCTTTTATCTAATTATAATATTTGAGACGTTGTATAATTAAGTAGAGGCAACAAACGCGGGTAAACGACATCTTAGTTGAAATCAAGAAAAAGAAATGGGCATGGGCAGGACATGTAATGAGGAGGGAAGATAACCGATGGTCATTAAGGGTTACGGACTGGATTCCAAGGGAAGGGAAGCGTAGCAGGGGGCGGCAGAAAGTTAGGTGGGCGGATGAAATTAAGATGTTTGCAGGGACAACATGGCCGCAATTAGTACATGACCGGGGTAGTTGGAGAAGTATGGGAGAGGCCTTTGCCCTGCAGTGGGCATAACTAGGCTGATGATGATGATGATAATTAAGTAAAATTATCTAATTAGGCTAAATGACAAAAAGTAGTTTGAGTATCTACAACCAACGGCAAACAACATTCCCTTTGTTCTGTCCATTCGTTCGTGGCATTTGCATATTTTAAACTCTGGCTAAAATAAACTGGGACGCCCGGTATATATACTGGCTGTGTCAGCATCAAACATTTTTTTTAAATATTGCCTGTGGGAGACAGAACAACTCTAGTCTCTGAACTGATCTACTCCAACAAATGGGCATTAGTAGCACAAAACATTGGCACATAATCGAGGAAATATTAAAAATTTACAAATTAAATTTATAACTAATTACTCTTTGGCAGATATTGCAATTCACAAATTCTAGCCGGGGAGTTCGCAAGGTAGTTCCTCTTGGAAGGAATTCTCAGGATTATACCAGTTGTGATATATTAATTCCCAGACTGTGCGGATAAATGCACTGGCGTTGTAGTTACTTTTGTGTTTCAATGCATAAAACGACGTTTTGTTGACAAAGTGGAGGGACAGTGCTTTTTTACCGCAAGTTTGACGGCCCAGATCTCGTAAATGGTGTCAACACAATTATTTTCAAGCGGATAGGCCTTGCAGTCTCACCCTCTAGAATTTGTAAATTACAATATGCGCCATAAGGTAATCAATTAAAAACCTAATTAGTAATTTTTTGTTACTTAGTCCATTATGCATCTAAATTTTTTTGCCAGGAATGTCCGCGCGTTCGAGCATACCAGCTCATGAACTAGAATTGTGTTGTCTGCAACAGGCAATTCGAATTTTTTTTAAAGCACTTGCTGGCACACCGTGTGTATAAAGCAAAGTAATACCACGTTCTGAGAAAAAGCCAGCGAAAACAGCGTTCCCCTTGGTTGTGTTATATGCAGTGCAAACTCCACTCTTTCTGCTCCGTCTTGCTCGCAATATTCGCCTAAGTGCAGTAAACGAACAAAGTCACAAGTAAAGGCAAAAGTACGAGCTAGACGATCCTGTACTGAGAGACATTTGCAGAAGAACCAAATTTCAAGAAAGAAAGTTTACGTTTTAAAAAGCATTGCCGCTTCTCTTTTCGTAAACTTTGGCGCGTGGTTGCACGTTTCTTAACATGTGTTATATCTCACTTTCTTTCTCCAAAATCTCCCGAGTTTACGTTGCATATTATGCCATTTTCGTCTAGCTGATGCGCCCGTCTGTTGGGGTGAAAACTGCCTGTCTGCCGTTTCAGCATGACTTACGACCAGTTTAGAGTGAAAACGTCATCGCAAGTGTGGTTCAAAGCGAAGCTGCTGCTTTTAAAGCCAATTTAGAGCAGCTGCGTTGATTGATTTATTCTTGGGCTTTTCCTGTTATGTTCGGCACTTTATTATTGTTAACGTAAAATTAAGCTAGCTTGCAAATTTGGAAGTGTACGTGTTTCCATTCCCACGTATAATTACGGCTAGAAAACCAAATCACAGGCGTTGGTGCCTATAACATTGCTGCCTACCAAACCTGATCTCAAAGCCAAATTAAGAAATGTTGACCTAAAAGACAACTAAGGCGGAGAAATCAGCCGGCCGTCATTGAAAAAGCGTTCACCTCTTTATTGCCCTATTTACCATCCTTTTTATGCAGTTCTTTCTTTTTCAAGCCGGGACATGTCTCCAGTTTTCAGCTACAATGCTGTTATTTTACTGCAGTGCACACTGCAAAATAGGTATAGTTGAATTTCATTGTTTCAATACATCCTAAAATGCCCGTACCACAAATAATGCACCCATGTCGGCACATCACTAGTGCCGCGGGGAATGTATGAGTACTTAATTCACTAAAATCGTACAAACTTCGGCATAGCTAATGTGAAAGAGATTGCAAAGATCTGCTAGTTAGGAAAGTCAGTCGTTCATCAACAACAAATACAATGGGTATAATACTTTGATTCCTAGAAGAATCAGTTAGGATCGAAAAAACGGAAATAATGTACATTGCTAGGTAAGTTTAAGCAATGCTAAATGGCTGCCTTGGGCAAAGCGCACGTCATAAGTCTTCAGAATTAGGCCGTTATACTTTGACGGCGCAAATCTAGTTAACACGTTGGTAGCACTTTATTGAAACTTTTTAGATAGCAAAAAACAAAAAAGCTTAGTGAGAGCAATGGCTGCAAAGCTATTGCGTTGGCTATTAAACTGGCAACATACGAAAGACGACATAGAACTGTTCGGTTAATGTAATTCAGCTTTACTTTACACAAACGCATACGGAAATGATACACAAAAACATTTCCCTAAACAGTAAGCGAGATGCTGTAGGTCAACAATATGGTTGAGCTGCCATTTAAAAATAAATGCAGGGACCTAGACTGATGTTTTATAAGCGCTTGTGAAATGGAGCAGGGCACGGTTCTCTATGTTTACAATATTGATAAAGAAATGAATGACAACTTTGTTTATAACTCAAACAAAGAAACTCATAGAATTTTGAAAATTTCACACGAGAAGCACTGCTGTGTCAAAGACCACAGTGCCCTCTCTCGTAAACACCAGCTGGCGATGAGCCGAAGGATTGCTTTGTTGCCAGAACTAGGCAGCCTGCTGAAATATTTTCAGGCGTAGACATTTTAAAAAATTTTAGTATTGTTGGATGGTTGACATTTTCTCATATGGAGGTAATTTTCCTGGAGGCCAAGAGCCTTTGTCGTATATGCTCAGTGGTTTGTCGTCAGTTAAGGTGATCAATAAAAAACTAACTCAACGGTGTGTTTCTTCGAAAAATTGGGAACTTGCTTGGCCGAGAGGAATGTTTAATTCGCGATGGAGTAGATCCGCTAGCGGTCAGTCAAAGGACATTTTTCCTGCATGCTGACTGCTTTGACGTTTTATGATGTACATTTCATCTAGGATATTATTTGATATTATCTGCATTAGGGCAATTCCATGAACGTCTGAGTGGCATGGAACATTTAAATATTGTTCACAGCAAGGTAGAGACCACTTTATCAGAATTACGATAATTTCTCAAAGCTACGTTTTCATTGTGTTTGTGTTTTCAGAAAACACAATTTTAAATATGGAATTGGTATTTAATATTGTGTAAATGAAGTATTAGCTAAACAATGTTTGCTGAGAATCCATAAAGGCCATGGAAGGTGGTACGCGTGGTGCAACACGCAATAAGCATCCCTCAAACCTTAACTGGTATATCCACAATTATGTTGAGTGCCATCGTGCACCATCAAAAAAATACTGAACAGCAAAAACACTTTCAAAATATCATTCTGCATTGTTGGAAATATTTTAAAAACTAAATTATGGGGTTTTACGAGCCAAAACAACTTTCTGATTATGAGGCGCGCCGTAGTGGGGGATTCCAGAAATTTCGACCACCTGGGGTTCTTTAACGTGCGCCTAAATCTAAATACACGGTTGTTTTCGCATCTCGCCCCCAACGAAATGCGGCCGCCGTGGCCGGGATTCGATCCCGCGACCTCGTGCTCAGCAGCCCAACACCATAGCCACTGAGCAACCACGGCGGGTATTCTTGAAATGCACGTCTATGCAGAAACTATAAAAGAATCTGGGGAAAACGTAACGCTGCTTTATGACAAACTGCATATCAATGGTGCCTTCTACAGATGAGATGACGAAACACACGATGTGGCCCTAACCCAACCAACCACATTAGGCTACCTTAAGCAAAAAAAAAAAAAAACTGGAAGCAGGAAGGCAAGCAACACGTCCTCGGCGCAACGCATTGCGTCCGAAATCAGTTTCTGCAATAATAATGTGCGTAGCATACTAAAGAAAACTGACCTCCTTGAAGCATTCCTTCTTGGTATCGAACAAGATTTTGTTGCTTTAACTGAGACAACGCTAACAATTGACATCAGAATGCCCAAATCAAAACGCAAAACTAAGTAATCATACCAAAGGACCAATTAACACGTGGTGGAGGCATCACCTTATCGAATAAAAATAAAATCCCTGATATGGTGCTGCCTGATATCACAGGAGTGGAAGGAATTTTTTTGTAAGCTAACATTGTCTGCATTCAACATTGTCGTCGGCAATGCTTATCGTAGTCCCTCATGTAAAGTTGAAGTGATGAAAAGACTGTGCTTGTATGCGCAAGATAACGTTCTGGGGCCCAGGCTAATACTTCTAGGGAATTTTAAGCTACTTGATGGGAACTGGCAAGCGATTGAACATAACTCATCAAGTGCTTATATGCTTTTCGATCTTATGCTTTCATTGAATCTCAGCCAAATCGTAACATAGCTCACACGTCTCCAATGAACTACTTCCAACACACTTGATTTACTATTTCTAAGCCACCATTTCCTGTTAGGCCAAGCGAATCTTGAATTCATCAATGGCATATTTGATCATAAGAATACCTTACGTGTTGTACCTGCTTAGAATACTACGTTTTTCCGCAACCATGTATCACCTACCCGAACTTCAATAGAGCAGACGATACCGGTATTATTGACATTTTATCTAGCGAACTTATCGCCTTCGAAGAACTTTCCGTACGTCCCACCAGAAACATCGAAACGTTGTGGTATCGTTTCAAAAATATCAGGTTTCATTAGGTTTCCCAATATGTGCATTTTAAAGCTAAATAACGAGGAAGCACAATCCATGGTTCTCACGTGACAGCATTCATCTAAAGTCACGCGTCTGGAAAAAATCAATAAATATAGCACCTAGTCCTTCATGTCGAAGTAATCTTAGTCTAGTTATCCAAGACATGAAATCTAAAATAAAGACAGCAAAGTCAAGCTTTTACTCAAACACACTTCAAGGATTCGTAAGATATTCACCGAGCAAATTCTGGAACTACCTTAAACCTAAGCCATCAAGTGATCCCCTATTGTCGCTGAAAACTAACAAAGAAAGCGCTAATTCACTAAATAACTATGTTTCTTCTACCTTCACAGCTGACGATAGAAAACTACCTTAAACTTAAATCACCGTTACAGCAGACTAAACCCGCTTACCGTCAAGTAGGCCGGAGTACTGAACTTTCTAAACTTGGACACGAAAAAAGGGCCAGACCCGGACAAAATACCAAATGTTTTTTTCGAAACGATAAGTAGAATGGACTACCAAGTACCTTTGTATAATATTTAACAAATCATTATCGTCATCGGTTCTTCTAAAGTATTGTAAATCTGCAGAAGTTGTACAACACACAAATCAGGCAGCAAAAACAAGCCGTCCAACTTTAGGTCAATTTTACTTACTAGTATCGTGTGCAAACTCTATGAAGACATCATACTAAAACCTATAACCGTTTCTTTAAGGAGAGTATCATATTACCATATAAACATGGCTTTCGCAGAGGGATTTCTACTATCACTCAACTTTTGGTACTAAGCCAGGACATATCATTCATAATGACCAAAATAGAAAAACAGACCTCATCCTGCTGAATTTCTCGACGGCACTTGATCGTGTATCACGCAAGAAGCTCACAAGGAAACATGAGATTGCATTAGGTACAGGCCCCATAATTGACTGGATTTGCGACTGTCTTGCTAACCGTACCCAATTGGAGGAAGTGAACGGATCGATTTCCCAGAGAGCTCGCTTGCTATCGGGAGTCCTCCAAGGAAGCGTTCTGGCTCCCCTTTTATTTATAATTTTGATTAACAACCTACCAGTAAAAATATCACGAAACATTAGGCTATTTGTAGACGACCGCATTCTTCATCGAAATTTTAACTCACATGATGACCACATAACATTAAACAACGACTTAAAGTTTCGTCTAATTGGTGTGCAGATTGGCAGACGACCATTAATACTAAGAAATCTGCAGTTCTATTGTCAATCACTAGAAAAAAAGTAACTTAAGCTTTATGTGTACCGTTGATGACGTGTCACTGATACCAGTTCATGAACCCAAGTACGTCAGATTAACATTAACACTTGACTTCAGATGGATCTCCCTATACAAACAACGTTACACCCACTGCAAATAAACGCCTTTTCTTTCTTGGAAGACAACTCCAAGTAGCCCCACCCGCATTTGTGAAGATGTTAAAATGGCTATAGAAGCTATGGTGAAGCAATTACTGCAAAAAATATGGCACCTGGAATAAGAATGAGCAGCATGCACGTGGCTGCATGGCACCCTGAGGCTGCATGGATAAACGGTAACTGAGTTTTTAGCACATGTGGTCTTTTCGCATTTCGTGTTTGTCTGTAGTGCCATATAGACGCCACACGACACATAGAATAATACTAAATCCCTTACACAACTATTCAGTAGAGGTGTGTGAATATTCGAAACATTTTGAAACGTCAATTGCACCCAATTAAACAAAATTGGAGCAAGAGCACAGTAAGTTTTCGTCTCCTCGGACATACTATATATATCAAACATGAGAACTCGCGTAGTGGAACAGGCTACGTCGCTTAGGTAGCCATACATTACAGGCTATGCAGGGACCATTCGCACACTCTAAAGAGTTCTGCGCATGCAAGGACACTACGTGTCTGCTCTTAATGCTCCGTTTGTCCTTTTAATAAACTGCACTTCATAATGTACTATGCAATGACAGAACCTTCCTGACTATACCATGATCTGTACATTGCTTTATATTTATGCTGCTAATGCCTCTTCATTAATCTAAAACCATTCGATACGATTCTGGATGATTTCCATTCGATTCGGTCTCGAAATTCACTGTTCGCACACCCCTATTATTCAGAAACACTGAGGTGGATTTTAAACAACAATCTTTAGGAGAAACTTCTCTGGATACGAAGTTGCCGTGCACGCATGCCAGGTATATTGTCCCCTACGCCATTAACAAGTGGCAGGTGCTCTCTTCCTGTACGTCTACATCGCCTGGTGGGAACATGGAGCCCGAGTGGCTCCGGTTCTCTTCGTAGGAAGGCCGCGTTGTGCAGGGCAGCGCAAGCTGTTATTATGCGAGCTGCATTACGTGGCTTGTGCTGTAGCTTCATGTCTAAGCAGGGGAAGCGCCTTTTACACACTATAAAGGCCCTTTCTATGGAGTCTCGGGTCTTGATGTGCGCCTTGTTGTACCTGATAGAATGACAATACAATGGAATTAGTCAGTTTTCGAGTACACACTGTACATTATATTGTTCCAAAACTTTTCTCCTGTGCAGTTAGCAAAGATCAACATTGAATGGCTACGGATAGATTCCATCGCCTACAAACGATATCGCACATTGTTAGATTCACGTTCGTTCTACCCAGGCATATTTCAGTACCGACCATTATATTAAATGTAGAACACTCTGGCGCTATATAGGTGACGCCATCTGTGGGCTCTTGGTGCAGCAGCAGATAAGAGATGAACATGTTGCTTATGCGTACCAGCCAATCACTGTATCACACTTCAAGTGTGTTGCATAGCTTTACAAAAACATAGTATGCTATTATTGAGAGAGGTGCTACCTATCATATATACCCCTGAAAAGATTAGGAATTACTTGCCTGCCTTCTGGCTAGTTGACTGGACCTTGCTCACCAAGGGGGGTCATCACGAAAGGAGAGCAGGCACCCAAGCAGCCGACTAGGCACACGGTTGTGTTCCTACATAACACGTACTCGAGAATTGTCGTATATGCGACTGTCATGGGCAGACCATGGCCAGCTCGCTACAACGTTGAAAAACTGCAGCATTGGTCCGGCAACCACCTCCAAAAGAATCAACTAGAGTATGAGTGCAGGAAAAGCATGATGTCGTTGCAACAACTTTAACTACATTCTACCTCCTAGCAAGACGGAAGATAAAAATCTGTAAACAACTGAAGGCTATTTCACGGAAATTTTGAACTAAAAATTTCATGTGTCCCATAATTCTACGCCCTGTTTTTGCCACTGCATATGTAAATAGGGAGTTTGTTGCACAGATCGTAGTGGTCACGATGGACAGAAGCGTGATAAACCATTTCTTACGTAGTCGAATAAAAATGTGCACATGCGCACATCATATCAGTTGCTTCGTGATCAGCAAGCGAAGCTCGTTTTTCCCGCACACTTGCGCTACGTAAGTAAATGGCCTGAAAGCGCTACACTTGAGACCACACACCCGGCTAAAAACCGGTAGTCGTACCGTTGATTTGTGAAATATAGCGTGTGAATGCATATGACGCGCGTAACATAGTTACTTAAAACAGGAAGCGAGAATTGTAATATGACGACTAGGACTTTTACCACTGCTTTTACGCTTCTGCAAAAGTAATCGGTTACGATCCCTACACATTGTGAAAAAGGGCTTACCTGAACGCTAACAGAAAACACTCCTTTGCAGTTGCGGTAAACTTCTGCGTCACCGCCTCCGGGACTCTTGATGCGTAATTTGTGCCGTCGATGCAGCCCATCAATTCGGAGAAGTGGGTGATCTCGTAGAAACCTCGCATCACACATGACAACTGTGAGGTATCGGCCGCGAGGTGGACAACTGGTCAGAACAGGTGCCTCGCAAGAAGGCACGTCACCCTATTCACAGCGCGACACATTGTGGGCTGGGACACCTTAACCTAGTCTCCGCTCACAATTTGAAAGTTTCCAGCACCGAAAACTCTCAGTGCCACAAGCAGCTGCTGCATTGGTGTCAGCGGCAGTCCTCGGTTGTCGCCGCTCGCTTCAAGTAACAGAAAGGCGAGCAGCTGTCTGCTTCGTGAAGCGATAGCGCGTGATGAACTCATTGTCGTCCTATACCTCCATCGGGTTCGATCTGTCGCGCATCCATGTTTGTGGCATAGTTGGCATGTAAAATGCACCACCGAAGACGACATCACAGGCTCTACGAGCAAATTCATACGCGCTAATTCTTCTGGCGATGTCGCTCCCCTAAGCTGCCATGCCTCCTCAACCTGTCAAGCCCCCTTCAAGGTAGCTCTAGCCTGTCTTGAAGTTTTTGCGTACTTGATCAAGTAAAGTCCACCGCGTGGAGGCGCTTCAAGTCAAGCGAGGTTTATGATGCGCGTTGGTGCCGCCTTGAGGCGACCGCAAGTCAAGTTCGAGTCGGGCCCATTTCTGAATACGGGGGTAATATTTGTATTTGTCTTGCTTTCGCAAAAGTTTTTCTTAGGTCAACAATATTGTTGAGCTGCTAGTTAAATTGTTAATGCTCACTAGCTAAAAATACTGACGAGGTGTATATCTTTCCAACTTCAAACAATTCACCACGTTAAGATACATGATTTCAAAAAACAGGCTGAGTGCCTGTTTTTCCTTAATTGTTAAAGTTTGACGCTTGCAAGCTACGCAGTGTACGTAAGTCTTGCTTAAAGCAACAAAACAAAAAAAGGCAGCAATGCTGATGCTATAGGAAACATATTTTTTAAAGCACTTCTTTAACGAAATCAAAAGAGCGATTATCAGACCGCTTTCATTTCCTGAACGAGCTGTCACATGGAGCAACTAACTTCTCAGTTGACTTTTGAATGTATGATGATATTGTGCTGCGAAATCAAGTGTCATGAAAGATACTAAAACTTTTGAAGGCCTCTCTACACCTGCGATCTTAACATGCCGGCTCTAAACGAAATCGCAGTGCGACGGATAGCAACAAAAATGTATAGTAAGAAAAAGTAACCAAAACATTAAACCTGCAAGCAGGGGGGGGGGAGGTTCATCACATGATGGATGTTTTGGAAGGAAAAAGTAAACTGAGAAACAGATTTTGCAATAAAAAGTCAAAGAAACCTTGAAAACAAGTACAGTGATAGGGTTCTGAAATAAAGATAAGTTTTGCAGTTGCGGGTTGAACGGGGGATTGACCTAAATTATCTGCTCCGTTCGAGGGCCTCCTCTTTCAACATCGAGTGGCCAGCCAATTCGTCTGACTGTTTTCTTCCACGGCACCTGCGCATCGCTTTTGCCTGATGTTTTTCAGCGTAGACCCGAATTGCGTTCTTTGTTTTATCGTTGCAATTATAGATTGCAGATTCAATGCGCTTTTGTAATGTTTTTTCTCGTTCGCTACATGCAAAATGTTTGCTCCAATGTTCCCAATTTTGTCCTACGGCAATACGAGGCTTCATCTCCGAGTAGTAGTGCTTTTTATTGGCCATTGTTATAAAGCGAGTGAAATACGAAAACAATGCTAGTAATAATGAAGCATGTGAAGCAGGTACTACCTGAATAAGACAGAGATGCTGACTTTATTGAGAATTAGAAGTTGTTCGGCTGCAACATGGCTTGGCGTGCTACTTACTCAACATGGTGGGCGAGGAAGAGTGTACAATCAATGGGAACACACACACGCTCCTCTCTCTCACTATGGTTGCGAAAGTTCTTCAGTGTGCAAGAAAACAATGCACAAAAATTTAACAGTGCACGTTCCTTGAAACTTTGAAACAGTTAAAGTTCGTTTCTCCGGGCATTTGACATCTGTTGCTGCTACGGTGTCCAGTATTCGTTTTGATTTTCTAGCCGTTGAAAAGTAACTAGTGCTTGTCATCGGTTGCATTTGTGCGTTTTTGTAGGGAACAGCTTTTTCTGACTGTGCGTCTTGTAGAGACACTGATGTTTTATAGCCTCAATCATTAAGGCGCTTCGCAAATCATATGTCCCTATTATACAGCACAGCCAGATAAGCTACAAGAGTGTCTCAGCAGTGATAATTTACAAGTGATGTATTCGTGTTGCGAAGGTACACGTTTGCTTAACCAAACCTTGTGCACATTGAGGACACCTGTTTGTATACTTAACGCTCGCCTTTGCTTCCCGGGCCTATATACAAACGGGTGATGCTTTTTCCGGCTAAATCAGGACATGAAAACAACGCTTACAATAAATACGAAAGTTGGTAAACAAATCAGTAAAGTATTAAAGTATCAGTGAAGTTAGTATAGAAAGTTTGCACAGCCTGAGAATGCCACATTTTTTTTCAGTGTCGCACACATGTCGTTGCACTTGCGAATGCGAAAATAGAAATTAACTCTGGAAGCGCAAGCTAGAAAAGGTTTTGTTGAGCTCACGGGAGTGCCTAGCCCTGGTACTCCTGTGGGAATGTGAAAAAGCATGATCAATATTTTGAGATTATTTGCCGTCTCCACCGAAGATTACTAAACAGCTGTCCATTCTACTCTCTTTGCAAATAGGAAAAAACTATGCCTATAGGGCGTGTTTTACGCTACAGCAATATTTTTTATTGCCTGCGTTAAAAAGCACATTTCTATTCCTTGATCTAAATTACTCTGCGAGGCGGCCATGACTTCTACGAGAAATCATTATATCTAATTGAATATTCATCAATATGAAGCTACTTAACGTTAGACTATTTACATTACGGGACACATTTCAATCTACGAATTGAATCCGGCGACTCTGCAAGCCGTATACATATATTTGGAATTAATTTTCAGGACTGCGCCAGTTTAGAGATATTATTCTTTAAGGTGTCTGACGAAATCTATTGACGTTCCAGTTTCTTTTTGAGAAAAACGCTCTTTATGCATTGACGCACCAAAGTAACTGGTAGACCAATAAATTTCGTAGGACACGTAAAAAATTAATATCTAAAAGCTTGAGAAAAAAGTCTTGAGAATTCGTTTCAAGCGAATACGTCTTGCGACCTTGCTAGCTATATTTCCTAGATTAAAATATGTGCCGTGAAATAATTACTTAAAAATAAATTAGCTTAATGATTTTAATAATTCAACTGAGCATTTCAATTCATCATAGAAGTAAGGGCCGCCTGATCCAGTAATTTAGTTCGTGGGTCAAAATTGTGCTATGCGCTACAGGCAATTTAAAAAAAATGATGCAGCCAAGATAAAATAACACCCTGTATTACTCTCCGCAATGAGCCAGGAGAACGTGGAAGGAGTGGGGGAGAGGTCTCTTACCATTAAATCTTAAATATCCACGAGTTTCAAAAAAGGTCGTACATGTAGCCGTGATGACGAAGGTGTCCCACCACAAGCGAAAAAAAAATGGCGTCTTTTTTTGCTTCCCTACGACACCGAGAAAAGCCAAACAACCTCCAGTTACGAGGTAAGGCTGACTCACTGAAGTTTAAGATATCATTTTTCATTTTATAGTATGCATGGTTAGGACAAAAATATTGCAGCACTTACGGCACCTCGCTTTAGAAGCCATCCGGGCACGTTAGGAGGGTGGCCTATAAGAGCTTTAGGCAGAGCTGCGGCAGCAAACTCATCACCAGAAGACATAAGTACATGCAGGGGCCGCATCACACATTGCAGCTAATGCGTGCACACAGTGTTGCACTTTGTGGCGTTCTTTTTTTTATACATTCTCTTTGCATCCTGTCCTTTTAGAAGAGTGCATGGGAGATTGAAATTTATGTGGTTCGCGCTGGGACGGAACGGGGCTGTTCCTATACTTCAAGTGGAAGCTTATACCAAAGATATCCCGAGAAATGTAGCGCGTACGTTTCAACTGTAGGGGGTACGACGTTTTTTGAGCAGCTTTGACTTCGTGAAAAGGTGTCAAAAAATAGCGACTTTCGGGAATAGCTTCACTTGACACTTAAAAGTGCATTCCTGAAGGCACGGCGGTATTTGTAGAATGCGTGTCTGGCATTACAGTCGGCAAGTACCTTGCTTGTATGCACAGAGCTTCCTGGCACCGCACTTAAGGGTCAACGCATCCGAGCGATCCTGCTCTACACGAGGAAGCTCGCATACGCGAGATAGCTTTTTGTGTGTACGCAAAAGTAACATCTTTACTGCGTTCTTAGTGTGAGCGGGCATGAGTTCCTCAGCCTGCCTGAGTACCTGAAGGAGCTGTGAGTAACTTAGTATAGAAACCACTCCTGTGAACTAAACACCTTGTCTGAAAAGGTTTCAATTTTTTACGATGGCAACTGAACATTAAAGAAGACATGAAAAAAAATAGCAAATCACAGTTACGGGGTGCGCGTAATCATGATATGGGTTGAAATATTACATAAACTGAATAAAATGAAAAAAAAAAACTAATATTGGGGAACAGGTCCTTTCCGATAGCAGATGTTTGTGGTGACTGGTGTAACAGTTCTTTCGAGGGCCTGACACTGAAAAACGTAGCCTAGTATTAGGATACTATGATTCCCACTTTCAAGATCCTCAGCAGCTGCTGGAACTAGAGCACAGTACAGGCATGATTTCTAGACCCAGGCACATTCCAGGCTCACCGTTTGAAGACTGAACCTAGCATTGGCCCGGCCCAAGCTCGCACTAGCCTAAGTTACTCTATGGTTACACGTCTTTATAATGGTATAGCTTAAGGGGTACTGTGGGAATTTATAAGCTATTCTTTGTCATCTGTACATGATCATCATCATGTGGGGTTCATATGGGGTTCTTCTTCATCATCGCTTGTGGGGGCTGGCTCTCGAATGTGATCCGTCCTGTGGACGTGGTCGGTTCGCGGCATCTTTGACGCGGAATAAACGTGGTGATAACTGCTGCGTTACAGTACATCGAAAAACGATAGACTGAAGCTGCAATGACAGTAAAAGATTGAAATACAATTTTATTTTCGATGGAGCAGGCGTACAGCTAACATGAAGCAGCCGAAAAAAGGCAAAGGTAGTCTGAGCTGCTGGGGATATGCTCTGTCGATGACAGCCCCTTTTAATTATTGAAAACTCATCAGGAAGGATGTGCTTTTTCTTACTGCAGGCAACAGAAGAACGTCATCGTCGCGGTATCTTTCTTATCACCTACATATTTTCGTTCAAATACAGGGGTTATAAGAATAAATTCATGTGCAGTTGTGCCAAGGCGCAGCAAAATGACAAAGGAAAGTTCCGCCATCAATATTTTAGAGCGCACACCATCTTTACCTGCTGTATTTCATATCTACGCTAACTTGTTGCTTTAAATATTTGAGGTTTTTTAGCGCACGACAATGGACGAAAGACAGTGGCAAGACGCGGATACAGCGTTGTGTCCGCGTCTTGCCACTGTCTTTCGTCCCTTTTCGTGCGCTAAAAAACCGCAGTTATGGAATACCAACATGCACTAACCTACGCTCTTTAATTATTTATTTGCCGGTGCTTAATGCGTCCCTCGCTCGCACGCTTTGTCGTCGTCTTCTAGAGCAAAAAGAGAGAAAAAAAAAGAACAATTTTCGCAGCGCTTGTGGTATTCATCAGCATTTCTCAATTTACCGCTAATATTCCAAATTAGACCAACTATACCTAAGTGCTTCTTAAAAGCGCCTTTTGAAAAATTAGTTAATGTTGAGCTGCGTCCCATTGAACGCCCCTCCTCTCGGGAAAAGGTGCTAGTGTCCAATTCCATTCTATTGAGATGTGTGTTCAGATAGCAGTACGAAAGGTTACTGTTTTCGTTGCACTATAAAGGGTTATTAGAAAAAAATTAACTTTAATTTATTGACAAAATTACGAAAACTGCCTCTATAATACAGTTTATAAGCAAATTATAAAGCGAATTCTAAAGACGTGCTCAAAGAAGATAGTCTTTATAAAAATCACTTCAAAACTTCAGAAGGCATTACATAAAGAATTATCAAAGGGTAAGTTTAATTACTAAACGCATTTTTTTCGGAAACGTTCCTTAGAAAAACATAAATACACTGTGTTCCGCAATGCATGAACAAGCTTTACTATAGCTGCAGACGTAAATCGTACTTCACTCTATCCACATCGAAGTTATAAAGAACGTTAACAGAAATCTTTGTAAGGTTACTACCCAAAGCCTTGTGGGCACTGTGATTTCCCCCAACAGAAGCTGCTCGTATAGGCAATCCAGATCACTGTACTTGCATTTCACCAATAGGAAAGGAAATCCTCCACCGAAAGAAATGAAACCGCGCAGACTGAATGGCAGAAAACGAGACGCACCGCACTGGCGATTGCGTGAGCCTCTACAGCTGTTGAATGGAGTGATGGCGTGCCCGTCATTCCGGACAGGTACGTGAGAAAACCTCCTAGGTGCACGCGACGGTTCCTAGCTGGTTGAGAGAGAAAGAGAGAAAGAAAGCAAGAACAGGAAAGGCAGGGAAATCAACCAGTAGAGCATCCGGTTTGCTACCCTGCACTGGAGGTGGGGGAAAGGGAACAGAAAGAGGAAAAAGCAAGAGAGTAAGCACTGAGTGCGTGTGGGAGGGACACTATACACAACACTATGATATGTGTGACGTCCTACGGAGCTGACTATTCTCCGGAACTCTAACTTATTTTCCTTCATCCATGATTTCGTTCAACCTGCCACGTGGCGTCCGAAAGGTGAGGACGGGTCGATATATAAAACGGGTAAGAATGGCAACAGTCCAGCTAAACCGCCCACTGTAATTAAGGAAGTTGTGTTCGCCGTAAATGTCAGAAGCCAACGCTGGAGATGGAACAGAACCATAAACGAGGAGGACAATTGGCAGCGAGGTTTCGCTTCCCCTCATGAAGTGAGAACCTTATTGGTGTTCCTGGAAGGGTGCTCCTTTATTCGTAAAATTAACATTCCTACGCGCCGGTCCGAAACTTGCGAGTTCATCCAGCCAATGAACATTTCTGCCTGTCGGAAAGCTAACAGGAACTCGCACATGCGCGGATAGACAATAGTTGATTATTTGGTAGGTGGCACACGACAAATACAAAAATACAAAGCTCTTATAGCTAACTTGAATATAGAAAGACAATCTCGAGAGCAGAGCATGAAATAAAAACTTGGAGCAGCAGATTAAATGTATAAAAATGAGATAAATCAATTTTGGTGTAGAGAAATACGTTATTTGGAAAATCACTTTATATGCAGAAATAAAAGTTGTATTTCAATGCTATTGAAACGTCCGTTTCAATCAAAAGAGACGTCACACATTTTACAATTCAAGCGTATTCCTCGTATGTAATGCCATCGATATCATCAAAAAGTTTGTCGAAAGTTTCGTATGGAAAGCACATGGGCTGCGAAACAATGTGGGGTTCTTTACATGAACGTTTTGCTCGTTGTTATGCAACATAACTCCAGTATAGGTGAAACATGTTGCAAAAACGTAAAAAAGGAAAAGACGTGTCTAACCATGCGTTTGGCAAAGTCTTTAAGCGGTGGTATGGTAATGGTGGCGCACTCCATCCTCTTCAAGAGCGCTTTAGTCAACAACACGCTGTGAGGAAGCATCCATTCCACATTTTTGTGCAATTTGAGCCATAACTCCTTTCCATACCGCAGTGATGTTTTCAATGCAATCGATAGTGAACATCATAAACCGATGCACCAAGCACAATAAAGGTCTTACGTATGGCGTATGTAAGCTATGCATGTTTATGTTTTTTTTCATTATCCGTGTCGAAATCGTCATTGTTGTCTCTGCTATTTTTTTTCAGCAAATGCCATTTCGCTGCAAATGTATTCGCTGCAGACCACACCCAACGAACTATATCTACGAGATGTGTTTCTTTTTTTCAAGCCAATCTGGGTTTGTCGTGCGAACCATCTTCCCTTAGAACGAAATTGTAATTGATAAGCCAGGGAAACAAATACTGCCACCTCAAGAGACGTAGTACCGTTTCTCAGGACATTTGCAATTTCTAAGACAGTCATGTGACATAGGTGAGCAACCGACATCAATTAGAGGGACGGAGAAGGCTACCCTTGGCTATTTTAAACAACTGCATGACAACGAATCTCTTACAGCAACACTACTCATGTCAAAAGACACACGCTGTTTTGTAATTTATCACAGCAAGGAAAATAACAAACACAGAATAAAAATAAACATATTAGCGATGTGTTGCGTAGATTTCAATATGGTTGCATTATGACTCTGTAAGCTGGTTTCAGTCCATAAAGGCACACGAAAACACCATCTGCAATATTGAAACCAATTTGTAACTTTGTTTACTAAGGAAAATTTTTCCTGCCATATCCCCAATACTCTAAACTTTAGGAGGTCAGTTCCTTTATTGGTTTATACCCTGCTTTTTTCACTTTTGCTTGGAATTCCTCCCTACAATCAATCATGTTATACTGTTTCCCTTTTTTAAACGGCAGCAATATCGCTGCGAAATAATTATTTTTTACGTTTGCAATTCTTGTTATTTTTAGTTAGGAACAGCAATGGTCGACATTTCTCCAAATCTCGCTTTCATCATCTGTCTTTCAATACACAGACAATATGTTCAATCTTGCTGCCGCGCCTATTTCGCACTTCCAGAAGGCGAACTCATCTCGTCATTTACAGCAGGAAATCCTTAAAGCGGCTTGAAAATAGAAATAGGAGAAACGGTATGAGAGCCGGTAAGACACATTAAAGCAAGAAAATCGAGATCCGACGCGTTATGTAACTGATGTCTTCTCCACGAAAAAAGCGGCGGTGTCAAACTCAAGCTGGAAATATTATTTAGTCTGCGTCAGGGATCCAGAGGGGCTGAGAAATACGTTTTCCTGGGCAGAAGGGCGCACAACATTTCTGCCTGTTGTCTAAAGCCCGAATAAAATATGGCGAAATAAAGTTGAATAGTTGGCAAAAAGTTTTGAACAGCAGGAAGTGCCTCGCAGTCACTTGTCGATATACGGAGGTCAATATGAAATGAGCCCGGCGAAACAATTTCGCTCATGCTCTTTTCAAGAGTTGAACTTCGACTTCAGAGTAAAGTGTGTCGCGACGTTAGTAGCCAGGAAGAGAACAGACTGGAGGGATTCTGTTACTGAAGAGTAAGTGAAGGTGCCAGTCACATTAGGTAGAAGTGGAAATCATATAAATTCATCTTGCCCCACTCCCTCCGCTTATTAGTCTTGATCATCGCGGAGATATGTGTAAGAAATGTGTACCTGTGGAACAATATGTAACTTTCACGTTAAATGTCCCGTAAAGCAAATAAAATTTCACAGCTACACTGTTGTGTGGCTATCAATTCTGTTTTGGCTCTACTAAGCCTTTCCCTGTATAGTCAGGGTTTCATGTTTTGCAAACAGAACATCTACCGTCGCTAATATAAAAGCTTTGTGAAAACATCCTGTCGCCCCTTTAGCAGTTTATTACTATCAGGGAGCTAGCAAATAGCCTGCCTACACGCTGAACATAGGCAGTCCTTGGATTTAGGTTGACACTCATTTCATGAATTATGAATGATTAAGGGGGGAAAACAATATATCTGCACACAAGAAAAATAGTCCATTAGAAGATATTTCTACATAAGGAAACTGATCATTACGACCTAATTTAGAAAATCATTTGCTTTGTTTATGGGTCTAGCACCGGTAAAGAGTGGGTGACTGAAAGCCCCTTCTGTTTGCATTCAACGACCACCGACTATGCTCCGCACAATTGGGGTCACCTTAAGGGTACTTACTCTCTAGGCAGAACTTCGCCAATTGAAGTTTTACCACTTTTATAATTATTTCGGGTCCTGTTATTGTTCTTTAGCAGGAACTACAGCGTAATCATACATATCTGCTCCCATCGTAACATGATGTCGGTAAGGCAGCACAGCATCGCATAGATAGCATTCTCACGGCTCCCACAAAAATTGCATTGGTGCGCCTAGCTAAAATTTTACCCAAAGCTGATTATCTAACGTCAATATTTTCCATCAGAATAATCAAAGCACTCAACCAACTTCGGCAACATGTGGGCTCCATCCCCAACGGAGCACCGGCGGTGATAAATGTCACCGGCGCAATTGCTCTTATTTTGTTCTATATGAAGAAACGAAATAAAACGGTGCATTCAAGACGTATGTGGGAACTGGTGATGCCTTCACGTTATACTTTCTTCCGTTTTTTTTCTAGTTCTTCTAGCGCAGTGCTCTGGGTTTCTGTTTTATTCACCTAACTTCTTTCTTCACAGTTGGCTGCACCTTCCTGCAGCCAACTTGAAGATTTCATTGGCGACTCCTTCACGGCTTTGTAACTCAACTCTCCTCGTTGAATGTGCATTAGGGTCACACTTTGATGCCTTCACGTTTTTCTACACACTCACCTGCTTTTGTTATTAATTTATTCACTTTTTTCTTCTTGCACAATTAGCTGTTTGGGCACCTGCCTAGTGGTTCATTCGTCATTCTGGCGCATTGAGCAAGTATATTCGCATGTCATAGTTTACTTCACCTAGTGCCTCATATTCAGTGGCCCAAGTAGTCTATTAGGACACACAGTTTTTGGCACATGCCTGGTTGCGCACATCACCCAGTGGCCCAACTTGTCTAATTGGGATTGATAGTCAGTGAAAAGAGCTTCTTGATGAGCTAGTTAGCTTGCATATTAAGGTAAGGTTAACAGTGCGTCACCTTAAAGAAAAGGAGAGAAGACAGGAAGGCGCAAGCGCTACTTAGACTTTAATATATGCACACAGCCTTACGGTGCCCCACATATGATTGAACATTCAGAAGTAAGGCACATACTTCTCATAGAATAAGTCGCCTCCGTTGACAGAAGATCAGGTATCTTGCAGGAGTAGTGGGCGAACAAATTTGTGGAATCAGTTGGCTTGCTTGTTGATTTGGGAGCGTGAAGGTAGGAAGATCACAGATGGCCGGGTCCAGAGTAGAAGAAGTAACATACCTCAATACCAAAATCAAATAGCCTTACAAGAAGCTCTTCTACGTCTTATTTCTTGTAATGCTTCCTTATAATGAGCACAATATCGGAAACTAACTTGGTGTTTTGTTGACACTGAACAATGCACCTGCTTGTATCTTTTATTCCCTTTAGCGCTTAAGTTCAGCTTTGAATAAAAAATTTACAAACACATGCCACTCGAATGTCAACGATTCCGAAAGAGAAAGCATAATCACGCAAACTAGCGAGTTTTCGTTGTGAGCAAGAAATTAGTACAGCCTGCAAGAATCTTAGGCAGCTTTTCATAGCTTGGGACACAAAAGAAATAGAAGCACGACCCATCAATTGTGTCTCTCTATTACATGAGAGCTTTCTAAGTTTTCGAGAATGTTGCATTAAAGCAGAGCGTATGGTTTGTTCAATGTGGAGGCTTCTTTATTCACAGATTACTGTGTGATGATTGTTTTGAGTCCTTGCATGATTTTGCGTATAATATCAATATGTCTACGGTAAATGAAGACTTGTACTTAACGACTTCCAAGTTGACAATTCATCTGATGAACACATGATCGGTATGTCCATGCAATCAGGACGTAGTTAACACACTGTCTAATCCCGCAAGCATTTGCGTTTGATACTGCCGGAAGACCCCGTGCTAACAATTCCTGCCAAATTAAATCACTTACTATTTTGAGCATTTATTTATTTATTTATGATAACCTCAGGATCAACAGACATTACAGAGGGGAGTGGTACAAAATACAGAAAAACAACAAGATTTTACAGAGCATTGGTTAATGAAGTCAAATTTTTCGTGATCTGAAATTGTTGCTACCAATTTGGGAAGGCAATTCCAATCATTTGATGTGCTTGGTACGTAGGACTGTAGGAATGATTCTGTTTTACACAACGGAATGCGAACTTTATCAGCATGATCCAGACGGTGCGAAACGTAACGGGGTGGAAGTATTAGTAAATCGCGCAGGTAGGGATGATGATACATGTGCCATGCATGTGTCATAAATCAGGTGACTGAACTAAAAACATATAACGCCCAAATTTTAGTGAAGCGCCACATTCGTTCGGGCCTGATCACATAAAAAAATGCAGGAGATCCAACGAGTTCGAATCTGTATACAGTGAAGGTTTCTGTGAGTGAAGAGTCGAAACACGAGTACATGCATGCACGCACATATTTATAAACTAAAGTGCTCTTATATTTTTCAAAAAAATAGGTAATACAAACTGTTAAGATACATCAATAACGTAGTCTATGCTTGCACGTTTCCGACCACAGGTCATGCAGTGTTCTTGATCGTCTGCTCAGCCAATAGCTCAGTGTTTCGGTTGAAGAAGACAAACACTCGTCCGCTCGTTCCGTACAGTAAGCCCGCATATGATTTTAGTATTTCGAAAGACACGAAGACGAAAGAGCACCTGCGCTGCGTCTGGTCGGTTGCACGGGATTCCTTTCACTTTCTCTCTCTCTCTCTCTCTCTCTCACACACACATACACACACACACACAAACAAACACACGCACACACACACACACACGCACATACACACACACAAACGCTCGCGCGCATGCACGCACGCGCACACACTATACATAAACACACACACATACATAAACACACATACATACACACACACACACACATACACACACACACGTACACACGCATGCACTAAAATGACTAAAACAATGCCTCGCTGTTTGAAAGCAGCAGTAATCGATCCAGATATAATCACAAGCAGAAAACATAGTTCATCTACTCATGAGACAAACATGTGACATTTTCATGAGCACATTTTCTTTTGCTTAGTAATAAATTTACGTAAAAATGCTGTTTACTGACCAATACCAACGTCCATTTATCGCATAATATGCAGGTGCACTTAGAACAAAGTTCGCTAGCATATGACACTTCCATTTACACATAAAGACGAAAGCCTTTCTAAATGTGCTATAGCAGACGAGAGAAATATGAATGCCAGGATGTACCGTGAGGTTGCGGAGATATTCAGTTTTTTTTTTCCGATCCCGTCATACGAATAAGTTCGTGATTGATTGCGCATATTGGATCGTAGAGTGCGCATCAGAATGCGCTGCATTAACCTATTTTGTTGGGGTATGTTCATGATTCTTTTAAGCGAACAGATACCGTTAGATTCTTTAACACGTATCCTGATTAGCATTTACTATGCAAATAGGGGAACACTCAAAAGACTGACACCAAGCACATGCCATTGGAATCATTCTTGAAGAGGCTAAGAGCAAGTTTTCTGGCGCAGAAACTTATTCATACGCTGAAGCAGCTACTTAGCTATGTGTGCATAGCCTAAGGCTCAAGAAAAGCAATCCACGCACCTTTTGTAGCAGGCTCACTCACATGATTGATTATATTCATTGTGGCATTAACTCCCTGACCACATCGTTACCTGTATTTGCTGCAAGAAATTTCATCAATACCTAACAAAGCACTTTCATTGAATTTCTGTTCCCAGTGGTCACCGTTTAGAATTCAGCACAAACCACTTTTAATTGTCTACTTCTATCAAACATTCCACCTGGTGTATTTTTTCGTTTATGTATGTCGTGTTATATCTTACGTTTGCAATTTGTTTTTCTTTGTTTGAAGTAGTACATCAACAAAGCGTGGTATTTTGCTTTATTTGTACGTTTCAACCACTTTTACACGTGTTTCTATATCCACCCTTTGTGTAATGCCTTCGGGCCTTCAAAGTGATATTAAGTGAAATAAACATGAAAATCCAAGTCTTCTTACGTATTGTAGAGAATGTCCGGTAGGCCTAAGGTATTTTACAATAACTTTCCATGCCTGCATCACATAGTTGTCAAATGTGTTTTACTAGCGATAATTTACGTGTACTGAACTGTATTTCAACAGTCTCAAGTCAGAAATAAAGCACCGGCCATAGTGACCTTGGTGTACAGGCTTCCTGAGATACGGAACGCCCCTGGGATGCTATCTGAAGAGATCTTTCTTCTTTGCCTGTTTGTTCGCGAATGCTCAAAGATGGCTAGCTTTATCGTGAGCTTAAATTTTCATTATACAGGTCCCCTTACTTTTTTCTTACGTCAAACATATATTTACAAAAGGTTGTTCCAGAATACTAATGTCAGTACTTGAAATTTTACACGTGTATTCATAAGAGAACAGATATTTTTTAAAAAAAGAGATACCATTCTTAGGATACTTCACTCGCTTTCTGGAGGCTAACTGTCTATCTATCCATGCACGTCTCTAACCGTTTTCCCGCCTACCCGGATGACTGGGTAGCCAATGGTCGAATGGGTTGTTCATCGGGCTGCAGTGCAACCGGATGAGCAGGGTACACTGTTCGAAACAGGGTAGAATGCACAGGGTTCGCAGCCGGCCGTCGGACCAACTTGGATCATTGAGTATATGGCAACGTGCAAGTATGTGCCGCTCTTTAGTGACACTTTTGGTGGTGACGTGGAGTCTGTCCTGGTTTTCAGCGAACGTCTTTGATGCCAACTTGGGTCACTGGGTAAGTGCCAGAAAGTGTGTGCCGCCATTCAATGAAGGTCTTTGACGCCAGCTTGCGAAGCTAGGCATGTGCGGGAGCGGGCGCGAAGAGGTAGCCGCCGCGGCAACGGTTTATTTCGACCGTCCAGTCATGGTGCCGATGGATGTCGGGAGCGCTCGACATAGCCGACGCCCAGGTCGAGCGCTTTAGCGTGTTCTTTTCACGTGCTACATACTCGTGAACCGTCTTCTTCTTCAACGGCTCTGGAGGCGATAGTCGCGGGGCTACAGTATGTGTCACTGGGAATGCGCCACTCTGCAATGACAAAAAGAATCCTGTAAATTTATCCCATCCCGTGTGCAATCGAACGCACGTTACATTGGTTCTTCAAGGACAACAACCCGACATCTCTAGAAGCCTACACCACAAATGCGATGGGTATGCGCCACACTTCCCATGAAAGTCGTTCCCGCCAACGGTTTTGTGAGCTGCGCCGTGACTGCGCTGCTTATGTGCCTTTCTTCAATGAACCTCTTGCTAACTTAAGCGACTGAGTATGTGTCACTAGGTGTGCGGCAAGTGAGCGAACAATTGTCAGTGTTCTCCCGCACCGGCGCGCCACGCTTTTTGTCTCAAAGGCCACGCGCAGACTTCTCGACCGCGCCACTACATGCCTTGGCGTGTCCAGAAAGAAGCGCGAGAGAGAAGCCCGGGCTGCTGCATGAGGCGTTTATCAGCGTTCTCACGCACCGGCGCGTCATGAATTTCGGAGGTCAGGTGCAGAATTCGCGGTGGTGCCACAAGATGGCGCCGAGTGTTCTTAGGGAAACGGGAAAGAGGGGGCTAGCGGACTAGGTGGCGAAGGTCCCGGCCAGCTGGACGCCACCTCAGCCTCCTCCTTCAGACCTCAACTCCCAGCTCCCACTACCCTCGACTTCAGTAGCTGTACGTTGTGTCTCTATATTGACTTGATGCTAAACGCATTGCTGCCACCAGTCATCGTAAGCTGGACTCTAGACACTTTCTTTACAAGCGTCGTTTTTTGTGTCTCTTAATATAGCGTTATCCACTAAAAGTACCTGAAAGTGTCTTTGCGGAACTTCGCGTAAACAACAAAACATTATCACGTAGAGTACTGCGTAGTACAACATGCAGAACAGTGAACAAAAAGAAACTGTAGGTATAGTTCATTTCATTGTCAGCTCAGGGCTCCTTAATCGACAACTGCTTTCATCGCTATCGTTACCTTACACCGCAGGGTTAAGTCACTATGATTAAAAAAGAATATTTAAAAAGTTACGACAGAACTTACGTTAAGCTGTTTAGCAGACGACCCGTAGGTGGCATAGAATTTTGAACAAAGGTACAACTAAATCTACTGTATCAATCGGTGTTAATCGTGATGATAGCTACGCACTCCCCCCCCCATTTTCCACATCACCTCACTTAATAAATACGTAAGCATTTTCATGCCGAATTTGTCCGTCACGTAAGACAATCAATGGCTCATAGGTGCGTCCACGTACGTATGAACACATTTATTGTCCTGATCGGCGGTCATCGTGATGAGATGGAGGCACACACATTGTCGCATCACTTCTCTCACTAAACACGCAAGCAATCCCATTACTACCCAAGGAGAAATTTGTCCATCACCTAAGACATACCCAGTTAAGCAATGAATATTGTTCCAGTAAGTGGTGCTGGTGGTGGTAACAACTTTATTGATAATCCGGCAAATTAGTGACCTGGGCCTAGGCCGCCCCCGAGGAGGTCCGGATATTCTGTCTCCTCGCCGCCTCACGGGCTTGCTGGATGGCCCAAAGTTGATTTTCGAGGTTTCAGCTGCGCAACACGGCCGTCCATCGCGCCGCAGCTTGATCTGGGGAAACTGCATTTTCTTCGCATATAACCGCACATTCCCAGAGAATGTGTCTAAGAGATGCGTGAGCCCAGCCACATAGTTTGCAGTTATCGTCTGAGTAGATGTCCGGATATATGCTCCTGAGATGGACGGGGTTGGGAAAGGTCTTTGTTTGTAACTGCCTCCAGTCTACCGCTCGGGCCCTGTCGAGTTTGGGGTTAGGGGCCGGATAAACACGCCTGGAGTTTTGATAAAATTTAGTAAGCAAGCAAAAATATCCGCCTTAAAATTTGTCCCTGAGAGTCTACTGACCTTGAAAATGGTGCCTATTGATAACTAATCTACTGAAAATGTATATCCAAGGGATGAGACATACAAAATTTTCCATAGAACCAAGTGAGCTTGCATTAAATTTGGTAGCTCAGTTTTCTCCCACGTAGATTCCTTGACGGACACGAAAAATCCACGGAACCCAGCCTTGAACAGCTCCGCTGTAATATATGAGAATTGGCAGCTGCAGTCTCTCAAGGAGTTCTGCAGCGGGAATAGTGAGAGATACATTGACTATGTTAAACAAACAACACGTAACTGATGAAACCCTTATGCGGTGCTGATGGCAAGCTCGAAAGGTCCATCCATTAAAGAATTACGCACACGGGATGCCGGTAAACTTGAACTAATACAGACAGCAAGTGTACCCACACTTTCCTACAAACCAGAATAAGTCAACCCAAGAACTCGCTTCACAAAAAAAGTTGAAGACTAAATGGTAACCCTGCACTTCAGAGACACTGCATCAAAAAGGACTGAAAATGTTGGAGACCATTTAATTCCTCGTCCAAGAACGTCTTGACACCCAGCTGTCATTGTTCTTCCTTTCATATTTCTACCTGCCTGTCAAGACTGAGATCTGAGAGTATTGTGGTACCACACGGAAATGGGAATACAAGAAAACAGGAGAACGAAAAAGAAGTTGTTGCACCGGAAATAAAAACAAAATCACATATACTGTTTCCCCACTGCCACAATGTTAAAGCAAAAATGATGTAGCAGAAGTAGTTCTAATATGGGAGTGAGATCAACTACGCTTTCAGGGATCGCTGTCAGGAAGCAAAAAATATTCGCGTCGATTCAACCGCCACGAAGAAAGATTCTCGCCTAGACGCCAGGGGCACCGGCTCGGCAGATATTATAGGTGAAGCCATGGCGCATTTTGCAAAGCGGAAATATCTGCGCATGAAAGCTCGTCTTTCTCGATCACAGGAAGCTCAGACATGCACAAGCTGAAACAAAATAGGAAAACGAAAAAAGAAATAGTTTAACATATCTGGCTTCTGACGAGCAAGCTCAGTTCCTGCAAATCCCTTGCACATATGTTTCCTTCTGGCGGGCTCATCCCTTCTATAGATCTCTGACTGCTTGTAATATTGTAGGCCGTAGTGGCAGAGTTTTCTGAGATAGTAAGGGACATTTCTTAGTTATTCGTGTAATTAAGCAAAAAGATGCCCTTTCTAAAAAGAGAAAAAAGCTGTCATTATGTGAGTAGGAGTAATTTTTTAGAATAACACTACTGATAACAGGTAAAGCTGCTATCATGTGAATAGCCTACGGTGAATGAGAACGGGAAAAAAAGAAGCCGGAGTGTCTATGGTGTGGCGCTGCATAGCACAAAGTCGCAAATTCAATTTTTTATCGCTGCGGTGGCTGCATCTTAATGGGTCAAAATGTAAATATGTTCGTGGCCCTACAACCAGTGCGTCTCAGGCGGTCAAACGATCTGGGATCCCCACTTATATCTACCTCTTAATTGTATTGTGGTTTTGGCACTTACATCGCAAGATTTTATTTTAATTTCAATAAGCTCACACGTACACTAGTGATCGAATGTACACAAATCATTAATTGTACAATAAAGCACATTTCCTCCTATGTCTGTAAACGCCATATAACATTGAAGACTGCAGTCCAAAATTAACCATTATGAGCGTTCTAGTTTATGCATGTTAATTACTAAGAAAATCAGGTTTTTTCTTCGACCCTGGGGTCCACATACTTTTGCTCAAGGCTGCATGTACATAAGGTACTTGCTAACTGTTAGGACCCATTCAAACCGATCAGCGCTGGGTGACGACTGGCGAGCCAAATGCAGTCTGAAGGCATTTCAAAAGGCCTCGTTAGCATCATATACGAACATGTATCATCTCGGTGCTTTTAGCGTCCACCGGTGGCGTAAGAAGCGTCAGCCGTCTTTTGGGCCCATGATCCCGTTTAATTCGCTGAGCAACTCACTTGTAGTGCGTCTATATTCGTCTGGTTGTCGTGTGCTACAAGTGATTCATCGTCAGCCAGCTATCTCGGCTGACTTTTCTTGTACCTTATAAAAAAACATATTTTTGTTATGCGTATTGCTAATGTTCAAATTTCTACAACTTGTGGTGAATACAAAGTTGGTATTTGTTTTATTGTTACCGTCAGCGTTTGCTTACAGTGGATACGCACTGTGAGAGTTTATGAGCTTGTCGAGCTTCTCATGCAACTTTTCTTTCTCGTCTCTCCGTAAGCAGTAGCGGAAAATAAAGTACCTGTCAGTCGAAAATTTTTATTCAACTACATCCAATGGCGGTACGCCATTAAAAAGCTTTCAGTGTTTTTTTGCAGCCACACGGTGTCTCGAGGAGCGGGAAAGCTTTGGCAAAACTTGAATGCTCGGATTATGGTGCAAACGATGTCCTGTATTTTTGAAAGATCCAATGCGTTGGGACCGTTGGTTGTAATGTGCTTCCGACTGAGAACTACATACCTATAACTGACACAACAAAGTAAAGGTATGTGGTGCTTAGAGCGAGCATATCATTTACATCCATTAAAATTTATGCACACGGGACACCACGTGATTGGAACTAATGAAGACAGCATGCGTTCCCAAAGTTTCTTTCAAACCAGTATGAGTCAACCCAACCACTCTGTTTCCAAGTCGAGTTTACTGCACTCGCTCGTACGAGATGATAATAAAACATTATAAAGGAGTTGAAAAAAATGGTAACCCTGCACTTCAGGGATACCGCATCAAAAAGATCAGAAAATGTGAGAGACGGTTTAATGCCTCTTCAAAAAACATCTTGACACACAGCTGTCATCGCTTTTTTTTTCATACTTCTGCCTGCCTGTTAAGACTTCGAGATCTTAAAGATTTGTGGTAGCGCACGGAAAAAGAAATGCAAGAACAGACAGGAGAACCAAATAAATAAATAAATAAAATTGTTACGTCGGAAATTTAAAAAAATTCTCACGTATAATTTCCCGACTGCCACAATGGTAAAGCCAAAGTGACATACCAGAAGTTCTAATATGGAAGCGACATCAACTACGCCTTCAGGAATTGCTCTCGGCAAGAAAAGGAAATTCGCTTTCATTCAACCGCCACGAAGAAAGGTTCTCACCTAGAAGCCAGAGGCGCCGGCTCGACCCGTAGTATAGAAGCCCTAGGCGCGTTTTCGAAAACGAAAATCACTGAGCGGGAAAGGTCGTCTTTCTCGATGATACGACGGTCAGACTTTCACGACTGAAAACAGTATAAAAAACGAAAACAGAAATAGTTAAAAATATCTCACTTTACACGAGCAAGCTCCGTTCCCGTAAAATTGACCCAATGTGGGCCCCTTGGGCATTCGGTTCCTTATGGCGGGCTCATCTCTTCTTTAAATATTTGCGACTGCTTGTAGTATTGTAGGCCGTAGTGGTAGAGTGTTCCGTGAGATCGTAGGAGGCGTTCTCTCTGTTGATTTTTTCGTGTAATTAAGCAAGAAGCTGCCCTTTGCAAAAAAAAAGAAAGCTTTCATTATCTGAGTAGGATAATTTTTAGAGAAAAAGAAAACAACTCATAAGAGCTAAATTTAATACCGTGTCAATAGCGTAAGGAGAATCGGAACGAAAAAGAACGAAGGAAATTCTTGATGGGGTGGCTATGGTGTTGCGCTCGAAAGCACGAAGTTATGGATTCAATTTTTTGCCGTTGGGGTGGCTGAATTTCAATGTGGCAAAATATAAGTACGCTCATGGCCCTACAACCACTGCGTATTAAATAATATCGGGTGATCAAATTTAATCTCGGGTTTCCCTCTAATCTGTACCTAGTAATCATATTGTGGTTTTGGCAATTACATCACCAGATTTTATTTTAATTTAAATCGGCTCACACGTACCCCAGTGAGCGAAGGAACACGGACCAGGGATTATGCATCAAAGTCCATTTTCTCCTGTCTGTGAATGTAACTTGACCTTGACGACCTCAGTCCAAAATTAGGCATTGTGAGCTTTCTAGTGCACTCGGAAATATCAGTTTATACATAGTAATTAGTAACAAAATCAACTTTTTTGCGACCCTGGGGTCCTCATGCATTTGCTCACGGGTGCAAGTATATATAGTACTTGCTCAACGTAAGGGCACGTTCAAACGGTTCAGCGCTGGGTGATGGCTGGCGAGCCAAATGTAGTCTTAATGTATGGCAAAAGGGCTCGCTTAGATCATATACGACCATGCAACACCTGGTTGCTTCTAGTGCCCACCGGTGGCGTAACAAGCGGCGGCCGTCTAATGGACCGATGACCGCGTTTCATTCGCTGAGCAACTTACATGTAGCACGTCTCTACTTGGTTCTCATGCGCTCCAAGTGATTCATCATCAACCAGCTATCTCGGCTGCTTTTCTTCTAGCTTGTAAACAAAAATATATTTTTCATATACTCATTGGTCATGCTCTAATTTTGGCCAGTTCTGGTGATTATGAAGTTGATTTTTGTTTCATTATTACCATGAACGTTTGCGCCCCGCGGCTTAGCACTGTGAGAGTTTATGGGCTAGTCGAGCTTGTCATGCAGCTTTTTTCTCTCTCGCTCACTACGCGAGAACGAAACATAACCTCCCTTTAAGTTGAAAATTTTCATTCAGCCATATCCAATAGCGTGCGCTATTAAAAATCTTTGCGTCTTTTTCGGAGACGCATGATACATCGAGGAGCTGAAAAATTTTGGCAACACTTGAATGCTCGGGTCACGGTTGAAACAATTGCCTTTATTTTGGAACCATTCAATACATTGGAGCCGTTTGTTGGAATGTGCTGCCGACTGAGAACAACATACGTGTAAACAAAACAGAGTACCACGTGCGAGGTTGTGATATTAAAGCCTGGCATGAATGTGACTGCGAGAATTCATTTGACTTTCATTTCTACAGAGTGGACTAGTAATGTATAGCAGCCTCTGAAGGTTGCAAGTGTAATATGGCACTTGCAACCTACAAAGGCAGCTTCGTACAAGAGAAAACTACTTGCAAGATAACGAAATTACTGCTTAGCAAGAAAAAGAAATGCAGCCAGACACTAGCAGCCTTTTTTACAACAACCACCAATTCACACCAAACTACAGGGATGGCAATAAGAGCCAGTCCACCACTACTGCAATTGGCCTCTTGTACTGGATCACACCCCTAACGTGGGCATATTGAGCCGGTTTCTTTTTTCCTGTGCACATCTTCGTTTAAATAATTGTTCTCTTTGTCTAGTTTTTATATTGATTCATAAACATTTTCTTTGTAGGTAGTATTACAAGAGCTGTATGCTTTGCAATTGCTATGTCTCCCACACCCTGTTCAAATAACGGATATTTAGAATTTATTTATATTGCCATTGGGTTCTAATATAAATTTCAATAAACAACAACGTAAACACTCTTCTTAGTGCATATAGAATATGTGAACATGTACAATTCATGAGCACCTAAATATACTGTCAAATATACACGTACACTTACAAAAAAAGTACAGAGGCGACACAAATTCAAACTCATTGCATGCTAATAGGATTTAATGGAAATGCAAGACTAATTGTAAGAAAGATACACAGAATAGAAATATACAGGTATCTTGCATATGACAACAGTTTCCTTGTATATAGAATAAATTGAGTAAGGCAGCCGTTCTATTAGCAGCAGGGCTTTATTTTTTATAAGCGAAAGGTAATTTTGCAAGGTCTCAAGGAAATCGGGTAGTGGCCAATTTGAACCAGGAGAAAATTTACAAAGACTTTCATCCGTAAGTGGTATTTGCCTGTCGCCAGCCGCGTTTGCTTAATGACTTGTGTGAAACCAGGAATGGCTGGCACCGGCTCTTACGCAGATTTATAGCGTAAGAACTATTAAATTTTTTTGGAATGCGAGACCCAGAATAGCATATTTTTTCTCAAGCACCCTTCGTGTTTCACTCTGAATTCTTTCACTCTTCATTTTCTCGCTGGAATGCACAAGCTAACTCTAATTTTCATTTCCAGCGAACTCCGTAACCAGCACGTAACTTACTGTTGTAGGGATTCGTGCAGTTCAACTTCTGGGCACACTCGGCAGCTCCGTATCTCGTCTCCAAAAAGTTAGGGTGAGGCCGGCTGGTTAAAATTGACTACACGCGAAGCCAAAAAAAAGCTTCTGACTCACTGAGTAGTCATGCTCGTATCACCTTTTCTTTTCCAGCCTCTCACATCCCTATTTAGTCAAAGCAGTTGTCATGGACTGTGACTAAATTTGTATTTTTTATCACACTCATTGAAAATACGTTCGAGACCGCATACAATCACGGCATTTTATTGCTTTGAGGCTGCATGCTCATGCTATGGCTCCTTATCAAGCCAACAAGGCCAGCAGTATCTGGAAATGCAAAACCAGATTAACAAATATAATTTCGAAAAAATATCAATAGAAATTCAGAGAAAGTAATCATGAAAGGTGATACACAAGAAATATTAAACATTTCAAGAAGCAATATTGCAAAGGACTGTTTGCATATGTCCATGAATTTGCCACAGGTGAGCTGTGTGCATACTGATAACTTGGAAATTATTTCCATCATTATCTACAAGTTACCTCATAAAGTGCCGGTGATTATGCTTTATGATAAATTAGGCTGGATAATACGGCGAAACATAAAGAAAAGTAATGCCTTGGCTGGTACGACAGAAGGAAAATTACAAATTGCCTCGCCATATGTCTCGTCAGCTTGTCTTTTGAACCTTACGGTAACATTTGAATAGCCTGTTTATTGGACAGGCTTCGCACAAAGGCCCTGTATCTGTACTGCCTCTTTCTGGAGAAGCCTGCTCACGTTCGCCTGTAGCGTTAAATGAAAAATACAACGTGCAAGAACGGCCGATATATCTTTTCCCAATAATTTAATCCCCCATACCTCTCACTCCTCACCCCAACCTCTGAGCAGGACGGACAGCTAACACGGATGTAATTTAATTACAAGGAAGCTGAGGACGGAGGCACGAAATTACCACGCCACCGAAGCAAAAGAAAACCAATTAGCCGCTGCATTTGACGACTGCGTGTGCGGGCTGCGCAGAGACAAAAAATCTGCAAGACATGCATGTGTATGTCTCTATTTCAGCGTCAGACAAAAGCGCACTGATTCGACAGCCGGCTGTACTAAAGGCGGCAAAGCATGCAGGAAGTTAACCTATAAAACTGGCTACGTAACAATGAGCAGCTACCGGAAACAGAAGGATAATAAATGAAAAAGAAAGCGGTGTGCATAGTTCTCGCCTTCGTAGTTCTCGCCTTCGCTAATTACCGCACAATGATATGTGGCTCGATATTCCGATGACAATGAGTGCATTCGCGCACCTCGGGTGCACAGTTCCTTTTCGAGCTAAGTGAATTGGTCGGGTTGGCGCTACTACTCAAACATGCGCTCTGTGTTTCCTTATTCTTCCTCGACAGCGCAACAGGAGCATGAGTTAGTCTGCAGATCAAAGGTAATTAGCTGTATATACGGTATAGTGGTGGAAGCACTGAGTGCAGAAGCCAGCATATATAAAAGGGACGTAGAGAGGGTAGGTATGCGCAAGTTGCCGTAATACCTCGAAAATTTAAATCGGAAAAGAAAGGAGTAATGCACATGTAGGACAGAATAAAAGGTAATAAAAGAAGCAATGGGAAGCTGAACTTATTGAAACTAAGGTCACCAAACTATATAGGCCTCGCTTACTAAAAAGTTCGGATTTTCCGCATTCACATATAAGCGCAATTTCCCCTATGTTGTCCTTGGTGTCAGTGTTTGTTGGTTTCTTATGATATGACATATCGGCTAGTGTAATTCCTCGACCACGAAAAGAGTACTTTAGCATAAACATTACTTTTGCATTTTTACATTTATCAAAGATCCATAATAAAACAGGTTATTGAGCAATGGCGCATAGGGATGGATACCTGTGTTATCAATTGGTGGGTGTCCGGATGTGCGGATTGAACCATGCACCTCCCACAGCCGAGCCGTCGCTCACGGATTTTGAAGCCCGGCTCGACTGCAGGAGATACGTGGTCCGATCCCCACCTCCGGAAACTCACTAGCCTATAAGGTGAGTAAAAGCAACGCCCTCGCCAGGCGTCCGGCTTTCGATGGATCCGCTGCTAGGGAGAGGTTTGCACGGGGTGTTGTGTTTGCTGCGCAAGAACCAAGTAAAATTAGTCCAAGCAGCTCGAAAGAAATTTTGTATCACCCTTATGGCCACCGTTTCCCATGTGATGCACCAATGCACCTGTTAGGTGGGGACGCCCTCAGGTTATGGACAAACACCCATCATCAAGCGTTGATGTCCCATATTGGCCAAGCACCTGGCCGGGTGTGCGCTTGCATCAATTTTAACGGTAGACACCCAGCGACAGCTCTAGTCAGCCTCCGACAGCTACGGCGCATGCTCTTTAACGAGGCCGTCTGTGGTTGTCCAGAGCATCCAGAGATCTTGCACGTGATTCCTAAAGGGCCCCTTTTTGATATGCTAACCGAGACAATAACTACTTCATCGCCCATTCAGGTGTGTTGCCAATGCTACGAGCAGCAATAGAATAGTAAGTCGTTGTACACTTCCAAAATAGTGCTGCGGCTTTCTTGGACATATTTCACGAACTTCTTAGCCCCTACCCTAATGCAACTGTCACTTGCCTTGAAGAAGAACGCAACATATATAGAAACGTAGTGAGCATCGGCTGACGGGTTGCACAGCACTAGCTGACAGTTTTCTTCGCAGGAGTTAGCAGAAGGCTTCAATGTGCCTTAAAAGAAAAGTAAGTTGGTACTTTATTTCCTGTGTAAATAATTTTTTTGTTATATATTACGGCGGATTAACTAGAACGAACCAAATGCAGAAAATGTGAGCGCTTGTCACCTTTTATGAAGGATGTGCAAATTTAAACTTCACTCTTGAAATACCAGAAGAAGAAATTGCGTTGCTCGATCTGGCCGTTACCTTTGAAGAGAAACACATAAAAGAAAGTTACGAGATTCCTTCATGCAACTCTATCCTGCCATACGACTCCGACTATTTCAAGAGTTTCAAACGAGGCATCATGACAACGGTTCTGCAAGCAGCACTGAAAACGTTAAGCCTTCATGTGAAGGAAGAAACCTTTATGCGCTGTATCACGAGGTTCAGCAACGCTGGCTACCCTAACGGACTGCCTACAGCGGTCACTGAAGGCTGCTAAAGAGCACGAAAGACTGAAACAGTAAGATTGAAGATCAAAATCGTACAAAGACAAGGAAAAAGGTTGGTATTCTACCATATATACACAGCCTGACTCACAAGCTACAGAACACATCCGAATAGAAGGCGTCGTGGTTCTATCTTCAGCTTCAAACAAGGCACATTGAATGTGTTCAGTGGTCAACATTGGCATGAAAGTAAGTCATGCACAAAAAAAAACAAAAAAAGAATACAAAGATAGACACAAGAAGTATCATACATGCAAAATAGGTGATCAATTATAGACATTTATAATGTGGCCGACGGTCCATAGGAAAAACCGGCAAGTGTCTGAATGACAAAACAGGGTAACATGAAATTGAGAGCGTGACGCAATCCCGTTGGGCCCAGGCTGAACAAGGTGAAATAAAAACAAGACACTGGTAACAAAGGATTCAGTATAGGTTTAACGTTTCTGTTCCCAAACAGGGGCCTTGTCCCCGTATTTGTGAACGAGGATTCCGTGTGCGAACCGATACGTGAACCCTACCACTTCTATTGTGGCCGGTGTATCACTTTTTTGTTTCAACAAGAAATCATGGCGTATCTTTACAACGCACGCCCAATAATAATTATTCCTAGGCTTTCCTTGATTTCCTCATTTGTTGGCTTCCTAAGCTTGTGATTGACGGAAATCATGCCTCTCGGTTCTCCTTTTTCTCGTTCTTGCACAGCGAGAGTCTTCACTACACCGGGTTTGGTGCCTTTAGGAAGGATTCGAGGATTCATTCGTCAGCAGCATGCTCCTAATCTTCGCATTCACCGTGACACCAGCGGTTAAAGGGATGTCATGACCATGAGTGGCACTGGCTAACGCTCCCAAGGCTAGATCGCGCACATGTGCATAAGTACCTGAGGAGATGGGCGCTGGAATAGCCACCGCCATGGCTCAATTGGCACAGCAGCGCACGCGTGGCGGAAAGGTTGTTGGTGCGGCTGCCACAAGAGGCAACTCGATTTTTTTCGTTTAATTTCAATTCCTGTTACCTAATCGTTTGCATACAGCAACTATATCAATAAAATATTTCGAGTAAGCCTTCGATGGCTTCCTTACCAGCCGTGGTAAAAAAGCAACATAGTGGCTATGGCATTGCACTGCTAAGCACGAGGTCACAGGTTCCAAAGCCAGCCGCGGTGGCCTCGTTTTGGCGCGGGCGAACTGCAGAACCGCCTTTTGCATCATGGACTACGTGCACGTTACACAACCCTAGGTGATAAAAATTATCTAGTACTTCCTGTAAACGGCATGCCTCACAATCAGATCGTATTTCTACCGCGTAGAACAGAATTTGTGAGACGCAAATTAGGCTTGCAAACACGCACAAAAGACGAGGTAAACAGAGAGCCCGAACATAACGCCAAAATTTAATTTTAGTTTCGCTTCTCTATCGGTAGGCTTCACATGTTTCTGTTTAATGAAAATTGGGTGCTTCTGTTCCTTTTCCTTTAGTTTAGAAGAAAGGCGCCGACTCAAAAGAAAGGCGCCGACTCGAGGGTTGAATAGCTCAAGAAAGTCTGCTGGTTTCCGAAGAGACCGTTCACCAATAGAAATTGTTGACCTTGCTACCTACGGTCGCGCAACAGAAATTATTGATACGATCAAATGCCGCTTCCATCTTATATGTGGAGGTGGCGTAAGATGACATATGTCAAGTGCCAATTCCATTGTCATTCATGCTGCAGCTATGCTTCGCCATCACATTAAAACATCTCGCATTATGCTTAGCGCATGTGCACATGTGCGTCACATTTTTATCAAGTGTTTCCAAAACTAAAGGTGCACAATAGAGCAGTAATTTTTGTCTGGAGAGCAATTTGAACCGCCATAACTGTCCTTGCTCGTAAGAAAGTTTTTGCGAACAGGGTCATAATTTGTATCAACTAAGCTTTAAGCAAGGCCACTAGGAAATTTATACTACATATGAATCAATCGACAGTATGTGCCTTCACGAAGCGAATTCCCACTGCATATTGTGGCCTTAATGCAATGCACTTGCCTTAAACCACAAGCTGCTAGTAAAGTTCGAAACATCATATTGGTATCGTATTCTTTAAGCAGAAACAATGTCCGCTAATAGCCTCGCCTACGCGCAGAAATCTATACATGTTTACCGAGCAAGCTTATTTTGCAATGAATGTGTGCCTGAAGTGGCAAACATTGGCTCCTTGAAGCCGAGGAGCTAATTACCCTCACGCGCCAAGGCAGTGAGATGAGGCTATACAGGAATGCCCGAGACGGCCGCAAGCAAGAACAGGATTGCGTAGCAGTAAAACAGGCCATGCAGCCATAGTTGCAAGACGCGTAGATCACTCTATGTTGGGCCTTTTGAGGGCCCGTTATCTCGAAAGTCTCCAGGCTTGCCACCATCATTTCGTCGGTGAGCAAAATAGCCCCCTCCGCCCCCTTTCAATGCTTCTGCCAGAAGCTTTCACCACACACACGCTGTGTAGCGGTGACGTACCAAGCCAAAGGTATAATGTTGTTTGAAGAGTGATTTTGAAACTTTTGTCACCTAGAAATCTGAGTCCTGGCAGACATGCGTTTACATTTTCGTGGCGGATCTTACGAAAAACATGAGAATTCTGGAACAATGGCACAGACTTGGTAATAGAGCAAATAGATGCACCTCCAAGGATACATTGCGGGTGCACGTGCAAAACGGGAAAATATGATGTTGTAAATGTGCACACCAGTCCACTGCGAGTAATAAAAAGTACCAGTTTCGCCTGGAAGGCAAAACATCGATTGTGATAAGAAATTAGTAGACAGCTACATTAAGTAAGGATAACAGTTTTATGAGCTGTATAAAGTTCAAAGCACTTGCTTGCTAACTATATCACTAACAGAATTATCGAGTATCGTGTCAGCCCGCAGAAGCAAACACATCCCACCCAATGAGGGCGGACTCAATCTGTCAAAATGGTGATGTTAGCGAGAGCGGCACTAGCGGCAAGCGAGGTGTCCATTGTCTATCGCTTCAACGCAAGAGCGGATAGCCCACAGCGCGCACAAAAGTATGAGCCGGCTGCCGATCCCATTGAAGATACATCGCGCGCGACCACGCGCGTCCGTGCAAAGTACGCACTTGGTGGTGGAGTCGAAGCTGTCGTTCTCTCTCCCACGCTACCTCCCTGCTCTCATTCCCGACGATGCGCGAGATTGAGCCGCGATCGTCAGTTGCTCTTGGGCCCGGTCGCGAAATACGCAGTTGCGGCCTGAGTACAATGCCGCCACGCCCTGCCCTCCCTCCCGTCCTGCTACGGCCTTTAGCGCAGCGCAAGACGGCGTGTTCTCTCTCCGCCTTCCTCCCTCGCGCGCACCAGATTGAGCACCGATCGTCGGCTCCCCTCGCCCGCTTTCACTCGTACACACGGTACACGGCGTGCTGCGACGCTGTTATCGTCCTTGGAATTCACACAGAGCCTCACGGCGACGACGACGATGCCAATGGCAGAAATGCGCCTGCAGTGTCCATATAATTGCTATCGCAATAAAATCTTGAGCAATTGAAGACTAATAGGTTGGAAAAATAAGACTGGAAGCAACTAGCTCCAACAATATTGAAAAACGTTGACAAAGCAACGCAAGAACTTACAGTGAAATTGGATATGTGAATTAAATAGACGATAGGAAAAGTCCTCATATGGAAGGGAAACTGTAGACGGAGAATACATACACTTGCTGCTCGAGTTATACGTTTTTTATATATAAATAATAACTCTTCTTATTTTAAAGCGAAAGAGTATTTAATGACAATCGGAAGCGTACAATGAAACGGTGGCGCCGCCGAGCGGGGCGGCGTGAACGTATGTGTCATCAATGTTCTCACGAGTTCGAGATGTCTTTTTAGCACAAACTGTTGCGTCTTTTTAGGAAAAAAGAGCACTCTCACAAGATTGAGCGTGGGATAACTGCCAGGTAAACAATTTACAGAAGCTGTTCGTCTTTTTTCGTGTTCGAATATCTTCCTGTGTAACCAGCAGCATACAAAGCCAATAGAAGCCAAGCAAAGTATTGGAAGAACGAGCTGTGGTTGATATTAAAAAATATTCTACAAAAGGTAAACGAAGGTGACCGGAAAGAAAACTTGCCTCCGGTGCGAGCGGGAGCCACCACCTCCGCTTTACTTGTGCTTTCAATTTAAATTAAATTCTGGCGTTTTAAGAGCCAAAACCATGATTTTATTTGCGCGTCATAGTGGGAGGCTTTGGATTATTCTTGACCACCAGGGGATCTTTTAATTCGTCCCAATGCGCGGGACACCAGTTTTTTTTTTTTCATTTCCATAACGCGACGTCGTGCTTTGCAGCGCGACGCCATCCCCACTAAGCCAACGGCGCAGGTCTACATGCGCGTTGAACTACGAATCGCGCTACGGCGACTGTTATCGATTCGGCCGGTATTTTGGGTATTTGCCGAATCCGGCTTTCTTGTTTTGTTTTTGTGACTGCCGGATGCATAGCGCGCGGGCACATGTAAACGTAAGCGGCAAACTGGGATCAGAGTTCACGGCTCCACAATGACTAACGCTAGCGCATCCGTGCGTGGCGCTTCCCTGACGCTGCCGCCTAGATTTACTGTATTGGCTCCCTATTGAGAGCCTATAGAGTAACTGTAGCTGCCGCCAAGTTAGTCGCTCCCACTTCGATACCGGCGTTTTCCATATATATGCGATAAAGCCCATCAGCTCAAGCCATCTACTCCAAAGCTTACCAAAAGTATAAATCGTGAGAACCTTCGCAGCTAGAACAATGTCTGACAGGTCAAGGGCGAAGTGACGGCGTACAAGAACAAAGCAGCATAAAAGTCTGAGGACGCCTAAATACTTGTTATGAGTTGTGAATGGGAAAGCATTGATGTCCAATTGAACGTCGCTGAGCAGTCCTTCGAGCTATGAACCTGTCGCGGGCAAGCGGGCGCTTTGAGACGCTTGGCGGGTTCTGATTTGGCCTTACCAAGGCGCAATTAAAGCGTATACGAGAGCTTGCGCGTACAATGAACGCGCGGATAGCACAGGTTTTCATAAAGTGTATCAAAAAGAAATTAGCCGACCATTACGCTTCTTGATATTGCGACCTTTGAGCGCAGCTGCTGCCTTATATCACCAACAGGCGACCGCATACAGAACATGCAGTATCGAACGGAGGTGGTTCTGCGTTTCGGATTGGTCAGCACACACCGCGATCCGCGGATAGCGAGCCGGCGCTCCGGCAACGTGCCATGGTGCCATCTTATTGTGGGTCACTGCCACGGAGAGGTCGGAGGGGGGCAGATTAGCAATCATTATTTAATGGTTCTTTTGAGGTGGGATGAGGAAACGGGGAGAGAACAGGGGCATTGATTAGAGGTAACACACTCATTCACTCGCAGACGGGTCTCAATGTGGCCACACAAGGTTTGGGTGGGAAATAGAAGTATGGGGTCAAAACGCTGTAACTCTCTTTCGAGTTACCGCAACGGCACTTCGCCGGGTAAGGGCAGGTATAGGGCCAGAGTGGAGGCGGGAGAAGGACAGCTAGGCGCAAGCACTACCAGAGGTGACAAATGCCACTGAGCAACGCGCCCTGCAAACGGGGAAGCGAGAGGCACGGCTGAGAGCTGTACTACCACGAGGCGCGGAGATGGAGGAGCGGAGAGCCGTGGATCACGCGCCAGGTGGCAAGGAGCGCCCACCGCCGGCACTGCGGCAGTACCGCGACAGCGGGAGAAGGGAGGGCGAGGGTGAAGTGGACGGTAGCGGCGAGAGCCACAGAAATTTCAGTGCGTAGAGGAAGGCGGCGAGAGGATAGGGAACACGTGATCAGACTTTTGAGGGCAAAGGGAGCAAGTCTCACGCCCCGCGCGAGAGATGGCAACAAGAGCGCACGCAGCTAAAGCAGGCTGCGGATGATGACCTTGGTTACGGCGAGGCCGACGGCGACGCGAAATGCGGGAAATGGCACCGAACAGCTACGCTCTAAAATAAAGTTTATCACCACCGCCCAGAGAAAGAGCTCGCGTCGCCGCGATGCCTTCCTCCCTCACACAATACCTGGCGCGCTATGTTGGCAGCAGGGGTTTCCTTTCGCCTGTTCTGCTCCATCGAGGCGCACTCATGGCGTGGCGTCACAGCCAATGGGAATTTAGGTCATGTTTTGCTGCTTCAGACACTGGATGCCGGCTTTCTGGCTCAATGAGCAATTTCACAAGTTCCTATCATGATAACCAGGTAGCACCAATAAATATTTCGATTTTTGTGAACCACGTTTTCAATGTAGCTCTATAAGGTATTTAGTGGAGTTTCAAAGGCATTCCATGATATATCGGCTTAGACATTACACCTAAATTGCCAGGTATAGCAAACGGGCAAACCAATGAAGTACTTGAACTCCATGGTTTGTTTCCGTGAGAAACAGCGGATCTTTTTTTATATGTAGTAGGAAGTCGTCAAAGCCATTCGCAGCTGACAAGTTCTCCCAAGACATACTACACATTTTCTGCTTGATAATCCATCTATTCCCACACTTGATATGTTCACAAGGTACGGGCTGCTCAAAAAAAGTTTCATGTTTAACGGCATATGCCAGGACAATACTTCTGCAATAGCGAAAGCTTTTTTTTCTTTACACGTGTAATAGATACCTACGTCTTGCCTAACAATGAACAAAATTCAATTTTCGATCTCAATGTTGTGAGCAGTAAAAGAAGCAAAGAAAAAAAGGAAGTATAAACAAACGTAAAAGAAGTTTTTTAATAAGGACTTTCTCAATTCTATGTGACGCCTGTTCGTGCCTGTTAATAGAGACCTTCCTCGGTTTCACACTTAATTGCCTCCACGGTCCATGTTGTATGACGACCTCCTCAATTAGCCCTTCTGTTGCTTCCGTCTTTGAGCCCCGACGTCGTTGCAAATTTCAAGGCATCTCATATTTAAGCACAGCATGAGCGTTCACACTAAATATTTAATTTGTTTTTTTTTGCATTTTGAACAAGATCTTGCGTTGATTATTTCCTTGGGAGAGATAATAATAATAATAATATTTGGGGTTTTACGTGCCAAAACCACTTCCTGATTATGAGGCACGCCGTATTGGAGGACTCCGGAAATTTTGACCACCTGGGGTTCTTTAACGTGCACCTAAATCTAAGCACACGGGTGTTTTCGCATTTCGCCCCCATCGAAATGCGGCCGCCGTGGCCGGGATTCGATCCCGCGACCTCGTGCTCAGCAGCCCAACACCATAGCCACTGAGCAACCACGGCGGGTCCTTGGGAGAGAAGCTGCAATTATAACGAAAATAGTGTTCACGAACATACCTTCTATGTTTTTCGTGTGTGAGTTGACCGGGTCAAGAAGCCACTACAACAATAAAGCGCACCATGATTACATTTGCGCAAATATTACGAGGTAACATAGCATATGTAGGAGGAAATAGAGAGAGAGGGAGAATAGCATTAGCTTTCTTGTTGAGTGCAAGGGTTCAAGCAATTTAGGTTTCTTTTTTCTTTCGCTCTGGTGGCAAGGCTCATTATAGCGATATTTTACTGTTATCCTGCTCTCCTCTTTGCCTGCTCACAGGTGAAACATATTGAAGCCGGGAAGCGAGAAACTAACGGTATAGAGTGTAAATGACTTCATTGAAGAACATCGTGATGTTGTAACACCATTCCCGCAGAGAATTACGTCGTCGTGAATTACGAAAAGGACAAGAGTGGTAACAAGAAAGCAGTGAGTATTAGACACTTTTTTAATTAGAACTCTTGCCAACCTTTCGGGAATAATGCGTATTCTGTTTCTCAATTTAGTCAGGCCTACCGGCCTCTCTCGAAACCGTAGAAAGTATACTGTCCTTTAGTTAGTTTTCTTTCACTTAGATTAAGTGGAAAATTGATGCATTTTTGTCTTCTCGTAAACTAAGTGTGGAATATCACTGAGCGAGGGAGTACTGGTCTTCCTCATGTAAAGAAAGTCTCACTGCCACCACCGACGGTTTGTTGGAATTTGATGGTTTAAAATCAAATACTCCAATCGGAATCTTATTACAAATAGTAATTATGATGCTGGAAATGGACAGATTATACGCATTCACTTGCTTGCTCGTTCGTCACAGTTTCTTTAAAGAATGGCATGACAAAGCGTTAAAAAATATAGAAACTTATCTGAAGGCAGTTCTATAGACGTATATGTCAATATTTCTATACTTGCTAATATATACATACATAGGCATGCTTAGCAACATGTCTATGCAAAAGTATACAATTTTGAACGGGGACGGCGTGTGTCAATATACAATGCAGAGTAGAAGAAACCATCTAGAAAAAGCAAAAACGAAATGCTTCGTGTGAAGATGACCCAAATTCCTACTTTAGCAGCCTTGTAGGAGAAATTTAGTTAGGGAATGGCGCTGCTCACTAAAAAGGGCAAGTGGAAGCATGCGGACACAGAGGTAGCCCATGACAAGAATTGGATTGTCTGGTCCCTGCTTCTTTAGATGGATGGCATCAACAGGATGTGCAAATAGGATGATATCACTACCGGGCAATAGAGTTGGCTAACATGCGAGCACAGTAGAAGTGTTATGCAGGAAAGCGTCTGCGCAAATACATCTCATTTCCTCGCCACGTTAGAACCAATGCCGGAACTGCCGTGTGGGATCGATGGTTGAGATGATTGAACACAGCACAGGTGTTCTTGTCTATACTACCCACCATGATCCTTTGTTAATAATTTAGTGTTGTGGGAGAAACTCCGCTGAAGAGCTTCGACCCATAATGCATGGGGCACTAACAGGTTTTTGTAAACTAGATTCTTTATTATCATTAAGATGTATAATGGTGATGAGTGTGATGATAACGACGATTCTTGTTACAGACCTGTACTTGTGGGTGGTACTGAGTTTTCGAAAAGCATTGGAGAGGACTGGCGTATTAACTGCTTCTCGTTGTAAATGTTTGAGGGCATGTCTACTCTCTTCTGAGCATACAGTCTGCTGCAAAAAAGCCACGTGTAGCGTCGAGTGAGAACTAATGTACTTACATTAAGACCAGGTGCGAATGTATCAATTAGGAGGCGTGATTCTAGAGTCGACAGATAACACTGCTCGTGAAAGGTAACGCGGCCATTTGTATCGATTAGGGTATTATCCACGTTATCTGGCTCGGCTTTACGGCACGTTTCTCCGAGCTGGTCTTCGTGTCTTGTCCATTCGGGCTGACGGAACAGAGCCGGAATTCTTTTTCTTCATCAGTATGCTTAGGGGAATTCTCGGTGTTTTGCTAAATATAGCACACCACCCTGAGCCAACGATGCAATAGTTTCACATTAACTTTGTTAGTGTAGTAGCTCACGAAGTCATTTTCACAATCAGCAAGAAAAACCTTTCTTTCAGCGTCGTAAAATTGTACTGTCATGTGAGCTGGCCGAAACGTAAGCTTTCAAGATAGCGATTAAGTGCTTTCCTTTCCTTTCTCTGTATACTTGTACTTTGTGCTACAGTTTACTCTTAAGTCAATGTTTTCTCACATCTAGAACGATATTTGGTTGCACGAAAAATAAAGCAGGAATTTTTTCGGGATCTCCGTGCTGTGTAACGACAGCTAATTTGGTTAGTTATTTTCAATAACCCAGAAAATTATGAAAACTCAAATATGAACAAACTTTGTTGACTTTCCTTAGGCGGATTTTTTAAATTACTAAATAGGGAAATGTTTGCACAAAGAGATGGTACCGGCAACTAATTTTCACATAACGAACAGAAAATTTGCAGGTAGCAAAAGTAAATTAAATACGTTAAAGATTACATAACAATAAATCCACAAAGAACAAAATGTCACAACCGAGCCACAGAGCTTGAGTTGTAACAAGCAGTGTAAATACAGACAAATTTGTGTATCAGTGCTTAAATGCCCCGTCCATACCCTAAAGTGCTTATGGGCATACATACATATGTATGGTTAAAAGATCACGATGTGAAATAACATATCAGAATTCTTTTGGAAACAATTTTCTTGGAAAACTTCAAATGTGATTGTCTGAAATTTGAAGCAGCACAATGACAGGTATATTCAATTCCGTATGTCAGCAGGGTTTCACTTTCATATTTTCGTAATAAACAAGAAAACTAGCTTTTTTCTAGCAAGTGATTTCTCAGGAGTACCACTGGAAACAATACAATATTGAGTAACAACATCAAATCAAGTAAGCTGAATCCATATTTTTATATCTCCATGGGCAGCACCCGTGTAACACATGGTTCTTTCTGGTATAAAACTTTTCGTCTAAGTAGCCACTTAGAATCTCTGCTGTCCTTCCAGACTAGTTACTGAAGGTTCTACTTTATTTAATTGCACAATGAATTATATTCTAGCGTTAATAAAATTAAATTTACGACGCTTATTATCAAGAAACCGCAGTATTGCGACTAGGGGATGATTAATATATAACGATTTGTAAGAAAGCTGTCACAAAAAAGGGAAGACTATCGTTGCAGTGCAACCTAACTTGACTAAATTGTATTATATAGTAATGTCCCCCAGGGAAGCCCACATGCCTTCTAATGGCGTGCACAATGAAAATAAGTAATAATGACACAAGAAGAGTTAAGGAACAAACTAAATATATCTTAGGTAAGTAATTCAATGCAAAATTTATAGACACAGGTATCCTATATGAAAATTATTACTATCGGAAAAGTATAACATGTTTTATGCTAAATGCATAGACAATGCGGTATATTGGACGTGAGGGCGGGAGTGAGGTCGAGTAACCTCCCACCCTATACTTTCGTAACATACAGTATAATCTAAGTTATTGCTAACTTCTAAGGATAAGCAATCACAGAATGCCTAAGAGCTCAGTACGGGCGGAATATTCCGTCCTCCTAAGAGAATAGAACTGATCCTTGTGAGTATACCAAACAGCAAAAAGTACGCTAAAATTTGCCAGTTTTGACCAAGACTCTCTCATTGAGAACGATAGTGAGATTTATCTTTGATATAATCCTCATTCAGTTCTCTAGCTGCACGCGAGTGTGACACATTGGCGGGACGCAGAAGGAACAGCGCTCGGGCAGACTACCAGGCGTCTCACAACGTTGGCGCGATGAGAAGCACTGCCAATCTTGCTGCAGGCGTTGCACCTCGACGGTGCACTACGTCAGACCGACGGGAAACTGCCAACGCTAGTCATCGCCCAGTGAAATATTAGATAACGTTAACTTGACGTTCAGTGCTTGTTCCGCTCCGACCAGTGCGTATACACTGCAGCTAAGCAGAAGAGTTAGCGTTAGTACACTGTGCGAGTGAACAAAGCTCTTGCCAGCCGCAGGATGCAGCGTCCTAGTTCCGCCACCGAGGCGATAGGGCGAAGCGTTGTCGCTTCGTGCGATCCGCTTCCTCGTTTCTGTCAACGTCCCCATGAGGTTCCGTATATATTTAGGTTTAACTACGCTATATGCCGTGCTATGCTATGTGACATGCGGTATGTGCGGGTTATATACTGCCACACCATTCTATCACTAAAGTTCCTCGTACCAAGTGCTAAATTCCTGATCAATTTATTCCTTAAAATTTTGAGAATAGCGCAGCCCACAAACAAATGTCAGGAGACAACACACTGAGAGCGCGGGCCTTTGATGTTAATTTTTTCCAGGCTTAAATATTAAAAGCGCCAAACACGAACAGAGCTCAAACTCGAAGATGATGCAATTTTGTTGGCGTGTCTGCGCACTGCCTCTGGGATCGGCCCGGGAAAGGCTTGCAACATACCCAATATGGTAGAGCAAGTGTTGGTAAAGTCACTAAGAAAGGCGTTGGTCTTAACAAACAAATGAAATTGTCCGATGGCAGGATCCAAACAGAAGACTGCTAGTACAACAGCTCGCATTTACGCATTAACGCGCTAAACGCATTAAACGCAATTCACGCATAAACGCAGTAGCTTATGTTTACTTAAATCCATACTGCCACTATATATCTAGGAGTCTTGCACTTCGTTTAATATCCTAACATGTTGCGTTCGCATTCATTACTTTGCCCTTGCAGCGAAAGTAATATTTTTACAGCCAAATGCTCTCCGCATTTCTGGGGTCTCTATCACTACACATGCGTGCCGCCCATGCGCAGTAGGTAGCAGGACAGCACGAAGACGACGAAGTCACAAACGTGCCTCGAACGTTTACCGCATAATCCTTATAGCAATAAAAAAAAACTTTCAATAAAGGAAACTTGACTTAACCATTACAACAACTAAATACGCAAGAACACATTAAGTTCAATTCGGTTTTCCATGCACTATGACATCTTACGTGTACGAACATTACATTAGTGTCCTGTCAGAATGGCGCTACACAAGAAAAAAATAAAATAAAAAATAAATATGCTACACAGCTGAATTGCTTGATAAATGGCAGCCCTCCCAGGGGATTGGCGAGGCTCTTCTTTGTGTAGCCACCTAACTGACGCCAATATGCCCCGTTACAGCACATCCATTAGATGCTTTTCGATTCACGATAGGGACGTCTACTATACGTCGCAGCATTTCACCTGGTAAACGCGCCTCACGTCTGTGGAGGCCTTCTAATCCTCCACGCATTGATCGCGCATGCGCCATCAATAGCAGGGCAGCAGTAGAGCGCCGACGCCAACAATAAATACCCCAGCGGAAATGCGCAACGGGCATCCGTATAATTGCTATCGGAATAAAATTCGCTTGAAAACTATAACGTACGACGCAATGGAATTTTATAGGTGGCAGCAAGCAGCAATCAGTGTTTTCTTTTTGATTACAAATTACTAACACCTCGCCCAGCACACTATAGAGAATTTAACGTATCTGCTTGAAACATTTATGGTGTTAACATCTATTGTGAAGTAACAATAACCAATATGAGTATATCGGAAACCGATACGAAATCTGAGCCTGAGGGGCCATCGCCAAATGATAGGGCAGGGGATTAGACACAAATTTTCTTTTCATTCAAATTTGGCAGTGGAGAGAAAATCACAGTGGTGAAGGGGTTAAGAGAGGGCGGACATAAGGAAGACATAGGCCGTGCACAGCACGCACTATGGATGTATCCTATTGGATGTAGTCACTCAGCTACAAATGTCCTTCCTTCGTTTGTTTTTAATTTGTTGCTCGTAATATTCTTTTCTTTGCCTCGATATACGTCGATTTGTATTTTGGTTTCGCCTTTCGCTGCCTTCAATATCTGTCACCACAATATTGCCTCGCGACTCGGGACACTGTGTGTGTTTGCGGGCTTTTGTCACGCTCGGAAAAACACTTATGTAGAACGCCTATTGAGCGACAGGCAGGTGTATAGGTAGTTTTTCATTTTGCTCTACAGTTTTGTCGTTGACACTTTTCATCTAAATATCATATTTGGAAAATTAATAAATAATTAAGACTAGTCATAAAATAAACGAAACGCAAGAACCAATGTGAGTATCTTCAAGCGACGCCGGACAACATTACCTTGCTTCTGTCCAGCTACTTGGTATTTGGATATATTTAAATCTTGGTGCATGACAGTCGAGACACCCTTGTATACAGGATCCCATATATTTCATATTCGATTATCGGATATTAGAGTTAGGGGGCATATGCTTTGTTCTTTTAAATGGGGAAGCATGGCTGAGATACCTTAAAAGAAGATAAAAAGAAACAAAACGCATATCAGATGCTGTGCGTCAAGGTGGGGTGCTAGCTTCTACTATAGCGTTTCGTTAGCCCTTTATTAACGCTGGTATTACATGTTACTATGACCAACTTTTATGCTAGTTTGAAGCCTCGGCTATTTGGAAGGCAATCTCTTTCATATTTTTGGATGAGAAGCAATGGAAGCACGTTAAAACTGAAAAATCCGCCCGAACATAAACATGACCTCAGTAAGCATGAAGTAACATAAAAACTGAGCAAGTGTAGTAGGCCCTTTAAGCGCCTATATGCGCAAATGCTTGTAGTACATAAATGAATAAATGAGAGTGCTGGGTCGTGCATGAAAATTCTGGTGTGTGCGTCAAAAGTCACCGTTAAATAAAATACTCACCATCTGCACGATTTGGGTGATCCATTGACGCAAACATGTAGAAGAGGCAAACAAAAAATGTGCACCCCGTCATTAAAGTTGGGCTTATAGACTTATCTCCTCGGCAATATAAGGCCACACGAGATTTCTTGGATTCGGTCCCTTCCACGGTATACTCTATAGTGTTGGACTTATTCATTGCGATAACAAATATATTGAGACATCCGGCGAATCTCCACAGTCCACGTTTGAGTGACCATGATGTTCCGTATAGATCTCAAGTACCATAACATCGCGGCGGCACACCGCATGTTGTAGGTGTGAGCGAGAGCTTGTGAGGGTGAACCGAGAACGATGGTGGTTTGATGCGGTGGTGTCTCCTCGCACTCGCAAGGGAAGAAGGTGAGCGGGGTACGCGCCGTATTCACACATGCACAAGGAGGAGGGGGAGAAGGGGGAGGTTAGTGCGCATCTCCTCTTCTGCTCCAGCTGGAGCGACGGAGCGCGACAACGCGTGTCCTATCTTCAGTTTCAGTTTATTATTCGTGCATAACAATTTGTTACAAGATATGATATACAGACAAGGGTCCCAAACTCAGAGACTGCACCGGGACCCTTGGATTAGAAGTTATAGAAAAAAGTAAAGCGGAAAACAGAGCAGAGAAAGAAATCATGAAATAAGCAAAATATAACCAAGAAACTGAGTGACGACACACATAAAGAACAAAAGGAAGAAGAAAGATGCACAATCAATGGTAATTCCACAGCTTTTAAATAGCAAAATGACATTGTAGGAAATTAATGAGACAGCAAATAATTCTTGAGTTCATATTTGAAAGAGTACAAGGTAGTTGACAACTTAATGGAATATGGAAGACGGTTCCAAAGTTTAAGCGCGCAAAAAGAGGAAGACATCTTTCCGTAATTAGTATGACATAAAGGCAACAAGAAATTTCCTTGTGCTGCAAACCTTGTGTTATTGGGATTAAAAAGGAGATCAGAACTAACAAAGTTCTAAGAAACTTGTTGAGTTAGTAATTTGAAAAATAATATCGCTAAATGATAGCTAAACAAATCAGTAACTTGAAGAATGCGGTTTGTACGCAGTTGTGAAGAGGCGTTAGAGAAAAAATGGCTTCGCTTTATAATGCGGATAGCCTGATTTTGAATGTGCTGAATAGAGGAAAGATGACAATGATAAGTATTACCCCAAGAATCGATACCGTAAATGATATGACTATGAATGAAAGCGAACTATAACGACAATAATGCTTCTTTGGAAAAAAAATGCACGTGATTTGAGCAGTGCTCTAATGCCAAATGCTGTTTTTTGTTTGATGTTTGCAATGTGGTTAGTAAACTTAAGGTGGGATCTAATTTGATGGCGAGGAAAGAAACACAAGTGGAGGCAGGAATGTCATGCCCATTCAGAGTTATGGTCGGAGAGCAAGGTAAATGTCTCTGTGATGACTTAAATAACATGAATTGCGTTTTCATAGGGTTTATAACTAGAAAATTGGTGTTACACCATTGAGTAATTTTTGACAGATCACTGTTTAGTTTCAATGTTAGCGAAAGTAATGATTTATCCGAGAGGGCAACAGTCGTATCGTCGGCGTATAATATAGGTAGGGTATAATTAAGGCAGTCAGGTAAATCATTTATATAAATGGAAAATAATAGTGGACCTAAAATAGAGCCCTGAGGCACTCCTTGGTTAATAATTTTGCTTTCAGCGAGAGCCCCGTCTGCGTACACTGTTAATTCACGATTAAACAGACAACTTTTTAATAAATTAAGAGCTGGACCAGAAATGCCAACAGACTCCAGTTTAGTAAACAAAATTTTGTGGTTTATTGTATCAAAGGCTTTAGTAAAGTCTAAAAAGGCCAAGCCAACAAAGTACCCGAGATCAAGTGAATGTCGAATATAATCAGTTAATGCTAGCAAAGCCAAGTTAGTCGAGCCTCCTGAACGAAAACCGAACTGACAGGCTTTCAGCAATCTACGCTAGGATCGAAGGCTAGCCGAATAGAAATAGCTGATGGCATCGTATGATCTGTTTTCACGCGCACCTAGTTCGCTTAGAAGTGAGACGCAGCACGACGGGGAATTCTCTCGCTGCTGCTGCCCCTCTTCACCACGCCAGCGTTCTGACAGCGCGTTTTCGTGGTCATCGAGTGAGATGGGTTCGTGTTGCGTTTAGGCTCATGATAAGGTGCTTGTTAATTTCTTTAGTAAGCGAATGTTTACAGCAGTTCCTGCAGCTGATAAAACGACTCGCCTTACTTACTATAGCTGTCTAATAATTTGTTATTGGAATCAATGCTTCGCCTGTCGGACGAAACTGAGTTTTTTGTTTACGTCCCTGCCCAGCCCCCCTCCTTTTTGTGAATAAAAATCCTTGGCAATATATTCCATTGTAAATAAAACCGGCCACCCTGATACAATCTCGGAGATTACACACCTCCCTGGTATAAGCGATCACTGCCTACTTGCATTTTCGATCAACACTCTAACCCCCAAACCAAATAAAATCACAAAAACTATACATATTTACAAAAACGAAAGCTTTACCGCCATAAATAAGGAATTAACGGAATTTCTCGACACTTTGCTACCGAATTTTGAAAATTGTTCGCTTCAGCATAATTGGGACATGTTTGCCGCTAAATTTCAGGAACTGACCGTAAAGTACATTCCATCCCGCATCATCACATCCAATTCTGAATATCCTTGGTACAATATCTATCTTAAACGCCTATATAACCGCGAAAAGCGCCTACATCTCTCCGCAAAGCACTCGCCAACTGACACACCGCTGGTGTCTTTATAAGTCCATATTCGACCCGTACGTAGCATCACTGACGAACGCTAAATCTAACTTTCTATCTAACGTACTTCCATCAATGCTAAAGACTCACGTTAAAAACTTTTATGGTCTAATCAGCCCCTTGCATGACAAGCACCTAACTCTGGAAGACCCATTGAGCATCCTTATACCCAAGGAATAGTGCGCCGCCACTTTTAACGACGCGTTTGTGCGCAATTTTTCTGTCCCCTGCAATGACCACCTATCTCCTACGATTATGCAGTTATTTTTCCCGTGATCGTGGATACGGCTGGCGTTGCGAAAATAATTAATTCCCTGAAACAACACTCATCGCCTGCTTACGACTCTATTAACTCAATATTTCTTAAAAATACCAACGCCGTTATTTCTCTTATACTGACAACACTTTTTCGGCAATCGATGAATACATCTAGTCAACCTAGCCAATGGAAAATCAGGAAGGCGGTTCCACTGCATAAATCAAGTATCAGGTAAGAAAAAATTACCCGCTAATTATCGCCCCATCTCCCTGTGAAGCACTTGCTGTAAATTGCTTGCACATAATTTTCAGCTATCTGGTTAACTTCCTCGGATCCAATGCATTTTGTTCACCAGCTCAGCGTGGATTTAGAAAAACATTTTCATGTGAAACTCAGCTTGCATTCTTTACACACCAATTGCATCGTATTGTAGATCATTCGTCATTTGCAGATTGAATTTTTTAGGCTTCGCTAATGCATTTGATGTCTCTCATATTTTTTATATTATAAACTAAGTCAGCGAAACCTTGACACTAACATCCTGAAGTTGATTGAACGCTTCTTATCTAATCGCTCTCAATTTGTAACCGCAACCGGCCTTACCTCCCCACTTCAAAGCGTAACTTCCGGTGTACCACAAGGTTCAGTAGTCGGGCCTCTTTTGTTTCTCATTTATATTAACGACCTCACTTCCTCACAATCATTTAACATTCGCTTATTAGCGGATTGTTGTGTTATATTTCGTAAAAGAACTAATGTAGAGGCGTCTAACCTCCTTCAGTCTGATCTAATTAGTGTAGCTGACTGGTTCAAACATTAGCCAATGGAACCGAACGTTGGCAAACGTAAAGTGATGTGTGTATCCCGAATAACTAACAGCATCCATACATATTACCTAAATAATTTTCCCTTGTAATTAGTTCGCTCGTGTAAATACCTAGGTGTGCATATCTGGGAATTTATCTTGGAATGTTCATACCAACTACGTAATCCACAATGCTAACCACATGCTTGGCTACCTACGCCGTAACTTTTCAAGCGCCCCTTCATCCCTAAAAATGTTTCTTTATACTACCCTCATACGTCCGAAACTTGAATATACATGCGCTGTTTGGGATCCTGCCATTGACAAACTAATTCATTAGAACTTTTGCAAAATAATTCAGTTCGTTTCATACTACGTAATTACAACAGAACTGCAAGTGTGTCTGCATGAAAACCAACCTTTCACTTACCCCACTTTTCTCTCGTCAGAAAATCGCATGTTTAGTTCTTTTTCATAAATTATACCATCATTCAATGCCTCGAAACGATTTCATTTTTTAGCCACAATAAGTATCGCCTCGAATCGACCACCGCTATAAGGTTGATCTTCAATCGTATCACACTAAAACTTTTTTGCAGGCATTCTTTTTTTTGGTCATCCACGGAAAGGAACAATCTTCCTGGTGAAGTCGTTTCCATTTAGGATAACCAAAGATTTCATGCAGCTCTAGCTATAACATTGTGTATTCTAAGCATTCTTTTTATTTATTGCATGGTTGTAACCTAAGTGCATTTGTATTTACCGCTTTACCATTTCAGTTTGCTACCAATTTATCATGACATTGTAAACTCTAGCTAAAATGGTATAATCAGAAGCTTTTGTACTTAGAAGTTCCTACTGCTTATATTGATTTGTTTCTTATTTGCTGTAATCCACTCCCCTCTTTTACGCATTTGGCCCAGATGGTAATAAAAAATAAAATAAACACTACGTATACCAGATGCACTCCATTCTATTCAGGGAATGCCTTTCTGAGTTCCGTTTTTCTATATCAAAGAAATACGGACACACGCACGAGCGGCAGCTATCGGCACCGATGTCTGGGGACCCTCCTTGTTTGAACTGTGCGTTTGTCGAAGAGCTCACTATGCTGGGATAAGTTCGCAGCCCTTTAAAGAAAACGGCACCAGTTCCACGCATAAGGAAGCAAGAACAGATGGCCACAGAGATTGATGCGTGGAGTCCCGAATCGTATTCGGCAGCGCCTTTCGTTTTACGACTGTACTGGACGACAGTGATACAAAAGTGAAGAAGGCAACAAAACAAAGCATATAATTCAAAGACAACGTGCTGACACAGGAGCATGGCACGTTGATTGAATGCAGATAGTAACGCTTTCGTATCTCGGACTGTTCCGCTTCGCATGCAGAAGAAAAGGGAGTGGCTACTTCGTGAGTCATGTATACGTGGTGTCGAAGGGCCGACGCTGTTTGAAATTTTGCAGCTTCGAGATGACGGCGAAAGGTGCGAGCCCGCCCGCGGCTGTCTACGCTTTACGAGTGATCTTTGTCCCCAACGCAAGTGCGTTTCTTGCTGAGAACAATGTACTCAGGATAGAACGATTGCTGTGGGCTGATCGTTAAATCCCACGAAAAAACAATCTCTAATGCAAATAAAAAAACAAGGACGTCCTACAAAAGGCAGACAGCGAATGGTCGGAAAAGGATAAGGTCTTTGTACCTCGGGCAGAACGCAGAAACAATTGCCGTCGCTTCTATCGCAGGCGTGTTTTACGGCGCCGTTTAAGTGCGTGATTTTTCTTTCTTCTGTTTAGGTGATCTCGGATGATAGTTTCGCGCGCCATATGGGGGCTGGAGGTATGGCCTACCGCTGACGTGTGGTTCTCCCAATGTTCTCCGAGCCACGCGATAGTTTTACAGGTTAAAAGTATTCCGATTGTTTTGAATGTGTGAAAAAAGCTGGAAACAAGCGCAAATCTTGTCTCTGTTTTTTTTGTGCCTTTTATTTTTCTAAAAGCGGAGCTGCTGCTGCAGAGCACTAGGCGCAGGTGCGAAAATTTTTCGCAATCTTCAACCCATTTTATTTTGTTTACTGCATGACAATTCTGCGACAAACGTACGGCGCATGACAAACGTATCACAATTGCAAACAGCCAACATCGTCTATACAGTAAGCCTAGAAAAAAAAAAACAAGCACAATTGTATTATACGCGGAAGCTATTCACAACATGCTTCCAGAAAATTAAAAGGTCACGCTTTTTACGGCATCTCATTCCGGCAAACATACCTTGCGGACAGGTGGCTCTGTGTCGATCATGCGGTGCCTCCATGACATCTGCAGTGACAATATCATAAATAAATGCCTCATGGCGCAATATATGCACGTATATACGTTCAATAAGTTGATCCAATTACCTTAACATGGGACAGGTAATTCTGTTTTTATTCTCAGTGGGATTCTTCATAAACAAAAGATATCAAGGCAAAGAACGAAACACGGCTTTATTGTTTCAGTCTATGGCGCTCAGCAATTTGAGCAGTGTTCGCGCGCGATTGAGGCTTTCGAAGTCATTACTTCGGAGGTTGCAGCAAACAATATTGCAGTGACGGAAAACGAACCTGTTGGACTTTCGAAGAAGTAGTTAAGCAAAAGATACCCAGGGGGCTCCATGGGCAAGCTTTCGTAGTACAAGAGCTGTGAAGACAATACGTTTCATCACTATTACAGTAACCAACCGCCATTCCTTTAATATGGTCAGTATCAAGGCGTTTATTATATCCGAAGAGAGAAATAAACATGTTAAGCACGCAACACGCATGCTGCGGCAGCGTAGCTGTTGTGAGACATAGCTTTCGTTCGCAGCGCTGCTTTTGGCGCACCAGTCATTGCTAGCGTTCATCTTGCCAAGAGAACTGTTCGCCTTCTTGTAAGTCGTAGACGTGCCGTCATTGTCGCTATCGCGGTTGCCGTTGTAATGCTGCCGTATTCACCCCCATCGCGGTCGTTCTGTCTATTACGTCATTGTGCCGTCATCACAGTTGTAGGTTTTACAGGATTGTAAGAGTTTCACAATAGCGCACGAGCGCTGCGCGTACTCGGAGGAGTAATTCCTACCGTAATATAATAGTTTAGACAAGAAAGAATAACCAAATGCATTTTTTCCCTTCGTACATGGCGGTAAAGCCACGGCGTCAGAAAGTTTATATTTACAGAGAAGGTTTTAATAATGGGAGTTACCTACAATGGGACGCGTGCCCCTCGGTTCCTGACATTGCTAAATTTTATCGCTTCCCTCCATTATCTCATTGAATATGACTCAAAGCTTTTTTTAAGAGTGCTGCAGAGTGCTTGTCGCTTCGTTTCTGGGCAGAGAATTAGATCTGATAACGGGAGATAACCTGACATTTTTCAAGAATTTAGAGCATGAATACAGGATTTGTTTCGCCGAGAAGCAGCTTGTCAATGTGAACGTTACGCGCCACATACTGTAGTGTGTGACGTTGCGAATAGTTACACCTCGGTTACACACTAAATTTACATTTTGACCACATGAACTTCATTTAAGTGCACTCAGTGCGCGGTGTACGGCAGTTTTTTGCATTTAGTGCGAGCCAAGATGAGGTCCACCGGGACCCTGAATGAAAGCCTCGACCTTCTGCTTAGCAGCGCATCGCCACTTCCGCGAAACCACCACCACGGGCGAATCAAAGCAAATAATATATTCTGTTTATTCGTAGGGGGTGTTAGTTTATGTTTCCTTCGCGCAGTCATAGAAATTTTTTTTATACGGGAAAGAAACGCTTCATTCGTAATTTGCGGAATGCGTAGATAGAGTTTGTTCAGAGTTTTAAGTATTTTCGCTGCAGCACTCGTTCTGCAGAATTCGCAGCATTGATTCAGATATGCGTAAAGCTGAATTGGCGGCGGCCGCATTTCGCCTCCATCGAAATGCGGCCGCCGTGGCCGGGATTCGGTACCGCGACCTCGTGCTCAGCAGCCCAACACCATAGCCACTGAGCAACCACGGCGGGTTAGAATAATCTTGTTCTGCGCCAAATAGATGCAGGAGGAAACATAAATGAAATAATTTTAATGCGGAAAAGACCTCTAATATGGATGTACACCATTGCACCAAGATTTCTGCGCCTAAATTTTCGAGCCTGGTTGTGTTGAGCACCACGGCGCTCGAGATAATTGAATTCTCCGTACATCCATCTTTCATTGTCTGCCTCATTTGTAATTCGTGGTTCGACTGGAACGAAGCAGCACACGCTTATTTGTGGTGGGCAAGGCGCTACATTTTCCCCCCATTTGTGGCAAGTCCAAATAATTTGTAAAAATCGAAGTAGCCACCCACATCACCTGCTGTTCGTGCTCCTAATGTTAGGACACGCATATATGAGTCACGGAAAGACCGAACGCAATTTTCATGAACCATAGCTTTACGTCGAAAGAAGGTGCGGGGGAGTAGGGGAGCAACAACAGTGTTTTAAATGCTCGCAGATTTATAAGGTAAATATACTCTTCGTGCGCTGTTTCAAACAAAAAATCGCGTCCGCGTACTGGCTTTACGGTATAGTTTGTCATGTAAGTGACCTAGAACTGGCGATCATCATCATCATAATCAGCCAGTTTTTATGTGAATTGCACGACGAAGGCCTCTCCGAGCAATGTCCTCTAACCCCTCCGATTTGCGCTAGCAGATTCTAACTTGCGCCTGCAATTTTACAAATTTCTAAGAATTTCTGTCAGAACTGATGATTAGCTTCGAAGCTAAAACGAATAAAATGTTACAGCCCGTACCACTCAGCAGACAACACGATTATATGTTTTCTGAGGCATTTGATTCATGCCTCATGTCTGTCACGAGGCCCCAAATGCGTTCCATCAGTCACTTCGCGACTCAGTCTCACGCACTGTATGTGTGTGTATATTTACATATTAGTCTGTTGCGATACATCCATTGTCTTTGAGCTAAGAAGTCCTTCCGCACGACGCGTACCCATCCACGCCAGCCCTCCGTCTTGGGCAAGGACGTTACTCAACTAATTTAATTTCTGAAAGTGAACTTCGTAACAGAATTCTTAAGTACTACATACACACAACCTACGGACATGATAGCGTCGGATTGTAATTCGAATATACGAGAACGCAATTTTGTTACGCGAAAACTAGAACACAAAACCCTTTTCCCGCGCTTCTACCGTTCATAGAGCGGCGCGCCGAGCTCGGTTCCTTGTAACAACACCTTCCAGATGGCGCTCGGCTCCGCACATTCGCGGCCACGCAAGAAACTGCGTTTTTACAAGAGAGCTCGCCGTCGTGCATAGCGTTCGTCGCCAGCGTTTCCCGGTAACCATTACGGTTACATAATCTACAGTTGCCGGGAAGCGTGAGAAGCACTCAGAGATATTTGAATGCTATCGCATTCCACTCCTGAAGGCAAAGCACCACTCACCCCGCCTTAGGTGTCCTCCAAATTTTTTTTATAATTTTACGAAATCCTTCTAAAATTAATTCTTCACTTCTAATAGACCTTCATACACCGCTCATTTGCTCAATCGCTAACGTTCTTATTAAAGCGAAAGCTTTACTGGCCGCAAACTTGCGATTTTGCCGTGGCCGGGCTCCGAGGAGGCCCATGACATCACACCGCGTTCCTCGTCGTGGCGTTCGCCTTCGCTTGCTTCGCCAGCTGCGTCGCATCCCTGATAACATGTCGGAGGATTGAAAAGGAGAGCTGGCGTGCGCTTAACCACAGTTGAGGCGGCATTATGGACGGCGACAATTCTGATAAGTAGGAGGAGGCCTGGAATTGACACAGGAAACGGCATTGAAGAGGAAACGAATCACCCAGGAAACAGACGAACAGCGCGTCGAACGGCTGGCTAACCGCCGCAACATAGCAAGGCTAACCATGCTATGCCTTAGCTTTCGCAATGTATATCCTGACGTAGCTGAGCTAAGCCATTGCCAATTAACCGCCGCAACATAGCAAGGCTAACCATGCTATGCCTTAGCTTTCGCAACGTATATCCTGACGTAGCTGAGCTAAGCCATTGCCAATTCACCTCCGCAACATAGCAAGGCTAACGATCCTATGCCTTAGCTTTCGCAATGTATATCCTGACGTAGCTGAGCTAAGCCATTGCCAATTAACCGCCGCAACATAGCAAGGCCAACCATGCTATGCCTTAGCTTTCGCAACGTATATCCTGACGTAGCTGAGCTAAGCCATTGCCAATTAACCGCTGCAACATAGCAAGGCTAACCATTCTATGCCTTAGCTTTCGCAACATATATCCTGACGTAGCTGAGCTAAGCCATTGCCAATCTTTTTCATAATGTCTTCACTTCACTTCTAACCCACCTTTAAACACCACTCATTTGCTCACTCGCTGATTTTCTAATTGTTTATTTAAGAACTTAGAAATTAGGTAACTTACCTAATATTTTACTCTTAGGCTTTTCACCAACTGGCTTACTCACTCAATTGGTGACGCACTTCAATTTCCTTTATTTCATTAGGTTTTCCCTTGTTCGCACTCACTCATTTGTCTCGTCGTTAACAAATATTTATAATTTGAAGTTATTCGCTCAGTTAATCAATAAATGAATCATGAAGCGGATCTACCTGTTCCATGCACTGCACGCTCATTCCATTGACGACTCCGTTATTTATTTTGCTTCCACACTCATTTCCTAGCCAACACACTGGTGTTTACGTTGCAGTCACGCAAGTGGGCTCCAGTTGGTTAAGACAACCATTGGGTCACTTACCGAGGATCGTGTTAATTTTAGTCCGCCCCTGCGATGATTGGATTTCAGGGTAATTAGCGGGGACTACCATGTCAACGGCGACGCCTCTCGGCGTTGGCCAGGAAGTGGGTTCGGCTCTGTCTGTCACGTAAAGTTTTCGCGGCTCTATGAATAATTTACCTTCTGTCTTCCGAACTGGTAGTCCGTAGGCGATAACGGCACGCCTTACTCTGATGTTTACGCCGTTGCCCGCGTAGAGGTTAAATCTCACCGCGCTGATTTGACCAAGTGTTTCGGTGCGAAAGAGCGGACGCGCACGCGGCCTGCGCTGGAGTTCGTGCGGAATTTCCTTTTTTAGTCTTCTATAGCTCCATTACCACTATACTGTCTGCGTAAATATTGTTGCCCTAAATTGCCGTTTGATGCGTTTCAGGCGCCATCTTGCGTCCGTGGCTTGTTCTCGGCGACCCTCTGCACTTGAGAGATTGCGCGTGTGTCGCATTGCCCCCCCACCTCCCCCGCCCTATGTAACTAAGCTGTGAGTGACACGCTGGTGATGATATGTGATGTGTATGCCCACTTTGGCCTAGCAAGCACTGGCCCTCACTACGCGCCTTGGCTTTTCGAGATTCGTTGCGCCGAGTGAGTTCAGTTTCGCCTAGACTACTTACTCCTAGTAAAAATAATTTCCGCTCCCTAGGAAGGCAGAAATGGAGCAGACTACGTCTGCCATCCCGCGCTTTGATAAACATGAATACAGATAGCTTGCGCGTAAGCATCACGGTAAGAGTTCTTATATTTTTTTCAGCTCAGATTTCAAGCCGAATAACTTTCTTTTCATAATTGTCAATATTTGGACGAACGTGTGCTCTTGGTGAACGTTCCGTACTCATAATCTTCTGGACAACAGTCACAGATTTCTGTACTTGTTTTCGTACTCTTGGGAAACGAAATAGTTTCTACATGTCTGCAAAACACTCGTGTCCCGCAGTTTGAGTACACTTAATACAATTACACTCTGCCGCAGCCACAGCCGGCAATTTTGCTCGGCACATTAATCTGCACTATTTATATACTGTTGTATACTTCTAGCCTAGATTCATCTCACGACCCTCGACATAAGGACGCTGTGTTGAATAATACTTCTTAGCTAAGGAAAAGTAAACATCTTTGTACTACAGAATTCAGGATCATTTCAATCTTGACACAAGGTCCCCCAAATTAAGTATTGTAATAGCATGTTGTTGAAAAGCGCATAAAAACGCTTCCCGCCGGTAATATGACACTATGTTTTCATCAGTGAGTCAAGATGTCGCGGTTTCTTTGCACGGCTCCAGGAAAAGCAGCTAACGCTACTCCTTTCCCGAATGACATAAGAACAACAAACAGCAGCAGCGACGACAACGACAACAACAACAAAATAAAACCGCAGGAAGTATTCATGCGAAGTTTGGAACGAGGGAGAAGCTTTCTCACGTCCAGATTTGATCTTCGTGCGCGAAATAGCAGCATGGCAAGCAGGCGAAAGATTAAAAAAAATAACGTTGGTCGACTTATGTTCGGCACAAAACACAGCGAAGAAGCGCCCGACGTCGCGGGAACAGCGGTCACTGCGAGTGGGCAGGAACCGTTTACGGACGTGACTGGAACAACAGAACCGCGAACTGCTCAGATTTCAGCATTCATTGTAGATGTATTTTTCTTTTTATTTTGTTTTGCCTTGCGATACGCTGCATTGTGCTGCGTAAGGAGAAAAAGGAAAAAACAAACGATTAGAAATCAGTATTACACAACTACATCTGCCCCCCCACTTGCCGGCCCAACGAAACACACACATACACAAACAAAAAAAAAAGAAAATGACCTCACGCTCAGCTTTTAGAGTGCGTTGTCATGCGAACTAGATGTCAACGCTGTTTTGCTTCTGTTTTTCTGAAGCGCACGAAGGAAAGGTAGCGGCAAGCATGAAATCTATCGCATTTGATACGCCTGTCTTTCCGCACGATGAATATACACCATATTGGTCAGCGTTTATCCTTTCGAATGTACTCTCCCCACTTGACAGCGCGATTCCAAATCGCTCGATAACTCTGTTACACTTACTTTCCAACTTGCATATACCAGTAAATGTATAACATTTACAAATAACTGAAATTTCTTTGACCTCCTTCTCAATTGGGGCAAGGGATTACATTTTACTGCGTAAGATACGCATGGCGAAAAATCTTAGGGAAGAATAATTGATAATCACGGTAGATGGTATTGCTCTATAACTTCATTAGTAGGCATAGTATGAATGTTTTAACACTCAGCACTACATTCTGCAATATAATGACAGCTGGATGCTGCACTTTGGAGATTTTAGGCAACGAAGTGAATGGTATTGAGAGGGGTGTGCGTAATTCTGCGGCAGCCGAGTGACACATCTATAGGCTCAGGAATATCGAACTGCCACTGTTGAGACGTAAACACACACCTGAGAAGATATGGGGTTGCAAACCTTCTTTTGTGTTTTGTTTTGTGCATCATTATTCTCGAAACGATTAAGGAGCATTTTACAGAACTTGTTTTTCTTGTACTTGTTTTACATTATGAGGCCGTTATATATATATATATATCTCCGGACATTTCACGCACTGTTGATATCGGTTCGAGCGTTGCTTTTTATGGTGTTTTTTGGGGAACTCTGTTCTTCTTTAGTGACAGTTTACAGGTATAGAGTGCATGACCAAGTTGGGCAGATTTTCACCGGATAACGCTTCGTTTAACGTAACCTGATGGCGCTCTATCACGTGCTGATGACGCAGGAAAGACAACGACTCCATGACGACAATCGCATGAGGAAAATGAATTGAAGACACTGGAATGACGGCGATGGTACTGTGACCACGACGAATGACCGGCTACGAGACGACGACGCTAAAATGATGACGATGAAATTAAAACGACGGAGTGATGACAATAGAGTGACAATGTTCTACTCATAGTGATGGTATGACGTCGACTGCATCACGACAATGGGAGGACAATGACGGAACAATGACAGAAGTATGATACGACGCTAAGATCACTATGGCATGACGACGCTGACAAAAAAATTGGTTGATGACACTGGAATCACTAAAACAATATGACGACGCTGGAATGGCCAAGACAGCGTGGCGACGACTGTGCAACGACGGCCCAATGACGATGGTGGTATGACGATGACGGAATGAAGGTGACGGTACAACCACGATGGAAGGGTGAGTACGGCGTGAAGACATGACAACGCTGTGGCGAACACAGAGGGAAGACGGCGATGACGGCGACATGACAATAAAATAATCACAATGATATGAAGGCGCCGAAATGAAGACAATGAAACGATGACGCCGTTATGACAGCGACGTCATGTTGGTGTTATAATTCACGTCTGCGTTCTGCAAATTCTGCATATTTCCGGGCAGGCACTGCAAAAATGAGAGAACACAAGTATTGACCGTGGCTGTTGTTGGCAGAGTCAAGTCGCATTTGCTCGATTTCACATGCCAATAGATCTTTTCAGAAACACGCAGAGCCACGCTTTCCGCTGGTGGTGTCTTTTCGCGACAGGTTGCATTGGGCAGGTGCCATCAGTGCGAATGGGAAGACCATCGCGGGAATACTTTTTATCTTTATCGAAGGTTTTAGGTATCTTTCGTTGTTGTCACTTGCAAAATTCTTGTGCGCATAATGCGGAACCTTCGGTAAGTATGTTGTTATTTCCCTTCCTTAAGCCAGCCGCATGGTGATGCTGATATGGGGTGTTTTATGGCGCAAGGGCCAGTCATTGCTAACGAGAACCAATAAGCCTGTCGCAGAAACAGAAAGAAAGGTGGCAGGCGAATGTGCCGTTCACTCTGCGAATGATCGATAGACAACAACAAGAGATTAACAAAGAAAACTTGGCGGTAAGGAATTTATATAAAACGGACATTTGAGCGAGTTGTTAAGCCATTTTAAACAGAACGGCGGGTATTTTTACAGGGACTAGGAGGGTCCGTGTCGTGTCTCCCTCCTAGTCCTTGTAAAAATACGCGCTGTTCTCTTTGAAAAAGGATTCATATACCTTGGCTGCATCACCGCTAGGACAAGCAGTGAAGCGTACCTGGCGTATTCTTGAGAAAAGGGAATCGTGGGCAGCCGATCTTGCAGATGAACACCCCACAGCCCTCCCTGGCAACCCCAATCCACAGACCGCCCCTGAGATCTGCGTCATCCACTTTATCATAATCTCAGGTCCTAAGGCTTCCATTTAGCGGTATTATTTTTTATCTTTAAGTGCTAAATGGTCTAATAACAACACATATCTGTACAGCGGTGAAGCTTAGATCAGCAATTATGAAATGCCTACAATCGTCGAAAAAAATTTGCGCTTACCGCAGCTCCATTTTTACAAACATTTTGTGGAAGATCACATCTTATAGACTGGATCGTTCATTAGAACACGTGGCATGTGACGAAGAAACTCCTCTGGGAGTCCTCTAAGTATGCGTATGCATTGCACCACTTGCTCATCTCCAAGCAGCCCGGTCTTGATCCTACCGGACTGCATGGTTCGATCAGTATGAACCCTTATCAAGCTTATCCGTCCTTATAAATCTTATCGCATTTTATTCTACCCTTATCTGCCCTTATCGATGCTTACTAACCTTATCCGAATTGCGCCAACTTTTATAAGCCCTAATCGAGCTTAAGCCTCTTATCTCTCCTCGTGGAACCCTTATCAAACGTGATGCGACCCGTATTACCTATCTTCAATCATTCTTACCAACTGAATGACTGCTTATCTGTCTTTGTTGCTCGACGGGAACCTCATGAGCCATAAAGCCTCAGTCACACCAGCGACTTGAAAAGGTCGCGCGACCATTTGCGACTGCCGTCTAAAGAACGACTGAACGCGACCAATGCTCACACCGGCAAGACCAGGCGAACGCGACCGGCAAGGCGCAATGTCGGAGACTATCGTTTTGAGGCGAGAACTCAAGGCATCTACGCCGTTCGCGCGCGTTTCTCTGGTTTTGCATTCAGACAACAGCCATGTATTTTTATTCGAGCGAACAGGAAGACGTCGCGACTGTGCTGATGTGCTGTGCCGTTCGTGGTGTTAGCTGTAACCCTGGAAGCATCCGAAAAAAAGCGACACTAGCGACTGCGCCCGTGTTGCCATTCGCGATAAGATGCCGGCCACGTAAGCCACCCTCCTCCTCGAACTCCGTGCACGTGACAAGAAGTAATATGGAGAGTACGTTGCAATTTCTAGTTCGCGTTGCGTGGGAATCGGTGCAAACTTTCACGCTTTTTTTTGCTGCTGTTTAATTCTCTATGAATGGCTCCGCGTACATTCGAGACGATACAGGAACTGGTGCGCCCCAGCATCACGAGGCAAGACACCAATTAGATCTGTGTAGTCTGCCATAGTGGAGTGGACTTAATATTTGGTGCGACGCAGGAGGACGCTGGATGAAAAGCACATTCGGCCCGCCGCTGATTGGTTTAGCAGTTTTGCGACCACGGTCACGTGACTGAATAGTCGCTTTTCTCGAAAATCGACTTTTTGCGACCATTTGCGACTGGTTGCTTTGCGACCAACTTGGTCACGCGACCTGTGTCAGTCCCGTGTGAGAATGAGCCTCAAGCGATCTGTGGCGTTTCGGTCGATGACGGTACGCCGCAATGAAAGGCGCCTCCCGTGACCACCTAAACGCATCGGGAATATTGCGCGTTTGGGAATAATTTTTGGTTAAGTCATAATTTTCCGGATGTCTACAACGCTCCAAGTCGGCTCGACATATAGTTCTATAGGTGGCTCTTATCGAATTATCACCAAAATTTTCAACAAAGCCTTCAAAGAAACTGTTATCCTTTGGCATTTGTTTTTTACCTCTCGTAGAACACATGCATAACTCGACGCAGCTTGCAATAAAGTCCTTTTTTTTTAAAGGTAAAGGAAGGAGAACGATCAGGATTGTCAGCTACGGTAGTAGGTGCTGAGAAGCAATCACTGAAGGTATTATTTCATTCTGTGATGTTATGATCGCACCATTTATAGATAGTGATGTATTCGGGTCGTGTGAATCAGAATATTTAAGAATTTATTTGCAAACTGCCATTGTCTTCTAGTATTATTACAGCATTGTTGAATTTGGTTTTCATGATAAGTGCCCTTTGTATTATTAAGAAGGGTCGATAAAGTGTTTGAATAATGCTAATATTGGGCTTTGAGCGGTGTGTCGAAAGGCTGGCGCCTGGTTTTTTTTTGTAGAGGTTGTCCTTTTTCCTACTCAACGGAACAGAAAAGTTGATAGACAGGTGTAAAAGGGGCATGATAACGTCGCTTTGAGGAGGGCACGGTAGTGATTGGGCTCACGGCAGTCTTAATAATGTGGATAAATTTGGCTAATGCAACTTCAGGATCTAGAGATTCAAAACTGGTAAACAGTCGGCATCTTCAATAATTTAAAAAAATAGCTTCAAAATAGCTTTTATTTACTCGAGGAAATATACTTGACAGCGCACAAAAATGTAGGGTAATGGTCCCTAATATGGATTTCAATACCACCAACTTGAGCCTGTTCGGTGAAATTAGAGATAATGCGGTCAATTAAAGACAGTGAACCACTGTTTGTATAATGTGTAGGGTCAGTAATAGGACAGTGGGAGCCACAGGTGTAGATGCACTTGAGCCGGTCTGTTGTCGCAGTGTGAGAATCTTTGAAGTTGATGCTAATATAACCTGGAATTAAACCATTTTTATTTTCGCTAGACAGTTGATGTAGTATCACTGAAAGCTTAGTGAGAAAGCTGGAAGAATATGAAGAAGGAAAACGATAGATAGAACCATTCACGACTTTGCGGTGGTTGTTAGTTACGGTAAATGTATCAGATTCTACCCGAACGTACTAGAGATGTTTAGATTTATATCACCATCGTGACGGCAAAACCTACATGATTAACATGATACACCATGAATATATTTATCATCAACCAAAGGCCACGTTTCAGACAGACCAATAATCGAGAATGGACAGTCAAAAGAACCAAGAAAGGCCGAAATCTCGGAATAATGTTGACGCAAACTACGGGAGTTCACACGAACTGAAAAAAAAAGATATCCAAGCAACGTTGTATGTGCTCACGTGAGCATCACGGCATGATATGTACGCCAGTTTGTTGAAGAAGCTTGTACATCTAGGCATCTCTGCAGACCTCAGCACCTTTATCGTGCGAAATGCCATATGCCCGCGTTTCCTGCGTTTTCCGTGTTTTGATAACACGCCTTTCTCTGCTGGTAGACACCCCTTCTTCCGTTCGGTAAACTGGAATTGTGTTGCAAGCGCCAATTCGTCCCCTGATGATTGATAGGCCAAAAAAGAAAGAAAAAATAAAGCATGCTGCCACGGCAACGGTTTTGTTGATGGGCGAGCGGGAAATGCCATTCCGCTAATCGTCTGCTATGCGCTCGACGAGCCCACGACTCTCTCTGCAGGTACCAACAGAAACCAACACTGCTTGCCCTTATTTTTTTTTTTGCTTTGAGATTGTTTTCATCTTTAAGATCTTGTTTTAAACACCCTTCTGTTTCTAATCTTCATGCACTCACAATATGCGTGCAACGAATTAGTCTTAAAAGTTATCTTTCTCGGTTCAAGATGCACGGGGCAACACGCCATAGCGCGCGCCTACTTTAGTTCGGCAAAACATAAGCATGCAGAAAACGGGGTTGATTCACTGCTTTGATTAGCAACCTATGACATTCATACACAACAGAATAATGCATAACTGAGTATCTCATTATTCAGTACAAATTAGCGCATTCTGTACTACGATCATACATACAGAAGGCGGCTTCATACAATTTCTCGTAGAGAGAAAACTGCTATAGAGGCCATGTTTGTTTGCTGTGCAGAATGCAACTCTGCCAAAGCTTTGTCTAAGCACTTTTTTGTGAATAAAATAAAGATTTTCAAGAGCAGCAGATGTGCTTCTTTTGCATACTAATAAAAACAATTTCGTCTTTTATTCCATGCAACAGGTATACTTGCTTCTCTAAAAAAAACATGCTATAGCTAGCGAATTTTCTACATGACTGCGCTTCTACTGTGCCGATACATATTTAGCAAATTATGTTGAAAAAAGTCTACTTTTTCTGCATATTTAGTTTTATTTCGCGATACAACACGTAAGACCAGTAGAGCTTCGTTTGGAGCTGTAACAATGACAGGGCCCACAGGCTAAGTTTTGTGCGGCCTCTTTGAAGTAGAGGACACGTGTCATAGCTAGGTTACGAGTTTAATCAGTGGCTGGAGGTCATCCGCCATGAGAACTTGGACGTCGGCACAAGAAGGAGGCGAAAGCATTACAACTTTTATAGCAAACTAATTTCTGGCACAGCATGCTTACTTTGCTTGTTAAGATTATTCCTAAGTTTGCCGAAAGGAGCGCAGCTCCCCCTCACACACTTTTGTAATATTAATGAAACCACCGAAGTCAAGAGTGTCGAGCAGCCTTATTGCTTGCAGAACTTTATGAAGTAGGCTCAAGAAGTTCCTAAAATCCCTGTATGGTAGTTATGTAACAATTTTGAAAGGGGAGGATGCAAATGTGGGATCAATGATTGTCTGCACAAAGGGGGGGGGGACAGTACGCTGCACGATGTTTATGCAAATATCACAATGTGCCAAAATATTTTGTAAAGATAGGCTAAGCAGGAGAACGCCCTAACAACTATCTGAATTACAAAAAAAGAATAAAATAACAGTAAGGAAATATTTCCCAATTTTCAAGCTTTCGAAGCTTTCTTTTTGCAGCAAACTTCCTCTCCCGCTCTTTTTTTTTTTTTTTGCTATACAGGTTGATGCTAATTATGTGGAGCACAAGCTACGCATAGCAGAACTGATGATGCATGTTTATGCGACACTTATTAGAGCAAGATATTTCTTATAGCAGACTGCTGTTTAGCTTATATTGCAGTAGAGTAGCCAAATCCCATTAGAGCGCCACTACGCCAACGTGCTCCAGAAAGCATTCCTCCGTGTACTTCCATTCCTCTAGCAATAATTCTATGCCACGTGGCTCTCCAAGAGTTGGTATAATTCTAGGCTCGCATAATTCATCAACTTTTCCAGTCCTTCCTCCCGGGGAATCTTTCGGCAGCTCTTTAACTTCGCCGACTTGCGATACCTTTGTATGTCATTCCTCAGTCGTGCGATGACGCCGGAGGCTCACGTGCCTGTATTTTTTGCTTTTGGCCCCGCCGGAGCGGTGTAGAACGTGTTAAGACAGGTACATCATTAAAACATTCTGTTTGGCTGGTTGGCAAATTTTTGCCATATTTGTACACTGTGTGCACGCAGGCACACAGGACAAGGGCAGCGTCGTCTTCCATTGTAAAGCGAATGCCATCGTCAACAAATGCGGGCCAAATGACATCGCCTCACATTTATGGAAAGACGACATGGAAATCCTGTTCATTATCACATTTCTTGTGCACACGACAAAAAACACTCTTAATATGATGTTCAGGTGCCTCTTAGAACTTTACGCTTAATAAGACACCGGTAGCCGTTATCATCAGCGTGAGCGCTGATATAGACAGAACTAACCGCTATGGTCCCTTTCATCAAAAGTAGCATTAGACGTTCGGCATTAGCATACAAAATATTTTCACTCATTGTTTTCGCATTATACACCACATATACGCAAGCTATTCAACACAGGACATAGGATATCGCTGGATGACTTGGTCATGCAAATAATAACCTAAAATTCTTTATAAGAAAATAGAGCTCAGCCTCTATTTTAGGCTAAGAAAAAAATAGCTAACCGAAGAACCAGACCAATCATAAGCCGCGACCAAAACTGCTGCACTTACGTGGTCTTTCCTGGCCGAATGCCTCAGGAAACGCCAAACGCACCTCCCCCTTGCCGTCTGCCGCTAGGCCAGATGGGACAGGCAACGGGAAAGCACGGCGAACTGGCCTTTGGCTGGAGCCTATAAAGAGACAAGTTGTAGAGCGCCAGGTATTCCCATTTGCACAGATCACATGCAATAGTTCTTGAGAATAGCACCGACATACATACAAACAACCAGTATGGTATGATGAACTTTATTTAATGTCCTGAAGATCAACCCTTAGGTTGACGCAGGCGGCTCCCACGTCGGGACAGTAAGGTTTAACTTTACCGCCGTATCATGGGCCTTCTGGACGGCCTGTACTTGATCGAAAAGACCTCCACTGTGTAGGACTCGCTGCCACCAGTCTCTCTCCTTGTCACAGTCTGTGAAAGTCACAGGACACTGCCAAAGCATGTGATCCAGAGTAATGATGCCATTACACTTCTCGCAATTGATTGGTATCTCTCTTTCAGGATATATCTTGTTAATAAAGTTTGGACTTGGATAAGTTCCTGTTTGCAACAATCTCAGAGTCACCGCTTGAGCTCTATTGAGCTTAGCGTGTGGCACTGGAAATTCCCTTCTGTTGATGTAATAATGCCTCGTGATTTCATTATATGTTAGTAATTGGTCCCTGTTCTCCTCCTGTATATTATTAAGGTTCTGTCGCGTAGTGCACGGATAGTAAGTCCTCGTGCAGCTGCGTTAGCCATCTCGTTTAAATTCTTCCGAGATGGATCGACAGACCCCATGTGCGCAGGAAACCAGCGGATTTCGATCTCTTGGCTGTCCAACTCACCGATCAGCTGGGCAGCCCTTTTGGTTACAAAGCCATTGGTAAAGTGTCTAATAGCCATCTTAGAGTCACTGTAAATCTTCGTCCACTTATTATTCCTTAAAGCCAATGCTATCGCTACTTGTTCCGCGACTGTCGTGTCTTTAGTCATGATTGTAATAGCATCCCGAGTGAGACCATCTGCATCTACTACTACTGCCGTAAAGGCTTTCTTTCCTCTGACCCACGCAGCATCTACAAATGCCGCATGTTCTCTGTCGTGTTCTATCTCTTGCAGGAGAGCTTTGGCCCTTGCCTTTCGTCTTTCCAGGTTGTGCACCGGGTGCATATTTCTGGGGAAAGGAGTCGTCTTGATTACCTTTCTTATGCTATCTTTTAGTTCTACTGTGCCTTCACCTGAAATTTTGGATTCGGTTGGGCACCATCCTACCTCTTCTAGTATTGCTCTACCTGGCCTTGTTCCAGAGAGCCTCTCTCTGTGGGCAATTTGCTGAGCTTCAATTATCTCGGCTATTGTGTTGTGGAGCCCGAGTTTCATTAATTTGTTATCCGGAGTGTTAATCGGTAACCCCACTGTTGTTTTGACTAGCCTTTTAATTAATCTGTTCAACTTGTTTATCTCTGTCTGTGTCCAAGTGAGCATCCCAGCTACATATGAGAAGTGACACAAGGCGAAAGCGTGGACCAGTCTCATGGCGCTCTCCTCTCCCAGCCCTCTGTGTCTGTTAGTGATTCTCCTTAGCAGTCTTATTACCTCCACAGTCTTGCTTGTGATGTGTCGTATTGTTCTTCCATTTGCCCCGTTTGCCTCCAGGAATAACCCTAAGACTCTAATGGATTCTACTTGCTTAATAGATTCGCCTGCCTTCGTGGTCAGTACTAACCTGGGTTCTTCCTCGGGAACGTATCCCCTCGGTTTTCTACCCCTTCTTCTGTTGTTGAGTACAAGGAGTTCAGACTTATTAGCAGAGCATTTGAGTCCCATGCCTTCTAAAATAGACTCTACCTCATAAATGCTCTTCTGAAGTCTGCTTTCCGCATGTCCCATACTTCCTTCAGCGGTCCATATAGTCACATCGTCTGCATAAATGGTAAAGTGAATGCCCTCTATCCCTTTTAGTCCCTTTGCCACTTTTGACATGGCCAGGTTGAAAAGCATAGGTGACAAGACCGACCCTTGTGGCGTCCCTCTGTCACCGAGATCCATCTACTTTGATTTAATATCCCCGAATCTAAGGTGAGCTGAACGATTGCCAAGAAAGGTTTTGACCACTTCGTAGAGTTTTCTCCCCAATCCCAGTTCGGAAATCACTTCAAGTATTGCTCTATGCTTAATTCTGTCAAAAGCTTTTTCGACATCCAACCCCAAGAGAGCTCGAGTGTTTTTTGGTTTAGCTAATAGCAGTTGATGTTTGATTAACAACATGGCATCTTGTGTGGACAAGCCTGATCTGAAACCAATCAGATTGTACGGTAGGATGTCATTGTCCTCCACATATTTCGTTAACCTGTTCAATATGACATGCTCCATTGTCTTCCCTAGACATGATGTTAACGAAATTGGCCTCAGATTATCCAAGTTGAGTTGCTTGCCCGGCTTTGGTATTAAGATAGTACTGGCCGTCCTCCATTCTTCTGGATATACCCCATTTTTCCATAGGTCATTAATGTATGTGGTCAGATATTATATTGAATCGTCGTCCAAATTCTTAAGCAATCTATTAGAGATGCCATCCGGGCCAGCTGCTGACCTACTATTCAGATCATACAGTGCCGTGCGTACCTCACTTTCGGTGAATTCCTGATCCATATATTTGCATTCTACCCCTAAGTAATCGGGATAACTCACATCCTGATCTTCTTTCCTGAGAGGCAAGTATTTAGTAGCCAATCGCTCCATTATGCTCTCTGCGCTTGCAGTCTGACTCTCCTGGTGTACCAGTTTCGCCACTGCCGTACGTCTATTCGATTTAGTGCCTTTTTCGTTGAGCAGATGCTTCAGCAGACTCCAATTGCTCCACGGTTTATCCTTCCGTCTAGACATTTACACACCTCATCCCATTTTTGTTTCTGCAAATATCGTGCGTGTTCCTCTATACTCTTATTGAGCTGAGCAATTCGTTTTCTAAGTCTCCTGTTTAGGCGTTGTGATTTCCATCTTTGTAAAATCGATTGCTTGGCTTCGATCAAATGCGCCAATCTACTATCAATTTGTTCAACCTCTTCCTCTGTCTCTATAGCCTTAGTTGCTGCATTCAAGTCGTCCCTAAGCTGACCCACCCACTCTTGTAGTGTGATGCGCCCCTTTCTATCTGTGTCTGCTCTGTCTTTTCTGATTTTTCTAAAGTGCTCCCAGTCTGTGTAAGTGAAATGCTTTACCTCCCCCCCTGTCGTTTCGACCATTATGTGTAGTATGTAATGGTCGCTTCCTAGGTCCGTACCAGAGTTGATCCAGTCTGCCCTGGGTAAGTTATAAGTGAAGGATAAGTCCGGGGTAGTGTCCCTACACGTGGAACTGCCACACCTGGTAGGAAAGGCTGGGTCCGTGATAAGAGAAAGGCCTAAATCTGTGGCGAGATGCCAGATTCCTTCCCCTTTTTTACTACTCCAGCGGTAACCCCAAGATTGGTGTGGGGCGTTGAAGTCCCCTCCTATTATGAGTGGCGCAGTTTTGGCTACCCTCATGGCCTTATTAAAAATTGCTCTGAAGCTCTGTCTCATCTCTCTGGGACTGCTATATATGTTGAGGCAGAACAAGCTTTGCGCTTTACCTCTGTGCCTTTTTAGGACCATTTCTATCAATATGTATTCAATTTTACTCGCCCATAGTTTTAGATCGTGCTCTATGTAGGGAATTTTCTTGTCAATTAGGGTGGCAATTCCTCTGCCTGGTTCTTTGCCTTTGCAGACCGAGTTGAAGCCGGACAGCCCGATCTCCTCCGCTAGAGTTCCCTGCAACATTATTAATTTCGGCCTATTTTCAACCGTTTTGATTATCTGTGCTAGTGACGCTCTTTTTTGCTGAAATCCTCTGCAGTTCCACTGCCACACACTAAGTCGATTTCTATTATCCATTATTATTGTCGCTGCCCCCTGACTTGCTACCCCCTGTCACTGTTCGCTTGACTGTACCACCTACCGCTCCTGGGGGTATTCTAGCGCTTTCTGCTTCCAAGGGCAGATATTCTTCATCCTCTCCTTGGGCCTCTAGCCTTTTCAACCTTTTCTCGGCTATTAACTTCCACTTCCATGTTTTATCCACCTTAAGGTTAACGCTGTCTACCGTGTCCTTTAGGTCCCTAATCGCATTCCTAATCTCTGCCAGAACCGAGCACATCGATTCTGCCTCCGGAACTACAGCTCTCTTTTTGGGCGCCGGTGTGTCTTCTTCCTGGCTGTTACTTCTACACACCGGCTTAGCTATTGCCACACTGCCGCTTTCTGTCCTCAACCCTTTTTTAATTTCCTGAATCTGCTGCTTAAGTTCTTCATTTGCTTTCTTTAGTGATATAACCTCTCTGATCAGCTGTTCTACTCTGGCATCATTACTTTGTTCCTGCGAGGCTAGCGCATCTGTGACTTTCACAGTACCTTTGACTTTCTCGGCCCAGGTCGCTCCTGGCTCCTTTTTCTTGTTTGTCTTCAGCTCCTGCTCCTTGAAGCGCACCTGCGCCTCCCGAGACCTGGAACGGTTTCGTCCCCTCGATGTTGAGCGCTGTCTTGATCTTGATGTGCTTCTGGAGCGTGAGCGCCTTCCGGCGCCTGGAGGGGTTGCCTTTGTCGGTTGTGCCGATTCCATCTCGGTCTCCACTTTGGAGCGTTGTCTTCTTCTTATTCTTACTACATATGGTATTTGGTACCGCTGCTTGCAAGCCCTGTCATCTGTGGGGTGATCTTCACCGCAGAACTTGCATTTGGGAGAGCAGATATGAGCCTCACCTGGGTCTTGCATACCACATCCCCTGCACTGCACAACATCAGGTGTTGGACAAACGTCTGATCTGTGTCCGATTCTTCCACATGCGTAACATACGTCAAATTGCTTCCTGTACAGATAGCACCTCACGAGGGTTGACCCATATTTGATGAAGTTGGGCACCCTGAATCCGTCGAAAAGCACAATAACCGATCCCGTAGCTTTGATACGTTGTGCAGCCAACGCCGTTGGGTTGTATTCATGCACAATCTTTTTCGTGATCACACTCTGACAGTCATTGATGTTCACTCTTCTAATAACCCCCTTGCACGTAGAGTGGGGGGCTGTTTCATAAGCACTCACTTCATATTCTGCCTCCATGATCGTAATGGACTTGATTCTCACATACCTTTCAGCATGAGAGGAGTCCGGTGTACTAACCACCACAATATTCTGTGTGAAGTTGGGGCAGACGATGTCTTCCTTCGCTTGGTCTGCTGTAAGCCCGGCTGCCTCGACGACCGCTTCTCCAATAGCTGTGCTGACCTTGTTCAGGTTGAGGCCTCCTCGAGGCCTAACGATGATTTTCCTGTGCTCCTCCGGCAGTTGCGGCATTCTTGACGCCTTCACAATCCGGCGTTTGAGCTTGTCGGCCCCGGCAGCACCTTTGTTGGCGATCTCCTTTCCTTGTGATTCTTGGATCAAATTGGCGGCTCCACCAGCTCCCCAGGTCTTTTTCGCAGATCGCGATCTTCGGTTGGTGACCACCTGCCAACCCATTCTTTCCTCGCCGTCTTCCGTCTCCGAGGAGAGTTCGTCGTCGATGCGCATATCGGCCATGCCGGCTTGGCGGGCTCGCTAGACCTACGTGGCGTTAGGCCCAGCGTGGCGCCTACTTGCGATGCACAGAAAAGAGGCTATAGAAGTCCAAAAAATGCTGGCCCACCTTGTCCAAAGGTGTCCACCGATTCGGGTTAACCTCACGAATCCGATGATGAGCTTCAATGCGTGGTCCTGCCAAAAGTGCCGGCAGAATCATTCAAAAAGACGGAGCCGATGCGGGGCACGTCCGCTTTCTTCAGCTTCTTCTTCTTTCTCCCACAAACAACCAGTGTAAAACTTTTTTTGCAGTATGTGTGCAGATTACGTGAGTTGAATGCATACCCAACTCTTATGTCAGCTGCTGGTAACGTATTACCAAGGTTCCTCTTATCTTGAAGCAAAGGCTATTTACAGCTTTTTTCTGCACTGAACTGCTATATTCGCTTTTGTTTTTTTTCGGCAAGAAATAAGGAACTGAAATCTCGCGACTCTTTTATTTTAGTTAATTCCACTGCACGCAAAAAAAAAGCAACAATCGATGCAAGCGCACTGAATGCCTCGCAGTAGCGAATACGAAGCAATGCTAGCAAAATAGTACTTTCATTAAATGCAGGCAGTCTGATTATATTTGGTTGCAGCATTTCAACTAGAAATATGCCTGCAAAATTCAATAAGCGAAGTTCCAGGTTTTATTGCTGCTATATAATAATGTGACCTGTTCAGCATTTCAGTGTACTCAATAGCTGATGAAGAATGCTATGCTTCATTTTTTTTCAGAAAGTGTTAGATTCATTTTGTTAATGATTAGGTAATTTATCGTTTGATTTAATTTGGCTTCATTTTTTTTCACATAGGCCATCAGAGGAAAACAACTTCCAATGGGTAAAAACTGCTCGGCAACTTGGCATTGGAATTTTTCCTTTGGAAGAATTTCTTAGGGAGAACATCAAACTTCGGGAGAACACAGAAGCCCGCGGCAACTTCTTCCGTACCGTGTGCTGTATACAGCAAAGTGCGGCGCGAATTTTCGCGATACGTGAATTCGCTCATTTTCAAGAAACAGTTCGGCTTTTAGCTAGAGTCAATAATCGGAAACATCGCGCGTCGCAGATGAGCAAGCGATAAAGAGAAATTGACGAGCACCCGGTGCGTTGGCGCACGCGGAACAATTTTCGCTGCGTAACCTAACATGGCAACAGGCGCCGATCAGACGACGTGGGAAACATAGCGCTCGCAGTGCTCGTGGCATTTACACCACCTCCTGCCGATTGGTTTCTGTACAAAAAATGATGAAAGACTTAAGCGCAGATTCGGAAGCACTGATCTCTTATCCTTAACTCCCCCCCCCCCCCCCCCCAGGGACCACTCTTCCTATCCAACGGTTGGTACAGCCGACCACTACAGCACTATTTTGGTCGGGTCGTCGTAGTCTCTTTCTGTGAAGTTGCCCAAGAAGAGGCGGTAGCCGTTGTACATCTGCTTCCATTTGAGTGGCGACACAACTCCCCATTTAGTGTAATTTTGCCACTTGTCATATCTGGGAAAAGGGGCAAAATGCCGCGTAGTCATGATTGAAGAATATCTAAAACCGAAACCAAAGTGGAGAGTACGAAGAAACGACTAAAATATTCCGTCCTTCTAGGCACAGCTGGAAAAGCATACCTTGGTCGCCCCGTATGTAACTCGAATTTCTTCCTGTAATTCAAAACGCAAACAGTTACTGCAATGTAATTGTAATACTTTTATGCTTCTGCAGTGTTCATAAACATTCACATCTGGTAATGTCACAAAACACTGGTCATTGGAATCCTCTGCAGCGTAAGAAGTTTGTGCAGCAAGCATCCAAATACCTTCGGAAAATATAAATTGCAAGTGTTCTACTCGTGGATAAAATGAAGAGCAACCGCTACATATAGCGAAAGCAAATTTCTGCCCGAGCAACAGATAGCATCAATTGGATCATGAGCAACATTCAATAAGTAGGTTCAGTTTCTTGCAACACCGCAGAAAGCTGCGCAGTGGCAACCTAAAATACATTCACCGGAAAGCAACCGCGGTAAAGCTTTTGTTTCGTCCCATAGCTATTTTGATAAGGGCAGCGCTTGTTTCTTCACAACGACTATAGGAAAAGAATGCTTACCTCTCGTTCGTTGGGAAACAGAAAAAAATTCGCCCTTCTTTTTCTCCTCCAATTACCGCAGCACACAGCCACGAGCACGCCTTCTACCCTTTCCTCAGTTTTTTACGACATGGTCGGAGCGTTCGTGGGCACTGAAAAGAAAAACCTTTAACGCCAGAGGACACGAAAAAGCGTGCACCTGCATAGAAAGTGGAAGGAAAGACGAAGCCAATGGCAGACGAAGCGATAAGAGCGAAAGCACCACCTGTTGGCGCCTCAAATGAAGCGATTAAACAAAGATATATGACGCCGCAAAAAGAAAATAGCCGAAAACACATTTTATTTCTAGACGTAATTGAATAACTTTATTACTACGTAGGATGAAAAGACATGGCCGTATATGCAAACGTTACTGAATTTTTGTTTAGCTACCATTGTCATGGCGGCGCCTTATCACCAATACCGAAACTAGCCCACTGTTCCCTCACTGTTGATAGTGCCATTGTCAGTCCAGAGGAACGACCCTTTGTCTTGTTATTCCGAGGCAAGTGCTTTACCAAACGTTACCTTATTTTCAGGGGTCAGATGATCCTTAAAGTAGATTGGTGCTCCACGTGAGTAAGCACCTTGCCTTTCACTCGCCTCATTGGAGACATGCGTGGACGAGGATGATACGCGGGAAAGGGTAAGGCAACTTGTCGAAAGGCAATCCTTACGAGTTTCAGTAAATAATGTGATGCGTTTGTCGAGGGAAGCAGCGCACTATCAAGTTGCTATGGTCAGTATTGTGTGCTGGAAGCCTGTGGGCCATATCAATGTCTGTAACTTGATCAGGACAAGCAATTTTTTCGGCAAGGACTTCAACAATTTTGACGCAGCCTTTTCGTGACAGGGATGCCTTTGATTTCAATTTGTTGGAGCGAGAGTACCTGTCGAGCTGCAGAACCTTACGCAGGAGCATTTGGTTATTTTCGGCTAATCTGCTGTATGCGATGGACATAAAGACATTTCGCTACTTTGCGCATTCAAACTGCTCATTCATCTAATCTGAAGAACCTTTTTTTCATTTACTTCTTTTTGAAGCTGGTTCCAAATGATGTGGTTTGTGTCTACATAATGTAACTTTCGGGATTCCCAATGCGTCACACATCCCACACACAGCTCACACATTCTAACAGCTCCTCAGAGTCCTTACCTAATGAGGCGACAGCCCGAGCCATAGCAGCCAGAGCGATCAGAGGTGTACAGTAAGAATGTAAGCTGAAAAAAAGAAAATTTCTTCGCCTCTTTACGAAGAATAGTCGAGTTAGATGCAAGAGCCGAAGTTGACCGTAGTCTCTGATCTCACTCTTTTGAGTGATCGTTAAGGTTTGGTGGGAGAACTTCATATGCCCAGAACCTGTTGATACCAGTGCCACAATGTGGAACCCGGTTTCGACACTGGACCGCAGTAGTTAATGAAACAATCGGTATTAGGGACGTCTTCCAGGACCGTATGCCTAGAAAATCCGTAGTTACAACCACCAAACAGCAGAGACCATGAGCAGAACACCAGCGTCCACTGTGCATACGAAGAAAACTCCGAGTTAGATTCAGGTGTCGAAGATGACCACAGTCTCCGTTCGCACACTTTCAAGTATGTATTGTACATTTTGTCCTCAAGCTACACGTATCTGTGGTTGCCGCAAGGCTATAATTCCGAAGTTGGCGCACTTCTCGAAAATTTGGAGGACGCTTGACCTTCTCCTTTAAGAGTGGAGCGAGTTAGCACTTTTTTAAGATTCATGACGGCTTCTTATGCTTCCTGACAAATGCGCCTTATGTAACCGTAGTGTTTGCCGGGAAACGTTGGCGGCTAACGCTATGAACGAAGGCGAGCTTTCTAGGTAGAAAGGTTACCTCGTGTGTGGGCGGCCATGCGCGGAGGCGAGCGCCATCTGGAGGAGTTGCAAGGAACCGGGCGTGGCGCTCTACGAATTGTAGAAACGCTGGAGAAGGGGTTTGTGTGTGAGTTCCCGCGTAACGAAATGATGTTTTCTCGCACATTCAAATTGCAATCCAACGCTGCTATGTCTGTAGGTTCTTGCAAGTCTCACATTACAGTTTTTCTGACGCAATTCGTTTTGAGAAATTCAATTAGTTCAGTAACGTCTCTGCACTGGACGGAAGGCTTGCGTGGTTGGGTGTGTGTGGCTCGGGATGATTTTCCGTGAAAAGTCGGTCTATGCTGGACCTGGGACGCGCGGGACGCCGAAGCCGTATTTTGTGGGACACGGGGCCCTTAATGCTGTCGCGTTAAATACATATCGATCACTGATGTCCGTCAAGACTGGCCCATCAGGTGACATCCTTTGATTATATGGGCTATAATATCGGCCTAGTATGTAATACATCATTGCCAGAGCTAGCCCAGTTTACTAGGTGAGAGAGCCAGACGAAGACACAAAAAAATATATGGGACATAAGCAAACCGAGCTTTGTTCACGAAAGCTGCATTACAAGAAGCGTTATGGTCCCACTGCGACCTCGAGCACCATTCTTAACGGTGCAAAAATAAGATATTTATATGCCTGATGACACGGAGTGTATGTCGACATCTCCGCTTTCGTTTTCCAGAACGCAGGCCTGTTCTAAGAAACTAGGGTGAATAAATGTTTGACTTGACAGACACTGCGACTTAAACGCTTCCAATTTTCTGAAGCACGAAAAGGTTAATGAAATTGTAAAGAAAAGAAACAATTCACTTATATGTGATTCATTTCAAGCTTAAATGTCTATTTCTCATGATCCTGTTCGAGTGAGGTGTATAAAAGTCTACCAACAATTATTTTGGTACACTGAATGCACGCTTTCCACAAATTGCTAACTTTTATTTAGATATTCCTTGGATTGTTCGCAGTATACACCGTTTTACGCTCCCAAAAAGCACCGACAAGAGCACCAATCAAGAACACTTGGACAGTTTGTATTGTGCTCAGAAAATGCTAAATACATCAAAAATTTTGGTGGAGCATAATTTACGTCTATTTTATGTCTAACAAGCTTAATCTTGATTCAATGAATAAATCTGAACTAGTGCATCGTTTTAAAAAGCTGAAACAAGAAAACTACGCCGACTCACATGAACTTTTCTACAAATTTGCAGGACGCTGAACCTTCGCCTTTAAGAGTAAAAAGGCGAGAGCATACAAAGCTCCCTGACTGCTTCTCACACTTCCCGGCAGCTTCAGCTAATGTAACCGCAATGCTTATAGGGAAACACTAGCGGAGAATTATCTGTGCATGAAGGCGAGCTTTCTGGTAGAAATGCGGCCTATTGCGTGGGCCGCGGATGGGCGGAGGCGAATGCCATCTATAGGTGTCGTAAGGAACATGGCGCGCCGCTCTGTAAATAGTAGAAACGATGGAAAAGGGAGTTGTGTTTGAGTTTCCACGTAACAAAACTATGTTTCTTCGAACATTCAAATTGCAATTCGACGCTGTCGTGTCTGTAGGTTGTGCGTACGTCTTACTTCGCGATTTTTCTGACGCATCTTACTTTGAGAAATTCAATTAGTTAAGTAACGTCTCTGCGCTACACGGAGGGCCTGCGTGGTTGAGTATGCGTTGTTCGGGATAATTCTACGCGAAAAGACAGCCGATGCTGCACGCGGTACGCCAATGTCGGATTTTCTGCGACACGGGGCTCTTAACGGTATCGCGTTAACAACAATATGCTGGCAGAAGTGCGGAATTTGTCCAGAACAAGCAGACGCTTGGAAGATAGTACCCTCCATCTATTATCTATTCATATGTGTGGTAACCAGGCGCATAGATATTAAAGTAGCTCAGGACAGACCTTTATGGACAGCATTTCTAGGCATTATTAAAGCCTACAACAACCTCGGCAGCAAATCGTTTCCACGTCAAGCACGAAGGTACAGATGACGATATCGAGGAGGTGATGAAGGCGATATATAAAGATAACCGAATAAAAATTACCTTCAAGATGCTCTAACTTGTCTAAGTTAAGTTGTCGCTGTCAATTCTTCGCCTGCATGCTCCGGCCAAACTTCAAATTTTTCGATAGCAATATTATGCACGTTCCAGTCGCGTTTTCGCATTCGACATGGTCGCCTCCGTGTTTTCATGGTACTGCCGGCACATGCGCGTCTCACGCGTGGAAAATGTACAGAGACATGGGAGGCCACATAGTGCATTTTCCGCAAAAACGACCAAGCAAAGTAGCAGCACCATCATGCTCTGCTCAATCGACTCTACAGCGGAACCAGCGTTGCGTTTCTGCTCTGCTGCTGTGTTCATTACAGTGGCCTCAGTAAAACAAAATAAACTTCGGGCTAAAAGAGCCAATGGTTTTGCTTCGGTCTCAGTGCGTGCACCACCAAGGTGCGACGCCTACAGTGCTACTAGCGGCACTCTTCGTCATGCCAGCGTTGTGAGACGCCTGACAGCCGCCAGGGCACTCTTCATGCTGCTCTTAAAGAAAATTTAAAGAAAATAATTTTTAGCCTGTTTGTACAGCAGACTCTCGATCACGTGCGAAGTCGAGAGACAGGAAGCCCGCGAGTATTGGTAGAATACCGTCTATGCAAGGATGTTCAGTGAAACGCTAAGTTATGTATTTGCTTTGAATGTTGCGTTATTCACGCTGAACGGCCATTGTTCTTTTTTTTTGCTGCTACTTCGTCACTAGAAACTTGAATTTCAATGTGCAAATAAGGGTACAAGTGGCGCCGATTTATTCGAACAGCACTCTAGTATAAGTGACGTTATGGACTGACGAAATGGCAACCATGGCCCTCAGCATCCCGAATATTAGAATAAAGTTTGATTTGATTTGGATTTACAGCATGACTACAGAAATTCGTCTACATGACTACAGAAAGCTGTATTATTTTGTGTTTCTGCAACGTTTAACGCCTAATTCCGGCAATTGCGGAACCTGGAGTTAAATTAAACTTTAAAGTGCTCTGACGGTAATCCAAAACGTGCTACGCACCGTTTTTATATAAAGGTCTACATTTCTAGGCTGAAATATGCGTGCAGTTCCAGAACAGTCCGGAATTACTGGCATAACTAAGAAACGTTGACTTTCTAGTGATCCCATGTGAGAGAGACAAATGGAGCCCTTTGAGGCACACCGAACTTTCCTGATAAAGTGCTTCCGATACAACATGCACACACACGCACACACATACGCGTACACCAAAAGTTAGATCCACGGACACAATCTATGAAACAGAAACATTCTGACTTTCGAAGAAAGGCATGACAAAGAGCCGAGAAACAAGCATCGAAGAAACAGGACGCAAATTCTTCCCGCGAAGTACTTCCGCCGTCCACACTGAGCGCCCGCGGGAAATAGGAGCCAACGGAATGAAAGGATGAGGGCAGAGAAATGACAGTAGCAGATATCGGCCATTACATTCTCCAGCTTCCGATTCATTACGGGGAGATTCGATATTGTTCGATAATCCGATGACACATAGTCGGTTGCTCGCGTCACCATTCCTTGTTCCCTCTCAACCTACCCGAATCGAACATCTCCTCTCCGTCTCGCAAACCAAAGGTTACAGCTCTCTCTTCACGAGGAGTATAAAAGCGGGAACGCGCCAACGTTGCCGAATGAAGAGCGTGCTACAGTGCTGGTGCTACAGACATTTGGAATAAAAATCTTCAACCCCTTGAAGGTTCGATTGTGTACAAAAATTTTTTCTGTGTGTGTGTGCGCGCATGTGTTTTTGACCGTGTGTGTTGGTAGCGAATCACGAATACCAGTATGACCTATAGTGTTTTTGCTGGGTGTTTTACATTCACTGAAAGGACGATATATGAAGTCTAACGGTGTGGAATCAGTAAAAGTTGCATTCGCCAAATGATAGAAAGAGAGAGAGATAGAGAAAGACAGAAAACGATTGGCAGAATATTACACAGCTTGAGACATCCCGTTTTCTGGCCTGTTCTGTGAGAGGCAAACTTGGAAAATAAGGAGGAAGACGAAGTGATTCTTTGATAGAACGCTTCTACGTTTGTCTCCGCTTTTTCGCTTTGTTTTCCTGCATTTCTGGGAGCTGCCGCTCCCTCCTTGCGGCAATGGATGAAGAAATCTCCGAGGACTTTCCTGATGTGCAGCCGTCAGGTCGGCTAGCGTCCAGGAAACGTGGAAGTGCGTCAAGCGCTACAGACAGCGAGGCCACTGAGATATGTTCGGACAGCTACGACTCATCGGACGATGACTTCCAGGTCGTGATGAGTAGATCAGCGAAAAGAAGACTTCTGCAGGCATCTTCGTCGCCAAGTGCTTCTACCGTGAAGAGTGCACCGCTGCGCTGGCCGCACACTGTGCTCTTCATGCCCGTGGACCCGGCGACCAATTTGCGGCTCCTCAACAGGCAGGTCCTCTCTTCCTTACTTGAGAGAACCGCACCAAATGAGATTAAAGACGTGCGAATAAACTCGCGGAAGAATGTCCTGGCAGTTGATGTTTTACATCGCAGCGCCCTACAACACCTACGTAATATAACTGATATCGACAGTGTAAAGGTGCGATCAATGATCCCCACAGGCGGCGATGGTACTGCGGGCGTCATTTATGACGTCGACGTTGCCATTTCTAATGACGACTTGCCAACGTTGATAAAGCCAACGACAGAAGGCAATTTCATTACACGGATTTCCAGATTGGGAAACACACGCTGTGTGAAGATTTTGTTTGAAGGAGACAGCCTTCCTTCCCACGTCAAAGTAGGACATGTCCGCCATCCAGTACGACCATTCGAACCGAAGCCCCTCCAGTGTTTCAAATGTTGCAAGATTGGCCACGTGAAGGGTGTCTGTGTGAACAACGTCGTGTGCCCGCGGTGCTCTGACTCTCATTCAGAAGACGCCTGCAACGCACATGTTCTAAAATGCCCTAACTGCAGTGGTCCTCACAAGGCCTCATCAAAGGATTGCCCGCGGATGCGGACGGAATTCACCATTCTAAAACGAATGGTGCGGGACAATTCAACGCATCGAGAGGCTGTTACCGCTGTACGGCGACGTCGGCATCGACACAGAAAACGTTCGCGAAATTCCGAAACTGCAGATAGGTGCACGCCAGCTACCGTCAGAAGGACTGCCGCATCACCACACTGCGCCACCAAGACAGATACAAGGAAAGCAAACAAAGCGGGGAGGCTCGCCCGTCCTGAAGAATGGCCTGAGCTACCGAGCGCACATCTCCCTGCTAAGTTACCTCAAAACGCACCGACTTCGACGGCTTCTGCACCTGTTGAAGCGACGCTGACTGATGATCTCCAGGTCATCAACATTCTGCGGTCGCTCATGAATGTCATTCGCGTTATACTTACCAACAGGAAGTCTTCGTCTGCGCAAAGCGCACTTCAGGTGCTGAACACTTTGAGTCCAGTACTTGCAGCTCTTGGTTAAAATCATGGCTCTCCAGAAGCCGTCGTTTCGTGACGAAGTCCGAAACGCGTCGATATTTCAGTGGAACGCCAGAGGACTGAAGTCACGCATGTCGGACTTTCGACAGTTTGTGTTCACGAATGAGTTCCCAATCATCGTCATCTGCGAGCCCTTATCAGATAACATCAGCCTGTCCGGGTATGAGTGTTTCATGTCCGCCACCCACGGAGAATGCAGCAAGATCATCGTATTCATGCGACGTGATCTTACGTATGTCCATCACCCAGTGTCGCCTGACCAAGAAAACCAATACGTATGTCTGACAGTAAAGAAAGGCAAGCTCACTTTCACATTAATTGGAGCCTACATATCGCCCTCAAGTCGGCTGGACTGCGAGAGATTACGGCGAATCACGACGGCGACTCCGCAGCCTTTGGTGATTACTGGAGATTTTAATGCCCACCACCATCTCTGGGGAAGTTCTAAGATAAACTCGAGAGGCAGAAAATTAGTGTCATTTGCCTCCAAACAAGAACTGTGCTTGTTAAATGATGAAAGCCCCACCTTCCTGCGTGGAACTGCCTACTGTAGCTGCCTGGACCTGACCTTTGTTTCACGCTCTTTCACTAGAAAGGTCAGGTGGTTTCCGGATATCGAAACGCGGGGAAGTGACCACCTACCCACTTATCTTAGGGTTGAAGGGTTGACGGACTCCAGGTTAGCCGGCGTCACACGTTGTATCGACTGGCCAATGTTCAAGTCAATTGTCGAAGACGGCTGTCGTGATGACTTGTCCTCTAGCCTAGAGGACATCATAAAAGGTGCCCTAGAGGTTGCGAAACATATGCTTCTGAGAACGTATACACGCACCGAATACGACATCGAGCTAGAGAAGCTTCGTGCAATTCGTCGTCGTGCAGAGCGAAGATACAGGCGCAAGAAGTCTGTACATGACTTGAGGTTGGCCAGAAGAACTCAAAAGAAGATTCAGCGTCGCATGGACAAACTCGCATCGCAAAGATGGAAATCATTCTGCGAATCTTTGGATCCACGAAAACCTTTGTCTCACATATGGAGAACTGTTCGTGGTCTCCGTGGAACCCCTCAGCAGCGCCACCCTTTTAAGTCTTTGGGCCTTCACCAACAATGCAGCGAGATTCTGCAGGAGGATTGCTGGCGAAACTAGTTCCGCTGGAACATCGACGCTCCACCACTCACCGGTTTCACGCGACCCCCGCATGGATAGTCCTTTCTCCATGGACGAGCTCGAAGCTGCACTGGCCTTGTGCAAGCGTTCATCTTCACCAGGACCCGACGGTATACCCTACCGTGCCCTATGTAATCTTGGCGAAGAGGCTCGAAAAGTGCTCCTGCTCTTGTTCAACAGCTCCTGGCAGACAGGTATGGTTCCACAGGAATGGAAGACCAGTCGCCTAATTCCACTACTCAAGCCTGGCAAGTCGCCTGTAGACATTGCATCATACCGACCAATTGCGCTTGCCAGTTGCATCGGAAAACTAATGGAGAGGATGGTTCTAGCACGGCTAGAATGGTACCTCGAACATTACCAGGTATATCCAGATGCAGTGGCCGGCTTCAGGCCTGGCCGTTCTTCCATAGACAACGTTATCGACTTAGTGACGTACGTCGAGCACCAGAAGTCCTGCAAAAGATTATCTGCTGCCCTGTTTCTGGATGTTAAAGGAGCGTACGATAACGTAACGCACGAAGCGATTTTCAACGCGTTAGAGGCAGTAGGACTTGGCGGCAAAGTCTATCTCTGGATAAGTAGCTATCTACATAAGAGATCCTTTTTCGTGCTTACCGAGGATGGCCCGACCTCACAGCATTACAGTAACCGTGGGGTGCCTCAGGGCGGAGTACTCAGCCCAACGCTCTTCAGTCTAACACTCATTGGACTCTCCGACATCCTGCCAGGCACCGTTAGGCTCTCCATCTATGCCGACGACATTTGCATCTGGACGTCGGCTGTGACGCGACTGCAGCTTCGCGCGCGGCTTCAAAAGTCAGCCACTTTAACACCATCCTACCTTAGAGAACAAGGACTTCGTATATCATACGAAAAGTGCGCAGCGGTGGCATTTACCAGGAAATCAATGTCTCCATACGTGATATCCGTCGACAGACACATGATCTCGTACAACACGAGTCACAGATTTTTGGGGGTGGTCCTTGATAAAAATCTCTCCTGGACCCCTCATGTGAATTATGTGAAAAAGCGCCTGACAGGAATTTGTCATATGTTTAAGTTCCTTGCAGGAAAGACCTGGGGAGTACCAATACACTCTATGCTACAACTGTACAGGGTCCTCTTTATTGGATTCCTACGGTACAGCCTACCGGTCATGTCCAACACCTGCAGAACTAACCTGAATATAATTCAAAGCATCCAGGCCCAAGCCCTCAAGATATGTCTCGGTCTAACGCGGAGTGCGTCAACGACTGAGGTTATTGCAGTCGCTCAAGATTTCACTATTAAAACGCACATTGTCATTGAAACAATGCGTGTGCACATACGACACTTTGCCCGGACCCCTACCCACCAACTAGCAAGTCTCCCAGTAGATAGGCCCCACACGACATTCAGTGCGACTGTCTTCGCGCACCGTGCCTCTTTCAGGACAGGTTACACACCTGCGGCAAGGCCTTCCATTCCTCCATGGTGTATGCGCCGTACTCAAGTGAACCTTACAATCCCAGGCCTTCAGAAAAAGTCGGACTTGCCATCATCAGCGCTCAAGCAACTCACTTTACTTCTCTTGTACGAGAAATACAGCGACTGCACACACGTCTACACTGATGGATCAACTACATCAACCAGTTCCGGCGGCGCTCTAGTTATACCAGCAATGAGAATAACCAAGCAGTTCAAGACTTCCCATGTCACTACGTCTACAGCTGCAGAGCTCGCGGCTCTCCGCGACGCGCTTCAAGTGATAAACGCTGAAAGTCCTAGAAAATGGGCAGTCTTCTGCGATTCAAGGCCGGCCTTGCAATGTGTGCAGTCGTTTCTCCGACAAGGAACTCACGATCAGCTCACGTGCGAAATCACGGAACTTGTTCATCACTTAATAGCAAAAGGCCATGATATCTCTTTTCAGTGGATACCAGGTCATTGCGGTATCATTGGAAATGATGACGCCGATAAGGCAGCTCGGACGTCAAACCAAGAAGACCGCTGCGTCCCCATTCCTCTCTCAAGGACCGACGCCGCGAGGCAACTTGGCATTCTAGCACGCACGATCTCCTTGGCAGAGTGGAACACCGCACATACAAGGCGTACAAGACTGCACAGACTAAACCCGTCACTTCAACTCAAACCTCCAGCGGGTCTACACCGACGTGAAGCGTCTCTTCTGTGTCGGTTATGGCTTGGAGTTGCCTTCACGAATGCCTACTCAGCACTAATTGGAATGGCTAATACTCCTGCATGTGATGTTTGCGGATGCGAGGAGAACATTGACCACCTATTGTGCCATTGTCCACAATTTCAAGCACAAAGACAGTCTTTGTCCAACACATTGAGGAAACTAGACGATCGTCCTCTGAGTGAACAGACCATATTAGAGCACCGTCCCGACCGATCATCGGCTCAGAAGGCAGTGAAGGCACTTTTGTGTTTTCTCAGAACTTCTGGTTTGCTCGAGCGACTCTAACTGAAGTGCTGTCCGTACACGTATCTACACCTTCTCTCTCCCTTCTTTCTCTTCCCCTTCTCCCATCCCCCAGTGTAGGGTAGCCAACCAGACTATTGACTGGTTAACATCCCTGCCTTTCCTGAATTCTCCTCTCTCTCTCTCTCTCTTGGAAAATAAAATGAAAATGAAAAGAAAGTATAGCACAGTCCTGTGAAGCAGTAAGCAAGCGTGAAATCGAAGCACGATGAAAGGTTACGGTCGTTCGGTGTTACGAGGGAGCACACCATCGTCTGTGTTGGCAATCGGTGAGATTGTACTGGTAACGATGCCCGTACTTATAGGAACTGACGGTTGCGCGAAGGCATTTTGTATTTTCTGCCGGTGCGAGCACTGCACATCGCACATGCATTTGTGCATTTAGGATGTTGAGCCGAAGCTGTGTGTTGTTTGTTCATAAACACAAGAATAAAATTCAATAATCGCAGTAGAGAAATTACTTGCCCACCTATCAATGGCACGTCACAATCACGTGTGTCAGAGCATGGACAGCTGCTCTGACAGAGCATACATATCAAAGCGAAGGTCATTCCGCATGACGTGCGGGCGAATAGTACAAGCTGAGAAAGCTTGTCGGGGTTTCAGGCAAGTTAGCGCTTAAACTGTACAGGGAATAAATACCACTTGTTCTCGTGGTACACCTGCAGAGTGGCTGTAATGCGGTATCATTCGGTGGTTGTTCGAGAACTTCTTCCACTTCTCGTGGTTACGAATGAGCTGTTACAACCTCATGACCTAGCGACAACTGCCGCCAATGTATCGATGTATATCCTTGCCTCCAGTATTACGCGCACACCTATCTGTAGTCTATTGCTCTCAAGCAGCACAACTGCATGCCGTTCCACTCGCCAACTCCATATTAGGCACTTACTTCACTTTGTCTTTCTTGATACTTCTGTGATACTACACTTCTAGACAGTCCATCGAGTGCGTCCAAAGTGCACCGAGTGACCAGTTGCGCGGCAAATTTGCGTGCATTTGCGGGCTTCTTTCACGCTCGGAAAAACACCTCTGAGTAGCACGTATTGAGCAACAGAAAGCTGAGTCGGGAGTTCTTCATGCCACTCTACAATTTTCTTATTTACAATTCTCATTTAATTATAATAGTTGAGAAGTTGGTAAAAAATAAGTATAATTATCTAGTTTGGGCGGAAGGAAAAAAAATTATTTCAGTATCTCCAAGCGACGGCAAACAACATTAGCAGCTACGTGGCAGTTGCATATCTTTAAACTCAGGCTAAATTTTGCTGGGACACTCTGTATATATATTCTTTTAAAACGGATATAAATATAACCACGCAAAGACTTCCTGCCACCTTCAAAAGTCATGGATTTCTTAGTCTTAGCGGCTATAATGCGACCGCTTCATCAAAATCAACTCACCGATACCTTCGAGTGCACTGCTTCCGCGATTGGCCTGCCTTATTCTTTTGCGATGTGAACTGCCAAGGTCACAGAGTATCCTATATAAGGTTATTTAACTGAACAAAGTTGAACACGATGTGTTACTAGAGTGTACTATACCGTCATACCACGGCGGGTCAGTGGAGCCTCATTCATGTTCAAGCCTGGCCAATTAGGCTCCTGGGTCTATTGGCTCCTTCTGCGTGTGTGCTTCATGCAGACTCTCTGTACATTCTACTTTTATCTACAGAGAGGGAGAGGAAACTCTGTCTCTTAGTTTTCTTCCTAATTTGCTACCTCCGCCATTTCAATGTGTTGGGTGGCAACCGGTCTTTGCGTTCTGCACTTAACCACTCTGGCCTTCCTCCTTTATTTAATATTTCTATCTCTCTGCTTCATGCAAAGGCCATCGGTATCATGCAAGGGTAGAATTGATAGGCCGCCTGTGACGGATATCTGTGGTTTTTGGTCGTCCGCTCGCCACATGCAGCTTTTCATTTCAGAAGGATGCAAGTGCAAAGTAAAACTGATATTTACAAGCTTCTCGACCACGTGACACCGACAACGGCGTGACGTTGTATACCTCCTACTCGCCCGCAGAAGTCAAGCCGGGCGCAGGTGCAACGAAAACTTTAAGTACAGTGATTCGGTCAAAACAGGAACTCAAGGCTCCATTTTTCATTATATCACCTTGATTTAGCGTTTTGCGCAATATCGCTTTAAAACGAACTTAAGTAGAGAGGAACCAGAAGGGAGGAAGTCTTGCAGTCATCATAATGATCCTTGTGAGCTCAGGGAAAAAAAGTGGCTGACGAACAAGAAAAGAATGGAGAGAAACAAATAAATGGAGTGCGAGATGAGTTGGCATGGGCATGTATACGTATGTTGCTAGCTAGTGAGTCCACCAAATTCAATGGTGGCGAGTGATGCCCTCGTTTCTCCACAGGACATTTGTAAGGAGACTCACGCAGTGGCGAGAGCAAGACCAGCCTCATAACAGTCATAAGAATGAAACGTAGCAAGGATGGGGTCATCAGGTTCACGTTAATTGCTTTCGTCTGAACCAGAGAGCGAACCATGAACCGTGCTTCGCAGCGCATGGCTGTAGTATCAGGAAGCGCTGCTCGAAAAAGCAGCAATAGTGAACAAACAAACAAACAAACAAACAAACAAACAAACAAACAAACAAACAAACAAACAAACAAACAAACAAACAAACAAACAGGCAAACAAACCAAGTACGGTGCAGGTGACAGCAAGAGAAGAAACAGTGATGCGTGAACGCCGTCGTCGCCCACTGCGTCGATCGATTTGCTCGCTTTTGACTGTCCTAATGTTCCATCGCATTTGTTAGACGCCTCGGAGACGTCGGCCAAAGAGCCTTGTTTATAGTTGCCTTTATGATGGCGGCTCCAAAAAGGAAAAAGGCCGAAACGCGTCAAGTGATTCTGGTGCTGCTCTTATTCTGAGGTACAGAGAATTGGACGAGGTTGAACAAAATACGAAGGGCTAAAGGTGATTCAATATTTTAGTACTCGTGGAAGCGATTTATTGCGACTTTATTCGGCGCGAAGCCAGTTCACATAATATCAATGAACGTGGTTCGACTATAGGGGAAATTTAGGCAACGCAAAAATGAAACCGCACTTTTCTTTCGTGTCCCCTATAGTTGCATCACGGAAACACTTTGCTGCCAAATAGCCAGCTATGAAATTGAAAGCGAAACAGATCTTTGGTCTGGTGGGCAGAAATGCTGCTTGTCCTCATGCGGCCAAATATGCCTCAATCGATGCAAATGTAGCATTTTGCTTTTGAATCGAGTAGTTCTCTTTCAGATCATATCAGTGCTACACGAATTTTCAATTCTTTTCTACAGGCACATGCAGTGGTAGGTCATGCATATACCACCAATCAAAGCGCTATGCTTTGCACCGTATACAAATAGTTTGTTCAGGTCATGAGGCGCTGACGAGAAAATATAACATCTATGTTCGCGAATTTTAAAATAAGATAGTGACGATGTTACAGAACTCCAATTGCGGGTATAATCTGCTCATCAAGTGCTCTGCCATGCGTTAACTATCACGTTATATAAAAGAAAGCAAACGTTACTTTATCTAATGCTTGACTGTAACGATTAACTTCAAAGATTCAGTGGTACAAACCGCGTTCTTACGCGGGCGGTAGCATACAATGACTGGCTGCCAGCATCTACCGCGTAGAGGTGGAACGCTTTACATAAAACTTTCGCTTAGTTTTCATTGTTCAAACAGTTGTCCCTTTGAAATTATTCCGGTCAAAGCTCCTAAATGACAAAAAAAGTCAGTTTTGCCCAAAGGCTCAACATTGTTAGCGATAGCACAGTACAGTGAGATTCGTAGTATAATTACCCACGTTAATTGAAGAAACCATTCGTTACTAATTAAAATGACAAGCATAGGAGCGCGTGCACAAGCAAGCATAAAGAGATATCATTCGATGATCGCGAACAATACCTGTTACAACGCTGGTGTTGCGTCAGCGAGTGAGAAGCAGATTCATGCGGCCTCTCGTTTCAACACAAATCCCAAATTTTTTATTACGCGGCCTCCCACACTAGGCGCGTGAACTGCCAGCGCACATGAAGCGATGAGCCATTGCGGCTAGCCCAACATTGCAACCACCCTAGATTTCCCCCAACAGAAGGCACGTGGACGACATGTGCGCTCAGCAACGTGGACAGGCTTGCAGCACCATGGCCGGGCTAGAGGAGGAGACGTGCACTCAGCGGGCTCCCTTACAGCACCCTTTATCATGTTAGCGCACGGTTGATTCCCGTGCCCGACCTCCGTACCCTTGCGCACGTTTGATAGGCACGCGAGAGGGAACGGCGCCCATAAAGCCCGCATTCTTCTCGGCTAACCTTCACACGCTTTTCCTCGCACCCATAGCATACGGCGCGGTGTACGACAGGACGTTATCACACGAGGACTTTATGTGGAATCGCACTGTCGCGCTGACGGTGATGACCACGGCAGAATCTTGCCTGGAGTGCCCATGTATTTGCTATTCCAACGAATAGGTGAATAAATAAAAGGCACGCATGTACTGAAACTGACTAAAGCACATGTGTCTAAAATATATACTTCTTAAAAAGTATGAGAAGCTGTACCATAGATGTAAACATCGTGTAACCTTAGGCCACACATCTGAAACCGCAATTCATACTTGGGCCCATTCAATAGTTCACAAAAGTTGCTCATACGATGGTGGAAGAAGATTTATCGGATAATTTGCGCTTATTTTAGCGCTTTGCCAATGCAAATATTCTACTTTCCGTGTACATAGCTACTGATTTCGACCGCTTCTAAAAAAGACCGGAATTACCTGCTGCACTTAACACGCAAATTTGTTGGTAACTAGCTTTTATAGGTCTTTGTGTGCTACTCTTAACCTCTGTTCAGTGCAACTGTTCTTCAGCTCATATTTTCCGATGCTTGGCGAAAAATTTTCGCCGTGCTTACTTTCCTGTTTCTAATAACTGTTACACGCACGCAGATTTGTTTTCAACGTTGTCTTCAATGAGAAACAGCTATTGTATTTTTTTTCCTTTCGCGCGTTTGTGTATTCTTATTGCTCATTCATAGAGTTTTAGGTTGTCCGGTATTAGCGAAAACACAGGTGGTTAGGCCGTTGGGGCGGAGGTGTAAACGTGAGCGGCTTGCATGGTGCAGCCGCCTGGTGGCGCAGACCTCAAAGGGGCAAGAACAGATGTTACATTAACTAAGTGTATTCTACTTCGTTGCTGATGTAAATTTCCGACGCTGGCGTAATTGTGTTGCTGCCGAAAGTTTACACCCGCTACAAAGTAAAATACACTTGGTTGCTGCCATATTGGCGTTTTTTTTCTGTTTGAGCTCTACGCCATTAGCTGGCTGCACCATGCAGGTAACTCCCTTTTACACTTCCGCTCCAACGCACCGTCCACCTGCGTTTACCCAAACAGCATGCAAGCTAATCCTGTCTAATACTTCGTGCATGTTTTCTTGAGCGGTGAAGCTTTACTACAGTGTAGCTTTTATATTTTCAGATTACTCGGGATCAATTAAAGTTAGAGCTAAGCGTTCCTTAACTTGCCAGGTGAAGTTTGATGCAGAGATCGGTGGGTGGAAAGGGTTACTGTGTAGGTTATTTTTCTCTCTTATTGGGCTTTTACGGAGGTTACTTCGCAAATATACTCCAGTAGATAGGCGTCTTGCCCCTTGCGGCGGCAGTGCAGTCACCTTTTTCCCTTCCTTCTCTCACTATTAATTACTTAAGAGTTTTAAACAACACTTATCTTGTAATCAATATCTTTAGATCGCCGATACCAGTGTCAGTATATCGGGCTTTCAAGAAAGCCTTCAATGTTTCGACGAGAGACAGCAAGCCAAGCTCCCATTATTGTGTGTTAATGGCTTAACATGTTCCTTACATGCGAACGGCAGCAATATTATATCAACCAATTGTTTATCTCGTAGACAGGACGAGTTGAAGTTGACATGAGGAGAGCACTCACTGTGACAGAGTGCTTTTATCTGCAGTCATAAAAATGAACGCCTGCTACCATATTTCTTAATAACACAATTATTCATCGAATTTTTATTTTTTCAGAAATATGGCTAATTGAGCAAAACTCCAAACAACTGAAGGGATGTGGCCAATCTTTCATTCTTACTTAATTCTAAACTTCCCGGTAGGGGTAGGATGGAACATAGACGGCGGTTCGCTGTGTTTATGGGAAAAGATAATGGTTCTAGTTGTATAGGTTGTATAAATTACGCTTTCTTTCTTGTAGAAACAGCCAACAGGAACAGTGCTTACTTGGAGATTGGCTGCTCTTATTGCACAAATTTTAGAGCTCAAGAAAGATAAGAAAGCACTGCAATAAAAAGAAATCTCAGGGAACCTAAGTACTTCTTATCGGTTGGGAATGCGAAGGCGTTAATCTCCAATGAAACGATGCTGAGCGGTCCTTCAAGTTTTGCACGGCGAGTAATCTACCATAGCTGTGCCTGCTGCCGAAACCAGCAAGCAGCAGCCTATGGCTTGTCTCCCTTTCTTTCTATCTCCCCCTTCTACTCTGTTTCTCTTTTTATCCCTCTTAAACCTTCCCCCTTGCGCAGGGTAGCCAACCGGAACTACCTCTGGTTAACCTCCCTGCCTTTCTCTGCATTATTTTCTCTCTCTCTCTCTATGGCGCCAACACCGCATGCCACCGAAGCGGCAATTCTCATCGGGTGACGCGTCGCAGTGATGCCCTCTCCCCTCACGCTACACATGGCGCGCTACTGCAGCAGTGCGTGTTCCCTTCCGTCCGCTCTGCTCATTCAAGGCGTGCTCGGGCCGTGGCGTCGCAGCCAATGGGAATTCTGTTGAGGCAGACTCGACGTGACGTCTCAAATGGGAGGCTAGATGACGTTTCGCTACTACAGACGCCGCCGTCTTTTTCGCTTAATTGGTCATTTGACGCTTTCGCATCTAAAGTATGTGAATAAGGGAATGCAAGCGAATAGCTATTCGCTTTATAAAGTAATGCTGTGCTTAGAGGTGCATGATATTGCAGTGCGGATACTTAGGTAACATTTGTACATTTAGTGCGTAATTACGTTAAGAACAGAGCCATCGACCAGTGCATTTTTGGTGGAAATATAGATGGCCCTAAATCAGCGCTGAACTAGAATGTGGCTTTTGTTCTCTCCTCCCCCCATCTACCTACGTGTGTAACAACGAGCTAATTCGACGATGAAAGCGCCGCGCTACTTAGTGCCTTTGCATTGCAGTGCCTTTGTATTGGCGGTGAAAATACACCCGCCACTGACCGTGAAACATCAACCACCGCAAACACCGGTTACAGATGAAAAGAAACCTATTCGCTTCATAAAAAAAATTTTATGCACGCGATACTTAGAGCCGGAATCCTGTACCTTCGCAGTATGTTTTAAGCGCATGTCCTCTTCGACAGAAGCATTTGCTGGGGAAGGGCAAATTGCTACGTTTTTTCATATAAGGCGTAGTCGCATGTATTATGGCGTGAAATAAGATTTTGTTCAACACGAGGAAATATATATACGGCGACCTGTGTAATATTGGTAACTCGACTTTGATTCTGAAATATATTATCAGTCATCTCGCTGAGACTACAGGAACAAAAGCGTCAGCCATTCCGCTGGCCTCAGCATTGGCAAGGCAACGTTTCCGTTGACATTGTATATGTTTTCAGTCCCGACTGGCTGTGACATGTGGCAATGTTGTCACTTCGCTTATCGCTTCTTGTTTCCTTTTTACTTCATAACGACGACATGTTTGAAGCATTGTGATCAAAATTTCAAAATGCCATGGCGTATTATGTACGACGAATCAGTGAAAGGACAATAACATTGAGATAGGTGATTTTTTTCATGGCTGTTCCGGCAAGCGAAATTAGTTTCGTTCTATGCGAAGTGTCATCGCTCGTAAAACACCATAATTGAAGCAGCTAATGAGAGGCGGCCACTTCCACCCACATCTCGGGACATGTGCGCAGACCGAGAGAAATGAATGGAACCATGAGATATATAAACCATGGGAAAAGAGCGAGAATTATAAATGATTGCGTACGAAAGAGGAAAATAAAATATGGAGTGAACAGCGCTTAAATATGATTTAAGAATAGTAAATTTAACTCCTCCCGTTCTATGTTTGTTTGACAGCGAAGCTGTTAGCCTGGACTTGATCGAGATTCTCGCTAGCGAGTTCACCCAAGTAATGGCAGCTGGAAAAGTGAGTCTGGGAGTTTCCGCGTAACGAAATTGTGTTTTATCGTATATTCGAATTACAAATCGATGCTATCCTGTCTGCAGCTTGTGTGTAAGTCGCACATTAAGCAATTTCTGACGCAATTTACTTTTAACCATCAAGTTCGTACAATAAGGAACTTGCACTTGGCGGACATGCCAGAAGAATGAAGATGTCTGGGGCACTTCCGTACACGTTGCTTGTGGTGGTGGTGATAGTTTAACGTCGTTTCACATCAGTTGTTGTGGTGGTACTTGTCTAACGACCGCACCAGCTTCGCTGTACGCCCATTTTCACATGGTTTAATGGAGGCATATTTTTTTCGTCTCATTCTCTCTTCTTCTTCATTTCGTACACGGCCAATTGGTCATTTTTGTGTATACATATAGGCTTCATTCTCTTAACTGCCGGCCTGCAGGTAATTTTCGATAAGAAGTGGGAGCAGTGGAAAGGAGCCGACATCATCAGGCTGAGCGCATGGAGTTATTAGTAGTGTTGCCGCTGAGTAGTAATTTGTAGTTTGCCAGGAAATAATGAAAAGCATTCCATACGTATATGATAAATCCAGGTTTGGACAGTTGCTTTTTGTGCTAAGGGCTACAGTTCCACCTCAGAGGAGATTATCTGCCGCCTTCCTCAACTACAAAAGGCTTTTTTTTTCTTTCTTCTTTTTTGGAAGAGTCAGTTCTTTTTTTTAGTTTTTTAAAGGGAACCTTTCTTCTCTTACTTTGAACATTTGTTGCTTGGTGTATCTGTCTCTGTGAAAAACGGAATTCAGGGATGGAAGAATTTTTTTCCTTCAACTAAAAACAATAAAACTGGATCTCATGGCCTGTTACTGACGCGCTATTTTGTTTTCATAATTTTCTTTCAGTAGTCTTGAGGAATGCCATACACTTGAATGATTTTACTGCGACAACACTGAAATCATGACACCGCTGTTCTCCTAAAGTCGTGTGGTCGTATTCGCCGTGTGAGGGTCGTACAGAGAGAGAGAGAGAGAGGAAAGGGGAAAGGCAGGGAGGTTAACCAGAGGTGAAGATCCGGTTTGCTACCCTACGCTGGGGAAAGAGGAGAGGGGGAGGTAAAGTGATAACAAAGTAGAGATAAAGAAAGAAAGGAGCACAGACATACAATCACAGTGGGTCTCCGACGCCGCACACTGTCACCGCACAATTCTGCGTGAAACATTTCGCAACAGGACCGAGTTCTTCATTTATTTTGCTCGGCACTTCTTCAATACTGTCTCCAAAAAAAAATAAAGCCGCATCATTCACGTATAATAAGGCTTCCCAGCACGTTAACAGCGACGCGAGATCATTGACGTATAGGAAGAAGACGGGCCCAAGGACTGAGCCTTGCGGAACGCCCGTCGAAATACTATGTGATGCTGACATAAAGTTATTAATTACAACATACTGCTTCCGCTCCGATAGATAACTATTCAGCAGATCTGATGATCTTCCCCAAAACCGTAACTATACAGTTTCTGCAATAATATTATTTGATTAGCCGTATCAAATGCTTCTTTAAAGTCTAGAAATACAATAACGGCAATCTTATTTTCATGCAATGCTGTATTAATAAATTGTGTTAGTGCAAGAAATGACGATGATCTGGATCTATGAGCACGAAATCCATGTTGAGGAGGACAACTAATATTATGTTCGCCTAATAATTTCTGTCATGCGTGTACAAATTATTTTCTCGAACAAAGTAATAAATATGCTCACAACAGATATAGGTATGTATAGTTGCTTGGGGCGGAAAGATCTACTTCCTTATTTTTTGGTACTACCTTTGCTACTTTGAGGGCGTCAGGGTACTTTCCCGCTTCCAAGGAGCGATTAAACATATGCAACAGATAAATGCCTAATATATCTATACTATCATTCAATAATCTGAAGGGAATTTCATCTGGTCCCGCAGCCTTACTTTCAGAAAGGTTTGTCACTACCGTTATAATATCCACCAACTCTATATCATGCATTGCAAAACTAACAGGCTGTATTGGTGTGGAGGCTTCATAATCGGGAGGCTACTGCGCTACTAGTGACGGCCTTATGTTAAAAAGTAGTCATTACAAATCATCTACCGTAGCTTGATCGACTGGTTCGTTCATACGTGCTCATTTCAACGATTACCAATTACACGATTTACCCTAACCCATATTTTTGCGTGTTTCCATCGGCCTGCTGTACCATTGAGGAGTACTATCGTTTCTTTTTCGTTTCCGCATAAGCCATACTCATTTATTCCTGAAGCGTTTAAATTGGCTCCACCATTAGGAGCCATGTTAAATGCGGTCGGTCGTTTACCGGCCGCATTAGTTTAATAATATGTCCAGCATCACGATTGGCTAGCATCTGCTTTCGTGAAAAGCTTTTGCGTAAGAACTTTTGTGAATACTGGTCCATGTCCTCAGCAAATATCTTGCAGAGCGATGTCGTATACGTGCGGAAAAAGACTGCCAAAGATACACTGCCACACGAAAATTTCTAATAGAAAGAGTCGTATCAATTCAAGTCTTAGTTGCCGGAACACTGTCATTAAGTGGGCGGATAAGGGTGGAGGTATAGTTATTTGACCAGTAAATAAGTACAAGGACGAGACCTACAGGCAGCTAAGCAATCCTAAATATCACCGTAAGCTCGACAACCATCCGACATAACCATACGCATTGACAATCATCAACAAGCTGAAATCTCTTTTCGCTGATGAATCAATAACATTGTTTTAAATCAAATGTTCTTAGATCAAGAAGCAAAACTGCAGGATGCGTACACGTCCTCAAAATTCTTAAAGTTCGGCCCACCGAACTAGAGATCGCTAATATCTCAGGGCGTCCAATAGTACCAAATAACAACACACCGATAGAGGGCCTGTCCACATTTCTTAACCAGTTCCTTAGTTATTTACCCAAAACACTTCCTTCATTCATACAGAAAACTCCCCGCCTACTGAGAATTATGAAGGACATTAATACTAAAGGCACAATACCGCAAACCATCATTCTCGCAACACTAGAGGTCACGGCCCTATACATCAATATTCCAATCCCTTATGATTTATTTCCCATAAAAGAACGTCTGTCGAAATGTAGTGCACAACACTCTATCGAAGTCTACTTGATTATTTCTTCTTAGTTCTAACACATATCTATTTAGAATTTGAGGACCATTACTAACTACAAATACATGGGACAAGTATGAGTACACCTTTTGCACCAACCTACACGAAAATATTCATGAACGCTCTAGAAACTGATTTCCTATCTAGGTGCACAGACAGTTCCCACACATACTTACGATACATAGACAACATATTAATAATATGGAGACATGGGCAGGACCGTTCAGATGAATTTGTAACATCTCTAAGTTCTTTCATACCAACAATAAAATTCACATCGGCTTCTGCAGCTAAGCGCATAAGCTTTCTGAAGGCAACCATATATATATATATATATATATATATATATATATATATATTTATCGGCAGTGGGACATTAAAGAGAACGCCATATAAGTAACTTTTGCACAAACAACAGTACCTCGAATATACAAGCCACCATACCAGACATTGCAAACAAGGCATCTTTAAAGGTCCAGCCACTACCAAGATTGCAAGAGAGACTCGATAACCTGAAAGAAACCCTATAAAATTGCAAGCAACTGAGCACTGCCTTTGAAAAAAAAAACCTGTACCGGTGCAACTAAACTTGAGCGAACCGAGCTCCTGAAACCCCGTCCTAACATCCCAACAACAACTACGTCTCTGCTTACTACTATAAATTCGCAAACGCACTGCCAAACGCGAACATCCTCAGGAAATACTACCCAATTCTCACCAGCAACCAGAAACGAAATAAGATCTTTCCCGACCCGCCCATAGAAGCCTACAGACGCAGCGCTAATTTCTAGGGCATTCTTGTACACGCCAAACTAAAAACAATCAGGAAGGTGATATCCGGTCCCTGTGCTCAGGTGCTGTACAGAGTAAATATGTATTATACAGCTACGGTAAACAGTGCAGCGTCGGAATAACTTAACATGTTAACCGAGTTTCACCGGCCCGTGGAGCAATGCAGTGAACTGTCTACACAGAGTTGACATATTACTTTTAGAGGAAAAGCTGGGCGACGAAAGCGGCAACCGCATGGGCGCCGCCATGTGGTTGCGACTCATTCTTGTGGAGGTAAGAACATTGAAAATATTATGCAAAAACAAGCATTTACACGTGACACGCACGCATCGACGACGTTTAAAGTTCGTTCCGTATATTTTGCAAAAGTAATGTGCAGTATTTCTAAAATTTGGATCTAAAATTTAGGGTGCCTGAGAAGCTGCGCTTGAAGGCGCCTGCAAAAATTGGTGGCGCCATACTGCGGGTGGAGGCTGAGGATCGCAGTGATTGCGCGTCTTGTCTGAATAGCCTCTCGTCGTCTGCGCCTGCTCGACCGCGCAGGGTAGCAACATGGCGGTGCCCTTGTGGTTGCTGATGGCAATTTAGAAGCGCTATGGGGAGCTTTTCCTCTAGATCTGGAGAAGTTGTGTGGCGAGTTGGTGAATATTAGCAAACATTTTTTAGCTGCGTGAACGAATGATCACAGAGAGAGCAAACAAAGACAGGCGCAGTCCTTCTTTTCTGCACCTGTCCTTATCTGCTCTCTTTGTCATCGCTTGCTTGTTCGCGCAGCTAAAAATTATCCTATAGAGTTGGTTACATTAACTCTACGAATGCCTAGAGTATGTCACTTGCAACACACAATACATAGATTATACTGGACAATAAGTTCATACAAGGCTCAACGGCCATCGAACAGATACAAAACACAATTCACCTAAAGCAATCGCCAGTCACTTCTCACCACCACCGACACATTCCAAAGCCCAAGGCGTCAGAATATATTTTTTCGGCTCGTCCACCTGTTGCCACTTCGGTATACCGCCGTGACGATGTCTAAGCCGAACTGCTCAGGCTAACGCCCTTTGAAGGACCAAGCCGCTTCCTTTAAAGTAACCCATCCGTTGCCCCGAGACTGCGTGTCGCTATCTCATGTCCCTTTGTCACTCGCGCAGTGGCCGCCTGACCGACTCCCCTAAACTTCCAAGTTTAGGGGAGTTTAGGGGAGAAACCGCCGCCTACGACCGTGCGGTTTCTGTTCGGTTCTCCGAAGGCTTCCTAACCTCTTGCTCTCCAACACCGTCCTATGTGCTTCTCTTTCTTTTTTCTCTGCCGCCTTCCCACTCTTTCGCTCTTCTCCTCTCGTCTTAGGAACCACGTCTAAGGACGTCAAGCAACAGCACTCATTTTCTTTCCAGCCTCTTTGCTTACAATCAGCCGCCACCAACAATGACCACCAGTGACGTTTTAGCAGGTCAGTATACTAACCTGTTAAAACTAGCCTGTTAAAACTTACAACGCCCCCATTGACGACGAAAGGTCCTCCTTTCGAAACGTTGAGTAGCCTTTCTGAGGCACCATATAACTACTTGTAACGCTTATACAATAGTGTGCTAATTCATCTGTCAGCCCCCGTGTTGATATTCAATATACGCAGAGAAATATAATTTCCCAGGCAGCTTTAAATAGTAAGTGCCCGAGCAATCGGGAGATTCTAAATAGGACTCAATTTATTTCATTATAATTATGGCATTATTACTAATTAGGATTAGATTACATAAGTTTGACTAGGCTTAGTTTAACCTTATTTTCCCTTTTCAGCAAATTATTTATCCTGAGGTACCCTTAATTTGCTTCGTAGTTAATTATTTACTAAAGATTAACAATTAGTAATAATTTATTCTCCATTAAGATTCCTTATCCTTCGTTAGTCTTAAGGGGCTTATTTATGCTTAGTTTCCTTGATCGTATTATTCTTGTTTGTCTTTTAGACCCTTCATTATTCTAAATACCTCTTCAGCACTGACTATACAGGGTGCCCCACGTAACTCCAGTCAAACTTTAATATATGCAAATGCCACGTAGCTGGAGAAAACAAAGGTAACGTTGTTTGTCGTTACATTGAAATACTCAATTTATTTTTTTCATTCCACCTAATTGGACAATTAGTCTTAAATTATTATTCAACTTCTCCAATATTATATTTAGATGAGTAGTATCAATGGGAATATTGTAGAGCGACATGAAACGCTTCCGATACAGCTTTGTGTTGCTCAATACGTGATACATAAAAGTGTTTTTCCGAGCTTGAAACAAGTCAGCCAATACAGGCAATGTGCTTCGAGTGGTCGGTTCTCGCGACGTTGCATGAATTACTCGCGAAATGGGCGCTGCTCGAAAAAATGTCTGACCAATCGTGAAGGACTAGTTACCAAAATGAAATAGAAACAGATTGAAGTAGCTTGAAGTTATAGTGCTCCAAGTTCAAGAAAAAAATCATAAAGCCGCCTTTCTTAACACGCTTGGGTCCCAAAGCGTTGAAGGCGAGTCGGCTGCGTCTGTAAATTACGTCGTGGTGACTTCTGCGGACAGTTCGCGTGGCGCGTGCCACCGGGCGAAGAAAACTGTGGGGCACTGATGCATACGGGCTCAGAAGAGCATTTTGGAAAAACAACACCCGTGGGACCACGTCAAGCTGCAGCGGTACGTGACATAACCTCGTTAGTGCGGCGGCAATTCGCTAGCGGAATACACCAGCGATGCTGGATCTTCCTCGATGTGAAAGCACGATTCTCACGAACGTACGCACGCACACGATGAGAGAAAACTAGGAAGTTGGAGACGGTGCCGAAAGGGAGCTTGGTCGGTGGTGTCGCATTTAAAGTGCTCCGAGCAATTTGCGGTTGCCACACAATCATAGCCCACAGGTGAGGTACTCTGCTATTCTTATATATATATATATATATATATATATATATATATATATATATATATATATATATATATATATATATATATATATATATATATGGGCACTTCAGGTGATGGCCGTTTGAGATCAGTTGCCAACGGTAGACGGTAGTGCAAGCGCCTCCACTCGAGCGACGATCATCATCATCTGCGACTGCGCGGTGCCGTGTGGTCTCAGTGCGGTGGAATTGCCGCGAGCGGGCGGCTGCTACTTCCGGCGACCTTCTGCGTGCACTCGTGAGAATGAGGTGCGCAGAACGTACGCTTTTCATGTAAGTACAATATTTGACATGTTGATTAAATAATTAAGACTAATTATTTATTTAGGCGGATTGAAAAAATAATTTGAGTATCTCCAAGCGACGGCAAACAGCATTATTGAATGGCTTAAAACAGAAATCTAGAAAACGAAAAGGTGGAAAATACAATTAACAGTTATAATGGCAGATTAAACGATTTTCTTAGGTCCCAAAGAGGCTGTTTTCACACGATCACTGGGGAGCGAAAATAGGAATATTACGAGAGGGAAGTGTCTAACCAAGTTGTCTAACCCAGCATTTTTTTCCCTCATACCCAAGTCTTCTTTGACTGCTTGGAAAGGTAAATTTTACTTTTTCAGACGTTCAAGAGGCTGAATATCAGTCACAAACTCTTCTTCCTTTGCGAAGCTAGTTAACTATGCCTGAGATAGCGCAAATAGTTTTTAGAATCTCACCGGCAGACTTTAAGCACAATACTTTTGTTCTGAAGCATAATGGACATGGAGAGCTGAATGCTAAGTAAACGTGAGAGAAAGATGCAGGTTTTAATAACATTCTCGTAGGTGAGCGCAGCGAATTAATACAGATCTATTACTCAATAATATTCAGGTAAAAGGCAACTAGATGTTCTGAAGATACAGTGCTGAAAAGGCATCATACTGGAGCCTAGTTGCGTTTATACGACAAAGCAAGCTTTTATCATTTGCTGGTTCATTCATTTCCAGTGTGTAATTTTGTGAGATGTGTGTTTTACGTATTCTATTAAGGGAAGATAGCTTTAATTTTCTTTTTTTTTAATTTAGTACATCCCTTAAACATCAGGACAGGTGCCTTTAGAAATTTATTTCAGATGGATGAAAAACACGGTCTGATATACTGTAACATCACTATTCCTTTTTCAACACTCAGAATATAAATAAATATGCTACACTTCATCCGCCGATGGGTGCACCTGCTCAGCTATGGTTTAGAATAAAATGCACAAAAACACCTAGTATTCCAATGGTGCCACAAATAACTAAATGAACACTTTTAATGCGGAAAAATGGAACGCCTATATCAAAGATATTGTTAGTGCAATCCACTTGAGGAATTTTTAAATGAAACTGTTGTTTGGAGTAATGTATGAAAAAAAGCCACTTGAAACGGGCTTTCAAGATCGGCGCTTGCCTATTTCACATTTAATAATTAAGGCATTGATGTAGCGAATATTTATTATGAAACTTATTTTGAGAAGCCAACAAGCAGAGGCACCAAGGATGACATATAGGAAATCACTTGCACTTACTAATTGAAATAAAGAAATGGTAAATTAATGGCACTGAACGTGGATGAAAAAACAACTTGCCGCAGGTGGGGAACGATCCCACGTCTTCGCATTACGCGTGCGATGTTCTAACCAATTGAGCTACCGCGGCGCGGTTTCCCCATACACTTTCTTGGGTATTTATGTATTACTACCAGAAATAGCCTTGGGAGTGTTTGCCAGCGCCACCACTCACAAATCTTGGCGGCAGATGTGAAACGCCCTTTTGCCGCAAGCGTCAGAAGTACGCGATCTTTCAGGGTGAAGGCAACTGTTCAACGAACCCGCATTTGCTACCTGAAGGCATCAATGTTGCCGGCATTGAGACCCTCTTTATGTAAGAACGCGAAGAAAGGGGGTCAACTGCGGTGCCCGGTTTAATTTATTGATATCATGAGAAGCAAACAAACAGATACTAAGGTAAACATAGGAAAAATTACTTGTACTTACTAAATGAATTAAAGAAATGATAAATTAATGATACTGAAATTGGATGAAAAAAAACAACTTGCGCAGGTGGGGAACGATCCCACGTCTTCGCATTACGTGTGCGATGCTCTAACCAACTGAGCAACTGTGGTGCCGTTTCCCCCTGCACTTTCTTGGGTATTTGTGTATTACTACTAGAACTAACCTTCGGAGTGTTAGCCAGCTCAACCACTCGGATACCTTGGCGGATGATGTGGACCATCTTTTCTGCCGCAGGCGTCACGAGTACTGGATCTTTCAGGGTGAAGGCAACTAATCAATAAAACCGCACATGCTACATGAAGGCATCAATGTTGCCGGATTCGAGAGAGCGAGAGAGAGAGAGAGAGAGAGCGAGTGCAAGGACAGGAAATGCAGGGAGGCCAACCAGACGAGCATCCGGTTTGCTACCCTACACTGGGGGGTGGGGGAAAGGGGAATAAAAAGATGAAAGAAGGAGAGAGTAAGCGCTGTGGTCGTGTGGGAGGATGCACAGGGACACTATAAACGGCCTCTTAGGCCGGTGCACTTCAAGTATTGTAGCAGTGCACGAATCGATTTTCGTGCCAGTGATGGTTGTGGCCATGGTCCGAGTATCTTTCACTCGGAGAACGGTTCGCTCGACGTCCCAGAGTTGGTGGGGCAGGTCTGAACCCAGCAACGCAGACTCCTAGCGCGCGCGCGGGCTGTCGCTGTTTGAGGCTGCATCACCGTTATTGTGTATTATACTCGTGCATTCCCGTAGGATATGCTCCAGGGTGACTCTAGAGTTACAATGTCTGCACTAGTCAGTCGTGTGTAAATCTGCTTGTATTAGGTACATGATAGCTGTGCTCGGAGGTAACTATGATGGAAATATATCCACTGGTACCCGTATATACCGCCTAATGAAGCAAAATGTCACTTGACAATAATGAATCCTAATGAATTGCGGTGCAAGGAATCGCGGCTTGACATGCGTGAATATTCTCAAATTTTCAACGTCTCCGCGCTCTCTTTAGCTTGCGCATACTTTATTTTCTCACTGTATGAAGAACTCGCAAGGCAAATAAAGGTTGAAGTTGCAAAGCGTGGCACCCTTCATTATGTAAAATTGCTAATTTTATTGCACAATGTCTGAGTGGTGATCTAAACAGCTGCTCCCTTACATATACTCCAAGTTACTTAGAATTGTGGAAGCGCCTGCGCAGAGTCGAGCTTTCTATAAATTTATGCGCACAACCTGGTAACCATAAGAATGGCTCTTTCCGATGAGTTGCTTTGTGGCAAAATATTAAAGCTGGCCTTTCTTGGACAGCACTTGCCGCCAATAAAGAAAAGTGTACGTAACCAATATAAGAATAAACGTTAGCTCATGAGAAAGCCATGCCGGCTCTCTACCTTTTATAAGTGTGTTGCGAGCCTCAAAGAAAGCACCAAAATAAAAAAAATCGCAGTCCTTATTTTTAGTTCTCTGTTGTTCCGCATGATAACCAGATAAAACCATGAAACACTGCTCAGTGAATCGTAGTGCTGGCTATAATAAGGGATTATTATAGCCTGCGCAAGAAGAAAAGAAAAATGACACCGCATCAATAAACTTGGGCGTAATTTAAGCAGAACACAAAGATTTAAGGAAACAAAAGAACAAGTTGCGTGGGAAGGGGGACGAAGCGAGCGTGAGCGGGCGATGGGACTTTACAGCTGAGCGCAAAAAGAGCGGTCGATTTTCGATTTCGCCTTAGTGACGGCAGTCTCGAGTGAGATAACCGGAGATTATAACTTACGGCGAGGTTTGAGCTAGTGATTCTGCCTGACTCAAGAAAAAGGAGTTCTCCCACTTTATTTTTGTTGCTTTCGTTGGATTATTATTACGGCAGTGTAATTTTTTTTCACGATGAACACACTGCCTCAAACCACAGCGCTAGACCATATCATTAAGCAAAAGTTTCTTGGTACTAGGGAAACGTGCGACTAGAAAATGCAGATTCCTCATTGACAACTGAACCGACCGTCTCCTTGCACATCCCGAACGAAAGTAAACAGAAGCTTCCTTAGGTAACCTTCTTCAATGGGTAAATGAAACAGGTACGCCAAACGTAGACGCGAAGCTCGAGAACATTTCGTTCCGAATATTACAGGAGCACTTTGCATTGTTCTATCGCTTTCCTATAAAACTTATTTGCATCTTACTGCAACTTCATCAATTTAGAAGTCGCTTATATGTCGCCAGTCGGTAAACGTAATAACCTGTTGCTAGTAAGGCCAAAATTTGGTATAACTAGAAAAAAAATTAATAGAATGGCTACATTGTGAGTGATAACGTTCATAAGCGAAGTTTTTGAAGTTATCTTGAGTACCCTATATTTGTTTAATGGCACAAATTTACATATAAAATGCAATAACGTGACCTATTTTATTGTGTCTAAGAAAGAAATGTCTTAGTACTGCTAGCACTGTGGGCTGGCATCAAGCAAGCAGAATGTCCCCAGGAGCATAGTATGATATCTATTGAGTGACTATACTTAATAAACTAAAGAGGTACGCGTGCAAGGTGACGCAAAAGAAAGCTAAAATTTGTGGGTTATGCGATCGGTTGGTTATTTAACAGATTGCCGTGAAAGAATAATGAATAGGTGCTCACTTCCACAATGCATACCTTTTACTGATTTATTTGGCGATGCTGAGACAGCAGTTACTTTTCCGACGACATCCAATGCCCCCAACTAGGCACTAAGCTCCTGCAAACCTGTACGGCCTACCATAGCTTAGGCGAGAAAAGGCTATCTTTTTAAGAAAATGAAAAAGAAATTGCTGAAAATTATTATTTTGCTGAAATAAAGCCTGGGAATCTCTGTTGCATCGCATGCCAAGTATGGCGTGTGACCACATATTAAGCCGTTTCTTATAAAATACGTGCGCAGACAGCACGAATCTCTGAGCATGCACCGGCCACGATTGAGAACCAACATAACTTGCCCAGCGTTGAAGGTGAATAATATCGTAGCGGTTATTGTGTCTAGCTCCTAATTCCTCATTAGCGCAGATGTATTAGATCAATTCCCATAGTTGTTCATGTCATGGCATGTCAATTGCGCTTTTTTGCTGAGTACGAGGTCAAGGTTTCGATTACTTGTCGGAAAGGCCCCACCATCCACAGCAATGAAACGGGTGGAACGCTATCGCTGTCCTGTAACCTGCTTTATGCGCTGTTGCGTACTCTAGGGTAGCGCATCGTACTGTTGCCGAGAAGTAGTGGCGCCTGCCTATCGAATCTCGACCGACGTTAATCATTGGGTAGCAGTATGATACGCTACCCTGGAGTACACAACAAACTGGTGGCAGCGGTGGGATGGTCGGTTGAAATTCCTTTCAACACGTGGTGCCAGACGCCAACCCTAACAGCGCACGTTAAATAACTCAATGCTGTCAAAATAATTCGCAGTCCTTCACTGCAGCGTCGGGACGTGAAACGTCATACCCTTATTAAAACAGAAGTGACAGTGGTGCGCAAAGCTGCGTCTTACTTCACAGTATGGCATGGCTTGAGCTGAAGTTGAAGAACTGGCATGACAGTGGCGAATCAGTGACAACGGCCCAACGTAAACGACAGATGGACCGCGAGAACAAAGGAATACCGAACAATTGATTTCCGTCCTAGCAAAACTTAAGCAGACTCAAGTGCAATTGACATCTATGTATTGCTATGCATGCTTGATCTGGTAGAAGTTCTACGTGGATCATATAAATGTTCTGAAGCGAACGGTTACTGCTTTTGCGACGTGTGTAGCCAATGGTTCTGTCTGTGTATGTATATACACATATATGTCTAAATGTATGTGCACGTAACCAGTGGCACCTACCCACCGGTGTTAGGTAGAAATGTAGAAAGTGTGCCTCAATATCCGCAGGTGCCTAAGGCGGAGCAAACTCAATGTGCTTCTCTAGGGAGCAAGCACCCAGAGCAGAGAAGAACCATACTCGAGGTGACTATTACAAGTTTAGCTGTTGTTATTCCTGCGTAACACCGTATTTATGTATGCTGAATTGAAGACTCGTATTCAAGCTTACAGACAGCAGTGATTCATGGTTAGGGGTTCCTTATTCAAAGTTAGGATGTCAGCAAGTAGATATCAGGGAAGTTGACCTCAGCCGCACTTGCCAAGGGTTCTCGTACTTCGCCAAAGAAGTCCGATACTCCTTAAAGAAACTGGGTGGACTCGCGAAGACTGCTTCGCGTTAAAATTTTTCCGCAGCGGTGAGGGCGATACATTAACGAAATGCACAGAAAACGGAAAAAAAATGTTACGTTTTTACTAAGTATGTATGCAACACGTTTCGCGATGGACGATAAATAATGTCGTTTATGGAATTCGCGGAAAACAAATCAGAGTTGAGAATACGCTGAAATGGCCTAGATAACTCTCGCTTTCCTATTCCATTAAAAAGGTGCCTCCCCAAGCGTCAAAAAGTCTACGGTTCTCGTTTTCTTTTCCCTTACTTTTTTCTTTCTTTCCTTCTTTCTTTCTTTCTTTATTTTTTTATCTTTGCCTGCGTTTCGAAATCGGGGGAACTTCATGACAGAGAACTTTCATTCCTTACACACGAAGAGCCCACGGATCCACCTCGGTTATCACGAGGCGCTTTCCTTGGCTGTGGGCTGCAATATCTTCTCGCTATTTTGGAAAGAGGATATTAATATTTCTTTTTGCTCGGATGTACTGCATGGTTGGATCTCTACATGTGGACGTATCTTATCTCACATTATTCCTTTTAATTTTTTCCAACTTCTTTTTTTGTCATGTTATATGTATGTGAGCGAAGACACTTTCACGAATATATTTTTTTTATCTCTGATGTCTCATTTTAACGATTCCTTTGCGTAGGCAGTCGAAATACCCTGGACGCCGGCGTACTTCACAGACAGGTACAAGGAACACCAGAACTGACGACAGCGCTGAGCATGGATGGTTTTCAGCAACACAATAAAAGACTCCCTTTCGACGTTTTCAGCCGCGTGGTTACGCGCAAGCAAGTTCAGATTGATCCCATTTGTTACATTCATTTTTTTCCCTTTGTCGCCAATCGGAACGAAGCGTAGCTATCTAACCGTGAGTGAGGCTGCCAACACGGATCGTGGTTGATGCGGAATAAATTGAGCATGCTTTTCTTCAGAAGCGGCTATGCAATCGGACGCACAGAAAAGCTTATCGTGTTTTATTACGTACACTTTCTTTGCTTGCCGTATATGCTTGTATTCTAAGGAGGACTGTTTCATTCCGTACAATACCTGCCTTGTAACATCATATTCACTGGGCTTTTGTACGTTCGGCCAAAATTATGCGAAGTCTTCAGTAGGTGATGGGATTTGTGTTGTAATTGAGATCTTACATTAAGTTGTTCAAAAATTGGCTCTCCCGTTATTGAGAGTAGACGTAAGGAAGAAATTGCAACTGGAAAAGTAGATTGGTTGGAGATTGGTTGGAGCAGCCAGAATCTTAAAACGGGTTTAGTTCATGTTCGCAACAACACACCCCGCCACACGACACCGCACCATGCCATATACTGTGCACTGGTCCATATGGACGCAGCCCAGCTAGAAGAAGAAAAGTGGCTGAAGGTGACACGAAGGCAGCGATAGACGCCAAGACCGAGCGCACTACACAGCTAGAACAAAAAACACCAGAAAGAGGCGCGAACAAACGTCTCAGCAAACCTAGATTCTTGCTCCGTGACCTCGTGGTCATCTCGTGGTGATCTCGACGCAAGAGGTCATTTGTTGGGCCGACACTAAGCAAAGCGCTGGCTTCCCGGAGCGTTTGCTTTCCAAGGCTGCCTGCGTGACGTAATGCTCTTTCATAACTTTTTCCTTCCTCCATAAAGGCAAAGCAGTGCTTCCAGACGCGTCCGATGCCACACCACACAGCAGCTCGGCGAGCGCAGTAGATCCGCAGCAAATTACATTTCCCAGAATTGAAGTGTGTGGTGCTCTATATCTTCGCTTTGAACATCGCTATTGAAAATTACAAATAATGTTTCAGCGTAATAGAAGTTCCAGCTTGAGTGATATTCTCAAAAAATATTAGGAAGAATTCGCAAGCGATACATTTTTTTTGCTTCACTTCTTTGGGAATAAATAGGGTATGCAATGCGGCTCTATAAGAAGGATCGAATACTTCTTTTGTTATCGCAACTTGCCCGGATTGTCTTGCTTGAGTGCTCTGGCTTTTGGGTCGTGCCTTTTCCTGTCTGGCTGATGGACACGCATGGCTTACTCACCGGTCCTGTCGTTTGTGTTCTTCTTGAGTCCTGGTCTTCTGCGCCTTGCATTTACTAATTCAAATATGAACCAACTAGCCCAAGCAAGAGTTTTACTTACTTTTCAGTTAGGCTGGTTCTTGTAGCCAGGCCATCAAAAGAATTCACTGAATATACAAGTATGTAGGTGCCCGTGATTTCTGTGTGCTCTCGTACGCATGATCATCTTTGTATATACACATCTCATAGCATCGCTACAATACTATGTAAAGTCACATCATCATTGTACGTAACCATTGTGTGCATTGTATATATCGAACACCATTTTATGTAATGTTACAATTAGTTTACCTGTATCTGGGCGTTTTCGTGGATCTATGTGGTTATATGTTAGTGAGTGTGGACTCGGACACTTGTTTTAAAACGTTCCATGTATGCAATGCTTCGTACTTTGTATATGTTATCGTCCTGGCGGAATTGCGCCGTGATTGTCACTCCGTGTTCGTATCGTTTCTTCCTGAAATAAACCTTTTCTAAAAAGCTCAAGGTCACTTGAACGTCGCCGAGAATGAGAGCTAAAAGCATTTCATTCTGAATACTTTTACTAGAGCGAAAGCTTTACTACACCGTGTCTCGCAAGGTCATGCATCGCGTTGCAATGACCTTGAGCCGCCGGAGCACAAGTGCGGCAGGCCTGAAGTCACGCCGCGCGATCTACTGCCGAGAGGCGTCGCCGCTGCTCTCGCTCGGAGCCTCGCCGCTGCGGTATCACGTGACTAGGCGAGAATCAAAGGGCTAAGTATCCGGCGTAGCATGAGCGCGCACACGTTACGTCACGCTGGAGAGAAGAGCAGTGTACAGAGTTCGAACGATAGTTCGACGCACTGGTGCCGCCAGCGTAACCGGACGAGGCCAACGCGCCCGGCGTCGAGCGACACTCGCCCGCGCGCCGATAACGTCGAGATATAAACGCGCCAACGGCTTCTTCGCCGACACTTGTTCGCTCAAGCTCGACATGGATGGCGCACAGGCTGGGTCGTGTATGCGTGCGCTTCAGCGCGAGTGACAGGCTGAATCCAATCATTCCGTTAATATAACTAGACGACAGGCTGCGAAACATCACGCAAATGCAAAGTTGCCTGCTGAACATTGAAGCAAAGGGATGCCAGGTTAGCACCCTATAGAAAAGCTTACCAAGCGCGGAAGCGTGCCAACATAGAAGCTACAGCAACCGCCGCCGTCATTCAGCAACACGAACAACAAGGATAAGGAGACTAAGCCGTGGACACAAGCAACGGCGCAAAGAACGAACGTTTGACGAACCACAGCCGTCGGCTGCAGGCAAGCTCGACTGCAACGGCCAGGTTTCACGGCCACTTCTTGGACAACCCATTTGGCAGTGTGTGTAATGTGTGTGAAAGACGGTGGCCTAATTTTAATCAAAAACGATGTGCCTTCTCTTTGCGAAACCAAGCCAAATAAACCTTTCGCTCGTGGTAACTAGGTTTACAAGAGTAAAACCCCAGCCATTTTTTTTCATCTTACGCCGCCACAAAAATGTGCACGCTGTTCGTAGGTACTATGACAAGACGCATGGTCTTTTCACGTATACACATTTCCGGCTTGATGCAATAATAGCCTACATAAGCGATCAGTAAGCGGTCGTTGAAGGCTGTGTTTGCTGTACAATTGGCGCTTATACTGTCTGTTTGGGCTGACTACTCCGTGCCTAATTTGCATCACTGCACTATTCCTTACAAGTTTTTTTATTGCTGGCAGAGGAGGTGGTGTTGGTTCCACCGTTCATGAAAGGTGGCTTATGCATGCTTTTAGAAGGTCACAAAAGTTTTCGCATATCTGCCTTGTTTGAATTTCTCCCGCGTGTACGTGGTGTTCAATCTCTCCCTCTTTTCTTCTTTCTGCTTCTCTTTTTCTTAATCCCTACGTGACTCTGAGGCCGACTGGCCTATGTCAACCAGACGCATTTCTGGCTAACATGCCTGCTTTCTATCTAGTCGTCCTCCTGCGTAAGGTAGCAAACAGACGCTCGACCGGTTGACCTACATGTATTTTATCTACTTGACTTTTTTCTCCCTCTTTCTCTCTTTCCCCACTCTTTTGTTTTTTTCTTTGCTGTTGTCACGGTTATAACCAGCTTCTACCAAGTTACATTCATCGTGTCTTCATTCCGCAACACTGGGCGAGGCTTGAAGCCAAATACACCTACTCCATGAAGAGGATCACGGCGCTCTCACGAATCAACACATCGCTGTTCTTCTAACGCTATAATTTTAGGTACGGCATCAGTCTGTTTTCAGCGCTGGCGTTTAACACGAAGGACAATGAAAATGAAGAAAGACGAACATGCGCACATTTGCTCGTCCTTTTTTTTGCAATATGTTTTGTGCGCAATCCTGAGGCAATAACCAAAAGGAAATGTCAGCAATATAATGGCATCATAGGCATTTATGCCGGGAATGTGTGCGTAATTTCATCCGCTACATGACTGCAACTACAAATTTCGGCAGCAAAATTATTAATCTTCAGTGTGATGAGGGGAACAACAAATAAGTATTAGCTTAATTACGCACGAGCGAAACGTTCCTCAGCACTTGTACCATGATTACCATAGCCGGTCATCGCTTTCAGCCCTGCTTCCTCTGTGCACGCTTGACCCGAATTTCGTTTCGGCCACGCATGATTCGTAATCGATATCGCAGATATAAAAATAAATCTGTAATGACAAGAAGTTCTCTCGTTTCGTGGCATTCTCTCTTGATGACCGTTTGCCAGAGGAGCGGTGGAAACTTATTGCCCAGCCATCGCGGTTCCGCTTACGCCAGTCGACGGCCATCCGATTCGTGCTCAGGCTTACCCTCCAACCCCGCTACCTCCCCATCCAGCTTTCGCCCCCTTCTTGCAGTTGAAATTATTACCCGCAAGCACAGTTCGAGGGCCCACATTTACAGCGTCGCAGCCACGGTGCTTCTCTTTAATTCGTTCCTGCCGTTCGGCTGTCCGTGTCGGGTTTTCTCTCCTTCCTTCGACTTCGTATTTCCTCTGTGTGATCGCTACTTGCGACCCGTGACCGTGAGCTTGCCCCCTCCCGCGGAACCTTCTCTCCCACAATCCGCCACGTGTTATTTTCAATGTTCGGACTTTCCGCTTTGCTCCTTCGCTCCCTGAAAGGCTTTCTTGCTAGCATGGGGGCTACTGCTGGCCAGCGTCTGTGCTCGAGCGAATCGAATGGGAGACCGGTCGATAAGTTCGCTTGCACAGCCGTAAATCTTTAGTCTTCCTTAATTAAACAATAATAATCAGCCAAGCAAGCTTTATTGTTGTTTTATATTTTCTGAGGCGGTCCTTCGGCGCTCTCTTTCCGACTTGATGTCTTTCATGTGTGAGCATCCTTACGAGAATGTTCAGCCCTTCGTCTTTCGACGTATATTTTTGTTTTACAGCGATAGGTTTACTATACGCCGCTTCATTCGTTACTTTCATTGTCGGTGTAGGCAGGCCGCATTAGCTGCAGTTTCTCGGTAGACTTCCATGCCGTACGATGATTAACACATTGCATAAGTGGAAGCCTCTAGGAAGGAGTTGTTAAGTTCTTGCGGTGCTGTGTACTTTACTGCTTGCAATTGAGGAGTTAGACGGTGGCGCCAACAAGAAAACAAGAAAATTTGAGGTCCCCCGTCGTAAGTCCATACCGCGTAGAGAAATCATGAACAAGAAGACTAAGAGTTAACAAAAGTCGTTGTGTAGTGGATGTCATCCTGCGCTGGTAATCAGAAGATTTCTGATTCATCCTGGCCGCAGGGGGCCTAATTTCGATGGGAGATAAATGGAAAATCGCTTGTGTGCATAGGTTTAGGTGGACGTTAAAAAAAACCCACGTGATGTAAATTATTCTATGCGCTGTGCCCTAATACGACGGATCTAATATTGAGGTCATGCTTTCGGCTCGTAAAACCCCGTACATCAATTTAGATTCGAGCGAAATATGAGTTACGAAATTGGGAAATGCATAACACGTGCTTCTTCCGATTCTGAAGAAAAAAACATCACTATGTTGGTACGCAACAGCAAAACTATGACTGTGGCATGCTGTTTTGCCGGAAAATATAATCTTAGGACTTCACGAGGAGCCATCGTTTTTTTTTTATTTTTTACGTATTAAACATTAACATATGTTTGACCATCTTTGCATGCAGTTTTTAGCACTGCTATCATTTGAACCTTCCGAGATTTCCACAAACATCATTGAAGGACAAGTGGCTCAATAAACAGCCCTCGTCTTTTTGAATGTTTCTTTCCGCACGCTCTTCGTTTTGCTATAACGCACTTATTAAACATTTCTCGCCACTGCCGGAAGCTTTGTGAAATACGAGCTGCAGCCATTGAAGTTTACTGTCCAACTTCTTTTTGACTAATTACGCTCTCGTTATTGCGCGTGAGTGATTTCGCTATTTTACGAGCTTTATTTTGTGCTGATTGTGAGCAACTAGAGCTTCTTTCACCTGCTTTATGTTGCTTTGCGTTATCCTATTCGAATCGATAAAACCGGGCCATGTAGTAGACCTCAAATAGGAATGCGCTCCAACGGGCAAAAGTACATACCAGTTTCTTATATTTCCTTTTTTACGGGGCATCCCTTCTTTCAATGAATGCACTCTGCATTCAGGAGCATTGAGAAAGTGAAAACGAAGTCGATGCTGCTCGTATCACGCTAAATCGCTTTTAAGAAGAAGTTTATTCCTTCTTTCCAAATAGAAAAGAAAGTGAAGGCTAAAGGCATATAGCTTGACAAGGACTTGTGCTCCAATGAGCATTTCAAGCGGAGTGAGCGCACATACGAGAAATGAAATGTGAGGCAATTCCATTGTATATATAGGCACAAATTATACAATTTTCTACAAACTAGCAATATAAATATAGAACATAGTCAGTTTTGTGGAAACCTATAAATTTAAATATATGTTGACATACATAGTGCAAATGCACTCTAATACATAAAAATATTGAGAACAATGATTATCGCGCAGGATAACTCAGAAAATTTTTACGTTGTTATTTACACATATAATGCATTCACTCATACACTTAAAGCATTCAAAACGAAAATAGAAGTAAAATTTTGATAAAAACACTAGAAACGCTGAATTTCGCTAAGCACCATATACTAACACTAATATCCTAAGATGCTTTTTATTGATGCGTTCATTAAAATATAATGTTCTGCCCTATTCCATTTAACAATGTTGTAGTTTTATAATTTGTATGCTGTATACCGAAACTAGTTCTAATCTGCGGTCTCCTTATAATGTATCGCCTTAGGAATACTGTGGTGACGGTTTAATTGACGCAATTCTGTGCAATTATTTTTTCATATGTTGTATATGTTTAGTAGTATATACCTTGGTTACCTTTAGTATCTCATCCTTAAGAAAGAGTTGATGAGTACGCAAGCCCTGCGATCGTCCATGATATTTTTCAAATTTCCGCAGAACCCGTTTCTGTAGTACAGTTTTTTTAGATAAATTCTAGTTCCTAGTGGTACTCCATACTAAGCAGCAGTGGGACGATCTGGAATGGAATATTGCATAATAGAGCTCCTTGTTTAACCACAATGGCAGCAACTCACTAAGTTAAAAAAGGCAGCCCATAGCTTTACTAAATTATGCCGTTAACTTTTCAACACCTGCATTCCAACACAGGTCTTTCTGAAACCAGGCACCAAAAATTTCTGTTCCTCTATCTTCACGACCTATACCCACGCATGTACCCATTCCCTCACGCTAGGTTAGACAGGACGCAAGCAGTACACTTCAGACAATTACAAACAGACTCTTACAGAAACCCCAGACTCATGCACGCCATGTATCCAGACATGTACACTACAAACAGATGCACATCGTGTGGTGAGGTTGCCACACTAAATCACATGTTATGGGAGTGTCGGGACCTAACAAACAAGTCGGGCAGTGCCGACCCCTCCGTCTCTTCCACCGCCAGCCTCCAGTCACGCTGGATGACCGCACTGCTCAACTCTGACCTGACAGCACAACTCCCGGCCGTCCAGCGAGTCGAGGAAGCCGCTTCGAGACAAGGTCTCGGAACCGCGTCCGCGGCGGGTGCCCAGACCCATTAAAAAGACGCCGGACTCAAATCTTGTTGATTTGAAATAAAAGGTTACGCTCTCTCTATCTCCTCTATCTTAGTGTCATTAAATGGTATTGTTATATCTTCGTTCAAAGGCTTATTTCTTTGTTCGAAAATAACATATTTAGTGTTATTTACATTTAATTGGAGCAAATTTTTACACAGCGAACTTGATAATACTTTTAAATACACATTAGCTAAATGCTGTATATGCGAGATCATTTTGGCCATGAAACAGACGTTGCCATCATCACCATACCTAATTAAACTCTGGCGATTCTGGAAATGAGCTGGATAATAATAATGACCCAATTATTGATCCTTGGGGGTACCCCTCTAATGTTCTCCATTGTAGCGGGATCGTTTTAGCCGCAGCTTTATGGGAAATAATGAATGTCCGAAAAGAATCATATTATATAACTTCTTATGGAGAATATTTTTCTTCATGTCATATTAATGGTAGTTCAAATGCAGATGTGTGAGCTGAACACAACTGGCTAGACCATGCCGAGAAGAGCCAGAAATGGTTTCAACCAAGCACTAGAATTTGGTTCTTTACATATAAGATACGCCGCAAACAAGCAGGTGGAATGAATGCGACCACCTTTACCATGGGGTTTGCAAAGAGTGCATATTGTGTTCGTTTTCTTGTTTGTTTCTATAATGGAGCCGTGGTGTAGTCTATGAGAAATGAAATAATTTCGCTGAAGCAACATTGAGCCATGTGTTTGTAAAGCCAGTGCTTATAGTCGTGCGGCCGCTTGTTATCATCGAATTTATTTATTTATTTACTTATCTTACGTAAGGATCGTAGCTCGAGAAGGAGAATGCAAAGGCACAAAACAGTTTAGTGAGAGAAAGTCAAATGCAATAAAACAAGGATCGCAGCAATAACATTCAATATAATTTGCAAATTCATCAAGTCACAATTCAAGAATACAGCCAGGCTGTAAATTACAGTGGTCTATATGGTACAAAAGAAAAGCTATACTTAAAAGAAGTCTGTAATAGAATGAAATGATGAAAGGTTCAGGCAGTAGTGCTTCCTTGTTATAGAACACTTTGATAATTTCACATAATCTTGGAAATATCAACGTAGCGAATGTAAAAAAATGTACAAGAATTGTAAGCGTTCTTTGTGGCGTCCGGATTGGAGCGAGGTTACAACTTGATGATTAAGATTCTACGAAAGGAAGAATTGTGTGACGTATCTCCAACATTTAAATTGTCCGGCTTCCTTTGCACCGATAATGTACTGTTTATATCTTTCTTTTTGTTTATAGGAGCTCCAAACAACAGACGCATACTCTAAAATTGGACTAACTAAAAAGTTCTGTTTCTTTGGGAGTATGGCCTAGTGTACGCTAAAGGTAACCAAGTATCCCAAGTGCCTAGTTGGAAGGTAAATCGATGTGTTTAGAACAAGACATGTCGCGAAAAAACAGAATTTTCAAATATTTGTACTCTAATGGCTTTTTACAAATTAGAACTGTTCAATCTGTAGGAAAACCAGAAAGGGCACTCATAACTCCAGAAGGACCTATAAACAGCGTTACAAAAACCAGGAATGGCATTCGCAACTCTGAAAGGAAATGTGAACAGTCTCACTAAAATTTATGTTCTTGAGTGACTTCTTGCACACTAGTGCATAAGCTAAAAATTTTCCTCAAGATTTTTGACCATGGCATGATCGACAGGAGATTGAAAGCATCACAAATTATGGAATCGTCGGCATATAAATTTTGGCAAGGACATTGCAGGGTAAGTCCTTTATATACAAGATACATAGAAGACGGCCTAATGTAGAACCTAGTGGAACATCAGATGATACATCTTCAGTCTGCTATTCTGTAGAGCGGAAAAGTACAAACCGAGATTCTTGAGACAGAAAGCATGACCGCCATTTGACTAGATTTGGATTGTTTAAAATTTTGTTTACCCCTTAAACTTTGGGGTGTATGACCGTGTCAAAGGATTTAGAAAATTCAATAAATATTGCTCCGACTTGATTAGCAAAATCTAGGAAATAATTTATGTCATGGATAAATTGTATTACTTGAGCTACAGTACGTAGGCCACTACGAAACCTATGCTAGATGAAATATTATTGGCACAGAAAAACGCAGAGATCCGTTTGCAGATAAGGTTCTTGTGATGTGCTACATTGAAGGGTGAAAGAAATATGTAGTAATTCTGGAAATCGTCCTTATCGCCAGACTTGTGCCTAGAAAGAACCTTTGCGACTTCTCATGAGGTAGGAAGTGCACATGTTGATAGCAATTCCTCAAAAATATTTGCAAGAAACTTCCTTGTTCAGATGGCTCAGTACTTTCTGTCATTCTATAGTTTCCTATCTCCCTCTCAATGGCCGTTTTCTTTCCTCAGATTCCGGCAGGAACTGTTCCTGCTCTCTGAAATGTATATGTAGTGTCGCTCTCTGGATGGCAAGCGGCGGTTACTGTCATGGCAAGGGCGACTTCGTCAGGTGGTTCAAAGCGTCACTTCACCGCTTCGGAGGGGTAGTGTTCATAGCTTATCGACTTTCGACCTGCTTCTCGTGTATATTATCACATGTTTTATGTTAGTTGCCTTTTTAGAGGACTTATAGAGAAGGTGACGTGAACGTTTAAAATAGGTTTTATTCCGGTAGCTGGTTGGTCTAGATCGGAAGAAAAAAGAAAGCGCAGACTCTACCCATGCCCAGCTTCTGATGAACACCTGCTTCCTGCATACGGCCCCAGCTACCCCTTGCTAGATTTCCGAGTGTGTTGGTGGTATTTGGGCGAACGCCATTGTGAATGGACGCAAATTTCGTTCGAGACGTCCCTTGAGGTGCACATTTCACCACTTGGCTTCTTCAACCGCTCCCTTAATACTCGGACGCATCTTCGCGTCAAACGCCTACATCGGTAGCTGCTACCCAAGTGTATACAGCGTAAAGTATCAAGGTCTCACGTAAACATTAATATGGCTGCGCATCTGTTCTCTATTATACCGTAAAAACGGAATTCATTTCTGCACTGAGTGCATGCAATATAATGATTGCGTGGTAAAAACGAAAATACGTTTTAATTATTAGCTACACGTCTGCGTGAAAAAAAAAAGAAAACTGAAAGCAAAAGCCGGCCAGACGCAGTTGGCCCCTTACGTACAGGAAACGCAATATTCACAAATTTGGCTGTATTCATGTACAAAGAGCTGCATCGCCCTATTACCACAATCTATGCTGTTATTCCACACATTCCATCAGTAATGAGGGGCGATGTGCCATTTACTCTAACGGTGCAATATTTCCACTTTTCCGCAAATGGGCGGCGGCGCGTCCTGACAGCTTGCACCCGCAAACACTTCGCCGTCAGCTCACATGAAACTAAAGAAGAAAGAAAACGATAATCTTATACTTACAAGTTAAACTGACAGGAGTTGCCTAGGCTGTCCACTTCCTGTCGACGTCTGTGCGGCCCGTTCACGCTTTTAGTGAAACAGTCGGAGAGCGAAGGAATGAGGCGGGCTACCGGGCACCCTCGCCTAGATTCTTTTCTCTCGGCTTACGCTGAATTAGTAATGAATTAATTTTTTTACCATATATTGCGCATTTTCCTATAGCACGCATTCCTAAAGAACACCAAATGTCTTTTTTCGTTGGTGCTTCGTTTAATTGCCTGCACGCCACCGTATCGCTGGCGAGCGTTAGCATTAAAAGGCGTTTAATAAAGCTAAGTATATTGACCTGCATATTGCTGTGTCTCTTTCTTTTTCCAGCCTAGAAAATAACTTCTTTGCTATTACGCTCTTTTGTACTTCACTATATTAAACTGATGCCCTAAAGTTATTAGCGCTGACAGGGCCTCAAATGCCCCCATAAACATTGTGCAAGCGGGGGCGCTTTGAGCCATGCAGCGCGCGCGTACTTTGCAGAGTTAGGTAAATATCCTCGGGCCACGCTATTTACAACCCTTCTACGCACTTGTTTCCTCTTGGAGTTCGATAAATATGTGCTTTGGTACTCCCTCTATTTCACCTTCAAGTATAAATTATTTCAGTTATGTCTATTTTCCTTGGCGCACATTGACAATATATATTCGGAATAGAACAATGAAGTTGGAACAAAGTGGACTGCTCGGACCGCGACACCAGCTACACCGGCGAAACTGGGCGGCGACGTGATACACATCTCAACGAACACGTTAAGGAAGCCACGAAGGAAACGCGTGAAACACGTGCAAAGGTGGAACAGGTGGATCATTGCCACAGAAAAGGACATGTGTTTGGTAATAATAACAGGAAAGCGTTGGCATGGGAGCAGCGATGGCGCCCGACAAAACTGACGGTATGATGGTTTATCTACAGTTAAGCCAGTTAAGCGCACTCCCCCCCTCCCCCCCTCCCCCCTTCCCCCATCCATTACGCCTTTCGTTCTAAACAGCGAGCCCATTGGGAATCGTGCGACAGTCTTCTGCGAACGTGGTGGCTGTCAATAGACACTAATAATAGACACAGCTCTCGCTCTGAAGGCTAAAGAGAGGTTTCATTTTATCCATCAGTGCATTGTTTAGCCATCCAATATTTACAAATGCATGGATATGCATGTATGCAGAAGCAGCTCCCATAGAACAAGGATGCAAGGGAACCTCCTGTTACTGAATGCAAAAATGTGTTACAGATATTTGTTTAACATCCTCATGAAGCAGTAAGCGACATTGTTTATTCCAAACAGGAGTAAATGTAGATAAACCATTTTAACATTAGGTTCCAGGTACCTCTAATGGATGTACAACGGCAACGTTCCTTGTTGTCCAATAAACTGTATGTTTAATTGAAGTACAGAACACAGACACACACGAACACACAAAGAAAATATGGTAGTTTCGCCCGAAGGACAAAGCACTGACAGCGGTAGCATCTTTTAGCGTTGTGGGTGAACATCTCGGACGCTGTTCTAGCCATAACTGGGTCCGACTACAGAAGTGCGACATATGCTGGTGCGCCTAATTTTCTGGCAGCTTCTAAGACTTTAACACGCCGTGTAGGAGCTGTAATGACACCGCACAAGTGCCCAACGCGGCATGTAAAGAGCCGCCCCAGTAAAATTACACTGATTTCAATATTAAGTACTCAAAATTTATTTTTTTCACTTGTAGTAAAATTTCACAACCTGAGAAGATTTAAGATAAGATGTATGCGCTGTGAACGTTATCTTTAATGTACTTCTTTGGTGGGCGACCATGTTAAACATGGTCAGGAATGAATTAATCATGAACACAACTCCTCATATGAGCAACTGAAGTGATTGAATAGTGTCGCAATACAACCCGCATACACGACATGGGTGAGCACATAGCGTAGATATACCTATACATATTCGGAACCCCATGACCAGGCCGTCGGCGAAAACGACGCTTGGAGTGTCCATATAATTGCTACCGCATTAAGAAGCAATCATACATGGTAGCGCAAGCATATGACCTGGTGTTTACGAAACATAAACGCCAAACCGACTGCCGCAATTGTAAAGGCAAGCGCATTTCAAGTGCACCGCGTGCACAGTGTACATGTGTGTCGTTCCAGAAGCGTTTTGTGGCATAGCTTAGGACACTGCCAAAGCGAAGGACAGTGTTTGATTTGCGTGTGCATTAAGGTATCATCGAGCTCAAGAGAGCACCGAAGACGAAATGCGTAAACCGGAAAATGAAAGGCATTGGCGGCTCGTTTTCCTTCCGTCTTGTGTGACGCGCTCTTTATGAAATCGCTACCGGCCACCTGTTTTGCACCACCGATGCACTTACAGGGCTGTTCGTTCACACATCTCGTGTACGCGCAACAAAGGCAAACAGCAATACAGACAAAACCATAGGAGACATATTTATTTACCCCACTGTCACTGCCACTATCTCGTTGAACTTATACTGCCTGTTTTTGAAGAGGAACTCGCTAGCCATGGCGAGCCTGACTTAAAATAAATTTTGCGGTGGTACGTGTCAGAAGAACAAACTCAATTATGAGGCACCCCATAGTGGAGAAGTCCGGTTTAGCTTTAATCACCTGATATTCTTTATTTTACACTTAAAGCACAGTATAGACGAGCGTTTTTACATTCTGTCCGCACAAAAGTGCGGCCGCCATGGCAGGCGCCGAACTTGTGACCTCGCGGTAAGCAGCGCAACGCCGTGCATATAATGCGCCACCGCGACGGGTGGCGAGTCTGACTGAAAATAATGGTGTAGTGGCTGCACTAACCAACCTTTGGCAATCAATAAACGAAAATTGCTAGTTTCACCCGAAGGGCTGAGCACTTACTGCGATAGCAAGGTTTAGCGTTGCGCTTGAAAAGCTCGGACGGCGTTCTAACTGTATACTAAGAGGAACGCGCCGTACGCGGATGAGCGCCAAAATTTCTGGCACTCTTCAAAACCTTATTATGCCATGTAAGACCTGTAATAACATCGTCGTACAGGCGGCACAAAGCTGCCCACAATAGCCGTGCCGATAAAATTACATCACTCTCAGGTCTGATCACTGGTATTATTTTTGTAGTTTTAATGTTTTTTTAAGATGGTGGGAAGGCTTAACATAATATGCGTTCACCGTGACTCTTGCGTTTCATGACATTTGTTTGTAGAATACGATTTCAAATTCTGTGCCACTGTTTGGTCAAGAACGTAAGGCCTGGTTATAGCAACTTCAGTGATTGAATTGTTTAACAATATAACAGCATGGATATGCATTTAGCACATATATACTTAAATTTATGCGGAGCTCCGCGGCGGCAACAACTGCGAAAATTTGCCTGGATTGTTCGTTTATTTGCTATCGTAATAATGGAAGGTATAGACTTCAATGCTTAGAAGAATGCATCGAGAACAAACAAAAAATGTACTGTAACTGTAACTGTAACTGTAAAGAAAAGAGGAAATGAATTGCACACGGTGGTAATTGCAAGTAAACTTATATCGTAGTTAATGCCTGTTTATATGCTGCGTACAAGGGAGTTATTTCGCAGATGTACCAACATAAAAGTGAACCCGTCTTCAAAGATTGTATAAATTTGTATGGTGCATACAAAAGCTAATACAGAATTCCTACTAATACATTATTCGTAAAGTGTCAACACAAACACGAATAACTTTCCCGCTTTACGTAAGCTTTCATGATAAAAATCTTCCAAAAGGTAATCACCACAGTATTCGAATTGGCAAGAAGCTTTGTGCGTATGCCCAGGAAGTTCTATTCAAAGCTATGTCCCTGTTCGATATGCATAATCAATAGAATATTTTTTCTAATTTGAATATCTTCACTCAAACACAATCTATGGCAGCTAATGTTTTAGGCATTTTGGTCATAAAAAAGAAATAGAGCTTTAGTTAGTGTCAAGTTGGATAAACGGGCATGGTAAGTAAAATACACTATTAAAATTACACTGTAAAAAACTGAACTAAACGAGAAACTTAGAAAAAAAAATGATGTGGCTTTGCAATTTTTCAAGAGTATTAAATGCACGACTGAACGTGTTTCTCACAAAAATTACATTTTATTCTTTTTACATTCGTCGTTTACTCGAGCAGAGCGATAAAGAGAACATCTTTTTATCTAGGCTTTGGTTTAGCGAACTATTTAACATGCCAGCTTTTTGCATCAGAACGAGAAGAAAGAAAGAAAACATTATTTTTATTTTCTGATTGTCTGTTTGAATGGAGTAATTAGAACTGAGCATCGAATTTATCAAGTTCCAAAGTTTGATAAGCCTTCATAATCACTGCAACCACTTCCCTATCTTTCGTGTGACCCACGGCATAGAATAACAGCCAATTTACATTGACGGCAATTTTTAAGCAGGACATTTAAAGACACATTATTTTATTTACATTCTCCATTTCGTTTGAAATACTTGCATCGCTGTGTTTTTCTTAACTTGGAGGAGAGTACTTTAACAGGGTTGCCTCACCGCAAACATCGGCTCACTACGCCACCCATCGTATACTGTCTACACACGAATGCGATATAATATGAATAGAAGTATCTCTAGCGCTCAGGGTATATAATTTTGGTTTCGTTTCTTTAATCTGCTTCGTAAGACGATTTCAGTTCGTTGGCGCATTTCGCCCTAGCCATCATCACACAGAACTGAAATTCTACACTTTTGTAAATAGCATCTATAAAACCTTATGGCGACTAGTTCACCGCCACTTTATTTCTATATCTGGTTTTTTCCCATCTTTATAACCGGTTCCGTTGCTCACCACTCTAATATGATAGTTTGTAATAACTGTTTCAGGGCCCCACATAAAGCTACACCGTACGCCATTGCTCGAGCTTATGGCTTTATTCCGCTCTACCATTCTTTTTTTTTCCTATAACGCCTCCCTTGTAACCTGCAATTTTCTGAAACGCCACGTATCGATTTGAGACGCTTGGAGCCTCGCCGCCCGCAAAGTGTCTTCCCGAAATACAAGATGACAGCGCAGCAGCAAAAATTGAACTTGTTCTGAAGTCACCTCCTCTATCTCAACCTCTGCTGCTCTTCCTCATTTTCTACCTTCGTGTCATTCTATCGTCTTTAAGCTTTCTAGCTTTTTTCCTGCACGCTCCCTCCTACCCATAAAGCGCGGCTTTAACTTGCATCTATTTGCTTGCCTCTTCGAGCCCTTGATTCTTTCTTTATTAATTCATCACTACCACTCAAGCGCCTTCTACGCTATTGCAAACTCGACTGAGCTTTCCAATGATCACCTTATTTTATTCTGTTATCTTTGCTTTTGTTTTATGTAAGACTTTTTTTCGCTATAATATGACGGCAAACTACCTATAGCTTCAAAAGGCAGTCCCCTTGTCACAGGTTGGCATATTTGTTGCAAATTTAGAAATGACTTACTCTAATGTTCACGTTCAAATTTGATGTCAGATGTGTGGGTCGGAATACAGGCCTACACAGTGGCAGCGAATGGTTGGGGATGATGAGAAGAGGGGGGGAAGAAGGAGTCTTCGCTTTGTCTCTGTATCATCCAAGATAGGCCACTCGTCGCCTCGCTTACCCTCAACTTCTCAGTTTCGAAGTATGCGCCCGGCTATTCGGTCGAGTGGCCACGTGTTGAGCTCTGGTGGCTTTCTCGATGTTGTGGAATATTTGTTCTTCCCATTTTACAGGACTCGTCGTTTCCATCATGCACAATACGTGGGCAACGAAGCGTGCTCCTGCCCTACAGCTTCACACTGATTTCCATAGAAAACCAGTGTGGTAAAGCCAACACGAAATGCTCCGTACTACTCCTACATTCACCGCCATCGCCCCGTAGTATAAACGGCACCAGATGAGAAAGGAGATAGTCAGTAATAAACGCGCCCAGTGAAGCCAAAAAACAATACCAAACTAAGAAAGATTCGCCTCTTTTGCATTACTGCTCGGAAGTGACGCTGTCGAAGAAACAAAGACCATGCCGTCATGCTTCTGTGCACAGTTAACATAATCACCCTAGCTGACTTTTACTTAACTACATTACAGCACATATTGCAATCTACGTGTTGTAGCTAGTGAGCACTCAAAACATGTCAACTTTGAATGAATTCTCTTGAATACACCACTTTCAAAATATAAATTTTCGAAATGCCGATCGAGATGCATTCGAGTTCCCATTTACTTTTGTGCTGCAATACCTTAAACAATGTCTTTTTCTTTAAGTAGGTGGAACAAGCGTGCATTTTTACCGCAAGTTTGACGGGCGCATATCTAGAAACCAGGGCCATTCTCGGAATTTGTTCTAAGTAGATATGCCTTGCCTACTCACGAGCTACTATTTGTAGCTTGAAATATGTGCCGTGACTAACTAATCAAAAAGTTAGTTAACGTAATTAGGCTAACATTAAATAACCACTTTAATTTCTCGTACAATTAACGGCCGCCTCATTCAGTAATTTAGATCAAAGGTTAGAATTGTGATATCTGCCATAGGCCATTTTCTTATAATTTGGTGCAGCTTAAAAAAGTACCGGTACATACAGTGGCGTAGCAACAGGGGGGGCCGGGGGGCCGTGGGCCCCGGGTGCAAGGGGCCAGAGAGGGGGGGGGTGTCATATGCGTCTGAAGACACCCCTCTTTCCGCCAGCTACACCCGGGAAGGGGGGTGACAGAAGACCTATGGGCCCCGGGTGCCAGACGACCTAGCTACGCCACTGGGTACATATAAAGCCGACGCAGAGTATCCACTCATGGCTGATGTGTTACGCTGTTTCGTTAGTGAACGTTGTCTCCAGCAGCTTCAGTACTTAAAGCGCCATGCTTGCGCTGCGTACATGTGTGCACGTAAGTGCGTCTGTCTCTCAGTGTGTGTCCACACGTGCAAAGTTCGTTTTCAACTGGCATGCTTGCTGACGATCCGGTTCAAACTGGGCTAAGCATAGCCGCTACCGGCTCATGCGAGAAAGGCGACGGGACGGCAGAATGGCACTGACAGGCGCTGAAAGATGTCATCATCACTTCCCGCTGTCCCCGCCCGCATTAGCGTGACATGTCGCTCTATGGGTCTTCAGGCGGCGTGCAGCGCAACGATGCAGCTGCCGACACCTTGTCACAGCAACGCGGTTTTTTTTTTATTCCCTTCAGTTTAACACATCTCATCTCAGTTTCTCTATCTGCCTTTCGCCCTCTCTATTCTTACCCCTCTGTTGGCCTAGTTTTTCCGTCTATCTATTGAGCGACACATTGATGATACACTTCTTCAGAAGCATCTATGTAGTCACTTGTAATACGGTCTTGTAAGTGCCCGTCTCTTCTTATCTGATACTTTCTTCTGCGCTATGTCACTGCCGCCAGGTCACCAGCAGTAGTTACTTAGTGGATATGGTGTTGGGCTGCTAAGCCCGAGGTCGCGGAATCGAACGCCGGCTACGGCGTCCGCATTTCCATGGGGAGCGAAATGCAAAAAACACCCGTGTACTTAGTTTTAGGTGCGCGTTGAAGAACCTCGCGTGGTCTGAATTATTCCGGACTCCCCCACTAGCAGTGCCTAAAAATCAGATCGTGGTTTTCGCACGGAAAACTCCATAATTTATTTTCCCGTCAGGTCGTCTCTTCTTACGTCCTTCCAGCCACTAATCTAGCCTCGCTTTGACATATGTACGTGTGACAGTTTCCTATCGCAAAACAAGAAAAACCGAAATCTTGGTGGCAGCATTCACGTCACGCAGAAACTACGAACCAAGCCGCTCCAACCAAGACACGTCTGGAACCACTGGGTTCCCGACGCGTCTCGCGCATCCAGTGGCCGGATGAGTGGCACTCTCGCATTTGCAGCGCCACTGCCTGCGACAGCCAGCACTGATTCCTCACGTGCCGATGCGTAGCTCAGCGACGTACGAGAGGCAGGTTGGACGTGCTGCATGCACATTGTGCATCCGCATGCATGAGAAGGCGTGCCGTTTTGACTGTGTTCTGATCGCGTGGCTTTATCGCGCCAGATCTTCTGTTTCTTGTTACCTACAGTACGGCTATCTGGAATGATGCCGGTGTAACTGTGTTCCCTCTGTAACGTTCGCGCCTTATCCCGGCAATTAGCGATTCGATCGCCACTGACGTAAATGTATAGCACCTTTCTTCCATGGCATATTGATTTCGTGATGCTTCTGAATGCATGGTGGACAGCGGAGCACTTACGAGACACTATCAGTGCAAATCTGAATTTTCCAATAATTACCCTCCTCTATAACAGAAGAATAAGTATATTGTTAGCAACTAACAATTGTCTATTGTAATATTGTTTTGTAAATGTGCTTATTAAAATGTCTATACGAAGACAAAAAGCCATTGCTATAACGTACGCTCTACATGCTCCTCGTTCGCAGCATTGAAGAAATCCTATAACCACCACTTGCGTGCTCATGTCTTCCACATAGCTACATAAATGTGACAGTTCTTGAATTCTGCTTTATCTAGAAAACGTAAATCCGTCACTCACTCCAGCTACTCTCTTTTTTTAAGAGGTATTTATGTTCGACTATGTGGGAAGGGCTACTACGCCACTGTCATTCGTGAATTGTAGACTTTGTAAACGTCTGTCTCAACCATTATGACGTGCATTAAAAAATGACCGTTTCTAGAAAGAAAAAAAAACGCATATATACCTTTCCCCTGTCAGAAAGAAAATTCTTTGAAAGGCAATACCAAAGCAGATAACTTTTTTTTTCATTGTGTTACAAACGGCAAACTCAAAGGCAGACCAATCCAGTAGAAGACTGAAAGGTAAAAACGGGCTTTAAAATATTTCGTGGCTTTCTGGAAAGAAACGTGGCCAAACAGCAAATGAAGAAAATTTTATAAAGACTTTAACAGAAGTGACAGAGGATGCCGACAGTAGTCGGTAGTCTGGTGAAATACAAAGCCAATCGGTTCATGGTGCTGCATTCGCAAAGGTAAATTAAACCACAATTATCCGCTTTTATGCCAATTACTCTAGATATTGTTTGTGTACGCGTATTCCACTGAAAGAACAAGTAATCTTGGTAGCTTTGTTTCATCTGTAATTACTTCGTTGTAATGTTAAACGAAATATTGTTTTCTGTTTTCAATTCACTTTCCGAAGAGCACGAATCAGTGACCGTGCTGCTTAGCCTGTCCGCTAAACGTGTATTTAAACATCAAGACGACGGTTAAGTTAATTTTGATTTTCCATATTTCAGCTTTAGGTGGCCAGTTAAATTTCCCTCGTCCTCTACGTTTTTAGATTAAGCCAAACACGCATAGTGTATTTTATTGAGATTTATGTTCAAATGAAGAAATTACCAGCCGTAAAATGTGCCTAAATATGTATTTTTTTACAAGTGGGAACGTCCAGAAAAGATTTTCATAGAAACACGCCGAAGACAAAGACGAGAGTAACACATACGAGAGAACGGCAGCTGATATTCCAAATGATGCTTACTGCAAACGATCATATATTTATGCACTGCGCATCAGGCAAATCATGCACGCATCCCCATGCAAGAAATTGCATAAGTCATACGGTTCATAGATACCATTGTATGGTCATTAAGTTCACGTTTCTACATGCCTCGTAAAAATGCCACTTCTTTTTCCTGCAAGGCCAAAGACGGGCAGCAGACGCACTTGTCACCTGCCTTCCATATAAAGTACGCTTAAACAATTTCGCGTTATGTTTTTGTTTTTTCTTTCCTCAAGAAAGTTTTGTCTCGAAAGACGGGTGTGCTTGTGCAATTTTTGCAGTGTTCAGCCAAGTAACTAGCGCATTCTTTTCGGACGTCATTATTGTGCTGTGTAGCCCTCTCGTAGAAGCATTGGCCAGCTTCTTCTATATAAATGCGTCCACAATCTAAGGGTATCTGAAACACAATACCTGAAGTACATTTGGTGTAGTTGGTGCGGTGATTAGTATGGCATTGCATACCTTTCTGGGGCTTTTTGCTTTGCAGGCTACGCACTGCTGACAATTCGCAAGGCGCTCAAAAACTAGATTGGCATTGTGTCGGTTTGCCACTTTGTTCAAATTATGGGAAAGCTTATAGAGGTATGGAAATACATCCACAGATCTTTTGTCGCAATCTTTGGTGGGGCACTGCCTTCACCGTTGTTTCTTTTTTTGCAGTAATGTCTCACAGGAAGTTGAAATGATAGACACTGCGAATTCCCAACGTACTGACAGCTTCCCAGCAGAATGTATAGTGTATCATCGTTGCGCCGTCACAAGCTCACTTTCGAGCGAAAATTTCGTTAACGCCTTCATGCTGTTCGTATCTGTTAACACTTATTCCGATTAAGCAGGAAAAAACAAAACAGGTTAGGAGATGATGATAATCAATCGTCTATTGAAATCTTTCAGTTATGTGTTGTCGATAAAGCTGGAGAACCAATGAAATATGGCTTTGCACTTTTACTGGTACTATTCGTTCTTTTTCCAGTTATGTAAGTTACAGTCGTATAGATGTTCGGTTGCAGAAATTGAAGAGTGCTTTTAGTCAATTCGTTGGCCCGTAATCAATTTTATGCAAAGTACCTTTGCCCATGACTGAACTTTCAGTGCCACATTAAATCCACATGCCGGAAAACATGGATTAGAGTCATGAGAAGAAAGGACCGTAATTGCGAATTCTGTATCCAAAGCTGAGATATAAATACATACCAAAGTCGTCCGCTTAGCGCTTTCCTTTACTCTGGGCTGCCTCCTGTTATTCGTACAGTACCTTTGTATAAAAAGTAGATGCGGCAAAATAAAAAAGATGTTTTCTGGCTTGACTTTCCACTAACCACATCAAGAAAGAACTACAGGTACAGTGATTAAAAGCATGCGGCGACGTTTTCAAGTGTTGATTTATACGTAGTCTCTGATTGAAATAGCCCATGAAAGGATGCACGGTGTGGACATAGGAGATTTTCATTGTTAGCGACTTGCTCTAGAACCGAAGGGAACAGACAGCTAGACCAGATGAGCACTGGACTTCCTCAAGCGGCTAAAGTACGTGACTTGGTCTTGATAGCGGGAAAGCCATTGACCAATGTAATAGTGTAGACGCTTACTCTAGTCCTCTGTACTTCCGTCTCTCTGCCAAAGCAGCGGTATATTGCACAAACACTTGGGCTGGCGTGCTGCGGTACAAGAAAAATATACGCAAATGGTCCGACAGGAAAGCGACAGGTGCTAAAAACGAAACGAGGCAAAAGTGTAATACCAACGTAAAGCGTGAAAACAATTTGCAGTTTCCTTGTTTCTGTTCCTTCTTCCGTCTTCTCCATCCCTCGTTCTTTTCCAGCCACATCGCTTTACTGGCTTCAGAAGCAGCCTTTGTTGGTTAGCATACACTGGTCTAGATAAGTTCTGTTGCCTACGTGTGCGCGTTGAGGCGGTTGAGTGAGCGAGTGAGTGAAGCAACTTTGTTATGAATGCCTGTAGAACGGTTAGCCTTCCCCTGTTAGGGAGGCGTTACCGTGACGCGGCCATGACGTCTTCGCGGCGTGTGGCGCCTCTACTTCGGCCGCGGCCGCACTACTCCCTTCGGTCGACCGCGCCTGCCCCTCTTATGGGGTGGCAGCCTCCCCCCGGTTTCGCTCAGTCGTTGCCTTTCGAGGGCCGCCGAGATCTGCAGGACGGCCTGGGCTTGGACATTTTGATTATAGCACCTAGTTGAGGCCTCTAGCCGCTGCGGGATCGTTGTTATCGTTGCAGCTTCGTGCGGATTCTTAGCATAGTCCCAAAGAATGGGAGCTGCAGTGGCTCTTTCCTTTCGGCACACACAACACATGTTTTTGTTTGCTCTTGTGCAAACACGACGAAAATAGTGACAATGGTGTGGAAAATTTCAGGGAATGCAAAACAAAATAACATTAAAATATAAGCATGGGGTCCTTCTAAATTCTAAATATGAAGTGCCGCTATGTCGTTAACAACAATGTTCAACTTGAAATCGTGTTTTTTTCAGTTGATACCGACATAGCTGTACTTACCTAAAACTATATTTCCTTACTGTACTTGGATTTGGTAGCAAATTTGTACCAAGGAACTAGGAAGTTCTAGGTAGAAACTGTGATCGAAGAGGGGAATGTCTTGCCTTATTCTATAAGTATTCAATACAATTGCAGAGAAGGCCACATCTTCTAGATGCTGAAAGTATTAGTTGCAAATTATAGATAAATAACTTAAGAGGAAGCTTTAGCTCCGGTGCTCCTATCTAAATACATGTAAAAGGAGAATTGACTTTTCTCGGCAACCACTCCAGCGAATTCGATGAGGTGTGTTGCAATTAAAAGAAAAGCTTAAATTCTAGTGACTGTTGCTTTTGAAGTTTCGATTTAGGTCGTTAATTTTTTATTAGATATTGGCAAAAATTGAAAATTTTCAGAAAACGAAACTATCAAGTTTACAACTCTGTAAACAACAATGATGAAGGATAATACAATTCTGTGAATTGCATCTAATAGCACATCTAGAGCGGACAAAATTGGTATGTTACACCTGAATATGAAAAAATTTTAGTAATATGGAAATACAACTTTTGCAGAACCGTTGTAACCACCGTAACAAATTCACGTAAAATGTAAAATGACATATCGAATTTGTCCGCATGGTCTAATGGATGCCGTTTACAGAACCGCGATATCTGTTCTTGATGCAGACCTATGAATTTGTAAACTTCGTGCTTCTATTTTTTTTCAAACGGTCGAATATTTGAAATTTTTTTAACATAATTCAGGCCCTAAATCGAAATTCCACTTCCAACAGTCACTATAATTTAACTTTCGCTCTCAAATGCAGCAAATTTGATTAAAATCGGTCCAGGGGTTCTCTAAGAAAAACGATTTTGCTTTTTACATGTATTTGAATAGACTGCGTTGGAGTTGGGCCTGAGCTAAAGCTTCCTCTTACGGTGCACTTTTGCAGTTCTATATCCTCCCGAATTCCCTGTCGATAACTTCAAACGTTTATTAGCTGATACACCTCTTGCTAAACAAGATGACAAATTCACACTAACGGGATATTAAAACAAGACACGCATCAATTGGAATACGTATTTATCATATGCCTATCGGAGCTTTGAAAGGAGTACGACTGATTAGCATTTACCTCTAATATATATATATATATATATATTAGAGGTAAATGCTAGTCAGTCGTACTCCTTTCAAAGCTCCGATAGGCATATGATAAATACGTATTCCAATTGATGCGTGTCTTGTTTTAATATCCCGTTAGTGTGAATTTGTCATCTTGTTTAGCAAGAGGTGTATCAGCTAATAAACGTTTGAAGTTATCGACAGGGAATTCGGGAGGATATAGAATATATATATATATATATATATATATATATATATATATATATATATATATATATATATATATATATATATATATCAGAGGTAAATGCTAATCAGTCGTACTATATATATCTAGATATATATAGTCGTATATATATATCTACTATATATATATTAATCTACTGACAATACGATATATATACTTCTACTGACACGTCGATTAATACACTTCTCAAATGCTGCCTGACAATTTAGTGCAAATAAGCACACCTCTGCCCAGCGTACCGAAAACTATTCCTTTATAAAGCTTGAAACAGACAATCTCGCTCTTTGGTATCTCTAACGAACGCCAACCCGTTTGCAAATAGCAAGGTGCATTCTATTCAAAAGGTTGTGTGACGAAACTTGGTATAAATTTATTTATCAGTTTTATATGCAACATATGTACAAGTTACCTAAATTGATAGCAAGATATGTGTCGCACTTCTCTGGGCATAAACCTGTCATAACCATTCTTCACACAACAAGCGTCATACATCGCCTTCGTCCTCATGGCATTACTGCCTTGACGGCACCGACTGTACGTTTACCTGGTTTTGTGTTTTCATTTCGTCCGGCAGAAATCGTCTCCCACTGTCATCTCATGGCGTCGCGGTGTAATACCATTTCGCGGGGGCAACAACCTTGTCATGCTATTCAGTATAGCAGCTTTTTGTAGCCGCTTGTTTCTTTAACCAGAAAAAAAATAAAGTACTGATTTGACTTCAAGTAAATAATGACTTTTGAGCGGTGTAGATGGGGCAGGAACTTTAAAAAAGAATTAATTGTCTAGTTAGGACCTTTGTGGCAGATAAAATTGCGCGAGGTCACATGCTGTGCAAAATGACGTAAGACCAATGGCACGCATCTCCATTAGTTATACAGGATTTCGTTAACGGGCTTCACTTAAGCTTTGCTTTAGATAGATTTCAACACGTCTGTTTGCCCTGCATAAGTTTTTCTGATGATAATAAATATAACTACAACCTATCCCAAGGTTCCTAAATGTGGTCGCTCGTTGTGTCTTCCATGCAAATTGTGTCGCCAAAGGTGGACATACATTTACTATCTGTTTTCAGCCACCCGCCATATTAAGTTTCTATAAACAATACTTCTATCATCTACTGGGTCCTCATATATTTCCTTTCGATCCGGGTCTGAACTAAGAGCCCATTGCCCGTGACGAAATAAATGTCGATGAAGGGTCTTACTTGAACAGTTCGAGAATCTTTGGCCATTGTTTGAGTGGTTGCTTTTTTGATGCTTTGAACCTTACTCGTCCTCTATTCGAATCAGCACAAAGAAGAGGAAAAGCTTCGCCCATTGTGCATGTTCTATTGTAGAATGTTCGACAATTCTATTGTAGAATTGAAAGAATGTTCTATTCTATTGTTAGTTGTCTATGTTTTGTGTTGCTTGTTTAAAACACGGAGAAATGAAGTGAGCTTTAAGCTGGTTTTGAAAAGATGTGCCGGTTCACAGCTGACGGCGGCAAAATAACGTTCTTCTATAAATAACGTAACTATGAATTTGGAATTCTAATCCGAGAAATGGTAAAAATAATCAGCCTTTATCGACACTAAAGAACTTCTTATTAAACATGTGATAAACTATTACTGAGAGTTACGAGATTATTGTATATTTTTTGCTATATTTATAAAAATTGCGTCCGTGTTATGTTATGTTGTCGCAAATAAAGAAAATATGCATTTTGATAAGTGGACCTGCCACTAGCAATGATTCTTATAGGGTCTAAGATTATTTTGTGTAGGTGTAGTGAATTCGTCTCAGAAACAAATGACTGAAAAAACGTAAATGAGAACACTTGTACCCTGTCGCCTTGCAATAAAAAAAAACAAGTAAACGGGAAAGCATTACTGAACACATCGCACGCAAGCTATCATCGACGCCGAAGCACGAAAGGCACGCATATCCGTTCCCTGCCAGGCAGAGAGAAGCGTACATCGCTTCGCTCGTTGCGACGCGCTTGGCGAAAATACTTTTCGCCGCATTCCACCAGCAGCGCATTGTACGCTGTGCTTTATCTGTTCTTTATTTATTTTGCACCGATAGCTGAACTCGCTAAAAAATTGCAGTGCTGTCGAAGTAACCGAGCTCGCGCTTTCCAGTCAATATAGGTCCTGTCACAAAGCTGTTATTATATTGCTAAGACACATTTATTGAGCTGCGTGTTTGGCATAAATTTTCCTGTGACTATATTTGACCATATTAGTGCTTTTCGTTTTTTTTTGTTCCCACTCCTGTAAGAGCCTGTCAAGGCTTACAGTATAAATAAATAAATAAATAAATAAATAAATAAATAAATAAATAAATAAATAAATAAATAACTAAGTAAGTAAATAGCGGTAGCACTGAACAAATAATACTGGAAATGCGCGCAGCGTTAACGACATGCCTCTGGCGTTTTCCCCGAAGCTAATACAATCCGTAGCTTTCAGCGCACTCTCAGCTTCTGGTGGAACGCCTTACACCATAGCACAAAGGAGTTATTGAGCGCGTGGGCGATGGCATGTGAGAAGCACGTATGTACATCTCCTCACTCCATAAAGCTGCCAAGCCTCGTGGAAGGTGTGCAGATAGTCGAGGCTGTTTTAAAGCGGTGCTCCATGTCTTCCGCTGTGCCGAAATGGGCCATTTTTCTCATCGCTGTATCGATGTCTTCATGGCGTTTAAGATGCAAAGGCCATTGTGCCAATCAAAAGTCAGGCATGACCCCCTGACGAAGACCTATTCGTTCAAGTGTTCTTATTGCGCTGGACTTTTATTTTTTGTAGTGTTTTTTTTTGCTTCGTTTGCGTAATGACGCTGTGTCCTGAATAAGATTTTTTTTTTTGTTGTCGTTGTTGTTGAAACTTGCCTCAAGGTTGTCGTTGCTGCCACTTCTCTTTGTAATTATGCGACTTTGTTTCAGGTAGGACATCGTACACTGTTTTCAACTTCTTGATGCAGCGTTCTTTGTTGTCGCTAGATGAAATTTCACTTGAATGGATATTTCATCATTCGTTTCAGGGAAGTGTAAGCGGGCGTGTAATTTATGTGTTTTCAATAAAAAATGCGAGAAATCTGGTGAGAATGGTGGTCACCTTTCATAACGTTAAATAAATCAGTCAATTCCCTTCTCTAGCTTTTTTAATGGAAGACAAAAAATTGAAAACGTGAATAAAAAAACAAGTACTTCAATTTTATTAAAACGAACCTAGCCCTGAAATTTCTGTCATAACACTATTATAGCTAGCATTTATGTCTGCTTCAGTTGTCTTTAGCAGCAGCATTTTGTACCACTGTTTTCTTTCTCAACTCAAGAAAAAACTAAATCAGAGGAATCTGCCCATGCAGAAATCACAGCTGACATTATATCCAAATTGGTTCTCTCTTCCACTGGCTTCCAGCATTTCATTAACATATGTCGTCGATTGCAATGCAATCTCTTTGAAAGCGTGGACACCACAGGCCCAGTCAAGGAGCAGTGTGTGTTAATTTCAGCGTTCCGTTATTGCTGGCGTTACTGAACGGGAGTTTCCCGGAGAACACATAAGCGATAGCAACCCCAAAGTTTTCGGAAACTCAGTGACCTTGACTTTTGACTCTATTCACCGGGAATGCCATCTGCCTACAGCGTTTTCTGTGCACCAAGAGCAAACTTGTTCTTTTTACACGAAAATCCTGTATTCATTCGAGCCATAAGCACTTGCAGCCTTCCGTTTACGCTGCTGCCGGAACGCTGCAACCTACAAAGCTATTCCTAGAGTATTATGAAAATAATACACGTTCGTCAAACTCATTCACTACTACACGAGACGCCATTACTTCGATTGTGGCCGAATCTGGGCATACAAGCCCAACTGAAATGTGCTTACTTTGAAGCGGGCGAAGCAATGCTCTTTCCTTCATCGCACCGATTCTCATAGGCCCGCGTACACCGCTAGGTAATCTGGAAATCCCACAGGAACCAATAAATCTCTTTCGGACGGGTGTGCTATTAGATGTGCTTTTGTGACGCGAACTGTCTGGACAGGATCATTTCCACAAGACTATGTCGGCTTGCCTGTTTCGAGAACGCATACAACCGCAGAAGAAGGACGAAGTAAATGTTTACAGACCAGAACCTTTTCTAAAGGTAAGCAATTGTGCTTCGTGAATACAGTGCGCGAACTAAAACCTGGTGCATGAGAACAAGCTAGTCAACCCATAATAAACATTGGCAGAACCCACCTCAACATAACTTTCGACGTTATTACGATTAGCTTTCTAGAAATATACTGACACAAAGTAATTCTACGTATAACACACAGACACGAGGCTTCTTTAGTTGCAAGCTGTAGTGGCCTTTGGGAGATTTCCATTGCTTAGGGTATATTCGGCATACAACGCCTCCCGGGTTGGCCCACTCTGCTATGACACTCGCGAGCCAGGGCCGGCCATGACCACGACGACATGCCAACCACTATATTATGACGACGCAGTCATGATGCTAGAACGACACGGAAAGAATGACGAAATTGGAATGACATCGAAGCATGACGACGATGGGACGATAATTGTCAAATATTGACTATGGTATAATCAAGAAGTCTTGAACGCGATGACATGCGATGACGGCGTCTCGGGATCAGATGATGGCGACAACGTCTTGATGGCAATGACGTCGCTGGATCAAATCCCAGTTCGGGCGGCCGCATTTTGATAGGAGTGAAACGCATAAACGCCCGTATTCCGAGCATTGGGGGCAGGTTAAAGGTCCCCAGGTGGTAGAAATTTTTGAAGTTCCCCATTACGTCGTGCTTCACAATGAAATCGTGGTTTTGGCACGTGAAATACTAGAATTTAATTTTTTTCTCTTCAACGAACCTCTTGCCAACATTGGTCGCTCAGTACGTGACTCTGTGTGTGCGGCAAGCGAAGTAACAATTCTCAGTGCTTGTAGACACCGGCGCGCCCCGCTTCTCGTCCCGAAGACCCCGTGCAGACTTCTCGGCTAGGCTACGCGATGGCGAAGTTTGTCCAGCTTCATTATCTATGGACAAATTCATGGTTAAAAAACTAGCATTTCTATGCCTGCCTTGCGTATAGATAGGTCATTGGGCACGTACAGCCTCTGTAACAGTTTTCATATTCCACTTTTTTGTTTAAAGATGCCTTCTTGTTTTCCTCCTTTCACCTTACGGTGCATGTCACAGATCATCTCTATATCAATTTCACCCTTTTCGCCAAGTATATTGAGTGAAAAATTTGCGCTTTTGTTCCTCAAGTATCCTGTCTTCGTTCCCTATATCTTACGCAGAATCCTACCGTCATGAAATGCTACCAAGTAACCCAACCTAGCAGCCTACTTAACACTTAAAACCCTTCGGGCTTGATTTAGTAAAATGGGGGCGTTTCTTGATGTTACCAATTTTTGCCTTAATTGTTGCGTGAAAGATGTGACCACCCCTCCAATAACGTCACTCACCCACGTTGTTACCACTGCTGGTATTTTATTTTAACTTAACTCCTCTCCAGATTGACTAAGCATGCTGTCAGGCAGAGTGATACGAGGTTCTGTGACATTTGCATTTACACGAAGTCATAGGCCTCTTTATAGACGCCCAATAGATATGCTGCGCCCCATATTTTGTAATGCGAGCTCCACTTTTAACTCCTGTCTTATGCTATTTAGAAAGTCTCAGTTGCTCTCCTTCGTTAATTCATTGTGAGTCCCATTTTGCAGCGAAAGTGGTGCTCTAGCATTTTTCGGGTGCTTAGGCGTGGCTTTCATGTCACCTGCGTGAAACAGCAGCTGAAATCAATTTCCAGCTGTTAAACTGTCTAGCAGAGAAAGATAGGGGTATATCAGTGAGCCCATTGTTGGAATTCTGCAGGGCCCTTTATCTTATCCTTTAGAGGTGCAGATTGCGCGTACTGGCTAGAGGTTGCGGGAAACAATCTTCGCAAACAACAGGCTATGCAAGATGGGGCTTTTCGGTACGTCTCATTCGGTCATGATGCGCAGCCACAGCGGCAAAAACTACAATCCGCCTGCTCACACAATACAAACACATAGCAATGCGGTGGAAGTGCTGAGAATGTTGATTATGCATCTTCCCCTAACCACTTCTAACAGTCTTGCCTTGTATGGTGACACTGCGTAACCATACGAACGCCTTTGCTGACTGCGCGACTGTGTCCAAGAAACAGTTCGTGTGCATCGTGTGTACGTTGTAATGATTGAAGTCGGGCATGAAATAGATGGCAGCTGGCCCATGCCGTCGTCCAACTTATCCACGCTGAGGCCGTTGTTGAAGGAAGAGACTTGTTTTCATCGAGAACGAAGAATATGGGTTTTATTTAGAGAGGACGTTACAGTTCATCAGTCTAACATGACTGAAAGAGGAATGCACACTGAGGAGCCGTGAACGGCTCCTTAAATACACTCTGTCCTTCCTAGATCCCTAGGTGAGGGAAAACGGAAAGTGACCGCCGACCATTTCGGAGCGCCCAAAGTGATCGTAACGGACCCGCTATTGAGGGGGAGGGTTTACGCACTCACTTCCGCGCAGGTTGCACTCACCACGCCGAGGTGAGTGGGTTCTCGCAGACACGGTGCTGCCCCGAGCAGACGCGTCTTTGTCCTAGATTCGACTCCGCAGACAATGACCGCCGCGTCTGTCCATTGACTGACGACTTCTGAGCTGCGTGAGACGGCATCGTCAAAATATCTCCCAGGAGCTCCCCTGCTCCAAACAGACCGTGAAGGCGGTGGCGACTTCCCTAACAATACACGGTCCGCCGACTGCGTCCAGACCTACCGGCGCCGCCCGGCTGGGGACTGACGTATTGTCCTCATTCCAAAGCGCGTCGCCGCAGCAGGCATCCGATGCCACCTGCCTTTTGTCTCGGTGGTCGCTTCTCCGTAGATCGCCAGCTCCGTAGCTGCGGTGGGCTGGGAGAATTTTGTAGGTCTGTACCTCTACAGGCCGTTCCTGCCAACGTCTTTTTTTTTCAATTTTTCATTTTTTATCCCATTCTCTCTCTCACCTATCGGATCCATTTGCCCCTCCCCCCAGTACACGGTTGCCAACCGGAGATATTCTCTGGTTAACGTCCCTGCCTTTCCTTTGCCTTTCTCTCTCTCTCTCTCTTCCCTCACCATCTTCAGAAAGGACGCATACGTCATTCTGTGCTGCAGTCTCTTCTGATTATGAATGTCTCCCATCAAGCTTCACAGCGGCAACTGAGCCATTGACTCCTCTTTGCTGTTTGACTGGTCCCGGAATGCACATCACCATACCATAAATTAGAAAACGTCCAGACTGTTATATTCTACTCATAAATACCTATATCTGTCCCTTCTGCGTGAGAGCTACATCATCCACGTCCAAGTTTATAATGATGAGTCGGCCACTAAAAGACGCTGTAGGAGCCGTTGCGTCCCCAGCGAGAGTCACCACATTCTGTTTCCAGACCTCCTGCCTGACCACATCAGCAGCTGTGGAACTTGCTGCTCTTCATGTTGCACTTGGCTTGGTCAGCCGAAAAAAAGCCAAAGATTATTTCTGTTCAGCGATTTCAACCAACGCTGTGTCTTTACTACGAGACCTGCGAGGCAGACAGCGCGAACCACTGGTGCTCGAGATCAGAGAGCTCATTCATACCTTGACCAAGAAAAGGCATCACTTGACCCCGGCACCATGGGTAACGAGTCCGCTGATAACATTACTTGGACAGTCCTTGCACATGGCCCACAAGGACATACACCAATGTCACGCTCAGATGCACCTAGAATACTTCGTGTGCTGGCATGAGATAACATGCTATCTATAAGGCACACAATTTTCAAAATACCCGAGTGCACTGCTTGAACTCGTCGAGTCCCCTTTGCAGCACACACAGACTCCGCCTACGCCATGCCACTCTGTTTCGTAGGCTATGGCTAGCAGTAGCCTTTGAAAAATCTTTTTCCATTCCGCATTAAAATGGCTGGCAACGCTGCTTCTCATAACTGCTTCTAGACACTTGAACACTTCTCGTGTGAAAGTCCACAATAAATGTGCCGAGGCAAGCGCTCGTGACTGTGCCAGTTTGTATCGATGGCAGACTGCGGTCAAAGCAAATAAGTCTAAAATATCCGCTTCACACATGCCGTAGCAGTGGTCCACGAATGCCCTGTTGCAGTAATATTACCTACACGAACGACACTAGCACTTGTTAACTGCTTCACTCGATGCCACCAGCCGTGCTTGCGTTTAGGGTGCACATGTTCTTTTTCACTCTTTGTCTCTCTATTTACTTGTTGTCCTTATACATGTCCTGTAGTGCGTGGTATCCTCATATGGCACAGTGTCCATGGCGCTATGCGGTGCGTCGGCGAAATTACACGATGGAGATGACCAAGACAAACAGTAAGTGCTGCGCCAAAACTAAGCTCATTCGGTGACGCTTTCAACGGTGTAACGAAGGTAACGAAGGAAAAGAAGCTGTTTCCGCCGGAGACCCACAAAACAATACTGCAGGCGGAAATGGCATGCCCGTATTAGGAGTACCATCATCAAGAGGCCTTGCTTTCTTCATTTGTACCTGTCCTTGGATCTTCGCAGACCTTGGCTGCCTACGAAAGCGCGCACTCAACGCTACTATGGCGAGCATAGACCGCAGGCGAGCGAGTGCGAACGTGTCCCACTATATCCCGTTGGATTGTGCCCGAAAATAAGTGCCCCCATTACTAACGAGGTTAAGTTACGCATTGCGGTCGCTTGTTGGGGACCCACGGGAATTCTTTGGGAGCGTGCTCGCGAGTCCGCCCGCATGCATAAACGCCTTTAAGCTCGTTTCTGTCGCGGGACAGTCTCATTTCTTTGCACACGGCCACAAAGCGACTGCGCCGAGCACTTGCCGACCACAGCTCGCTGAAAACTTTTGCCAAGCGTCCCCTGCAGTATTATAGACAACGAGCACTGTGATGCTACCCGCACCAAGCCTGTATAATTGTTTCGGAACTTCATCCTCTCCTGTTGCAATGTTCACGTTAAAGAACAATACTTCATTGTTTTTTCTGGCCTGAAACAATAAAAGGAGTTTCCAGAGTCAAGCCATTGGGAGGGAACATTGGAGTTGCGCCTTCTTTGGCAAAAGTTATGGTCGGACGTTCGACTTCATTAGTGGCTCTTTGCATTTGATGAATAACATTTGCACGCGCAGCTGTACATACTGTGCGCTGAAATTCCGAAATGCGTGCTTTGGTTGAACTTGTTTTTGTTTGGTCATGCTCCTTCTTTTCCGCAAAATTTGTGGCTCTGCACGACAAGATGTATGCACAGTCAACCGCAAAAGTTGACGGGACGCATAATCTGCCACGAAGCTGAATTCTCGCGAAGCGTAGTAACGCAGCCTCGGATTAAATGTTCCAGCATGTAGTAGCCTTCGCCATGTACACAGTGATTCATTAAGTACGAAGTGTCATGCCTTCACAGTGCAGGAATTCACATTTGAAGGGGAAACCGCATCCCGCAAACTTTGGATGTTGACTGTACATGTCCGCTATATTTTGAAAGCAGCGAACTAGGAAAAAAGTTCAGCAGAAAATTTGTTTTATGGCTTCAATCAAAACGCTTCTTTTATTAAATCTCCTCATATTTGGAAACTAAGAATGCGACGTAATTTGCCGCACTTCCTACGCGTAATATATCGGAACAAGTAGAAGTTTAAGACCGTTTCAAGCTGTGAGGTATGCATTTGGAACATATTACCGGAGCGTGAATGTATTTGGTAGCACACCTTAAGGTCTCACACCTCAAAAGTAATGCTAGTCTGAGGATTTATGCACAGCATACATGACTTCCATAGTGCATTGCTTCATTTTCCTAATTGGAACGCGCACCGCAAAGTTACCGATTAAAAAGTAAATTCGCAACAATTTTGTAATTAGCGTAATCATCATCGAAACATTTATTACAGCATATGTTCGCCTAGCTATGAAGCCTATCACCAATAACGCCAGGGATCCTTATATTGGATACTTAGAAAAAAGGTGATCTGCGTAAACAGAAGCCCTGTATGTAACATGCGGTTTTCGTTAAGCTTCCATTGCGCTTCTGAGCACACTGCAAAGCGCATGTTTTTTTAATGCGAGGGTAAATGCCTCAGGGAATATAGGAGTATGGGATGGGGGTGAATAAGGATGATTACATGATTGAAAAAAGATTTGCTGATCTAATGTAGCCCAAGAGGGATCGATAATGTGGTCCCTGCGTCTAAGCAGTGTAATCGCTCGGATTATGCGGCGAGAGTCCCGCTACTGCGAGGTGCCGGAGTCTCGTCGGTTTCAGTGAAGGGCAAACCCACAGCAGGTGGTGGATGTAGGCTTCAGCATTTCGCGACTTGCAGAGTGGACACTCAGGGCGAGGATATAACGGGCGAAAGTGCGGCCACTTCCTAGTCACGGCAGGAGTGAGGGCAACCCCGACCCGGATCCTCCGAAGCGCAACCACCTCTGCACGGGTAAGAGCGCGGGCAGGTTTACCGCACACGGAGGTATGAGAGCACGTGCGGGGCGCCGGAGGTGCTCCTTTCTTCATAAAAGGAGGGTGGCATCATCTAGATGAAAGAGTTTAGGCACTGACGATGGAGAGGTCTCTAGACGGGTCGCAGAATCCGCACGGCTTTGGAAGCTTAGAAGGTCGCGTGGGATCCACTCTACAGATATTGGCTGCGGGATGCGTGACGCCAGAAGATGGATCTGTTGGCATATGTCACGGCTGCCACTGACGCGTCGCAGAAGCCGCGTCGCCTGGAGGGCATCAGTGCGGATGACTATGCGGGCCGTAGGGATTATGAGAAAGGCGGCCACAGAGCACAACGCTTCTCGGACAGCAAGGAGCTCAGCACAAAAGGAGGAAGGGGGCTCTTTGATTTGAAACCGGGTTGTCTTATTGAGAGCAGGTGCGCATGGGCAATACATTGCAGTGGTTGTTTCACAGCCCTGAATGCTTGCATCAACGTAAAGGACGATGGAGCCAAGCGGCAGTTGGGCATCTTGGGCTATAATTCGGTCACGAAGCGAAGCCGCCGCGTAAGGTGATGTAGGGCGACGTATATCAGTTGGCTTGTTATCACTCAGCTGTACAAAACTCCATGGAGGAGGAACTGGCGGTGGTAGTTGTAGAAAAGAGTACGAGAAAGCGTAAGCCCTGAGAACACACGTTGCCTGTGAAACGCTGGCCTTAAGCCTGCGAGCATCACGTCTCTGCTGCACCAACTCATCTAGTGTGTTCAGCTGTGCATTTTCTTGGAGAGCCACGATCGGGGTGATGAGGGGAAGGCAAGTGATGACCCTTATTACCTCGCGATTAAGCGCCTCAAGGCGATCGCATTGTGCTTTCGTCAAATGCCAGAATTGGGCTTTATAAACAAGGCGTGGTTGCACTACCGCCTAAACCAATTGTCGCACAACATATGAGCGGGCGCGGCCCGTTTTAGGAGCAATGCGCCTAATCAGACCCAGCGTCTGAATTGCCTGCTTTTTAGCTCTGGGGAGCCAAGCAGGTCCGGTTCCCGACTCGTGTACCGTCAGACCCAAAATTTTAATAGTTGAACATTGTTGAAGAGGGGTTCCGTATAGATGAAGGCGAATGGGTGTTGCAGAGAGTTTACGCCGGCCCCAGCGATTGGCGACTGACATGTAAGCCGATTTGCTGACGAAAAGACTAAAAAAAACGAAAAAACAATCTAAAACTGATTGAAGGGCAGCGGCTTGAGTCTGCAGGTGATGACGAGTGCTCCACACCGTGATGTCATCAGTGTACAAGAACTTTATGTCTGGTACATCGTGTAAGTGCCATGCAAGCGGGATGAAAGCAACATTGAATAATGCGGGTGACAATACAGATCCCTGGGGTACGCGGCGAAGAGGGACAAATGAGCCAACGGCGTCACCACTGAGGCGAATTGCAAAATGTCGGTCTTCAAGAAAAGATTTGTCAAAATCCCGTACTCTAGGAGGAAAATGCAGCATGTCAGTTGAAGCCAAGATGGCAGCATGACTGATGTTATCATACGCCTTTTCGACGTCCATAGCGAGGATAGTACGGACACTGTGGCTGCGAGTTGACGATAAAACCGGATGCCAAGACAGCCAGCCCATCTTCAGTACCTATGAATGGATGGAAGCCAATTTGAGCAGGGTGGTAGAAACCGTTGTGCTCTAGCCACCACGACAGTCGTGTGGCGAGCATTTTCTCAGCAAGCATGCACAACGTTGACGTTAAGGAAATGGGTCGGAAGTTGCCAAGGTTGGTCGGCGGCTTGCCTGGTTTCGGAAACGGGATCACAATAGCCGATATCCAGCCTGGAGTGACAACGGCATCTAGCCATACCTTGTTAATGGTGTCGAGGAGTTGAGGCAGCACAGTGCAACTCGCGTTCTTGTAAGTCTCATAAGTAATAGAGTCTGTACCGGGGGCTGTCTTGCGACTGGTACCATCTATCGCTGCAAGTAACTCAGGCATGGTGAAAGAGTATGCAATTCCCTCGGAGTCTGTTGTAGATGGTAATCTGTCGATATGTGTCGGAATGCCTGCCAAGGAAGCACCATTGGCTGCTTGAAGCCGCACGTCGTACTGAGGGAAAAACTTCCGGGCTGCTTCTCTGGCGAAATCATCCGGCAACAAGCCAGAAGCGAAGCAGGCTGCGGCTGCCACGTCTGGACGGCGGCAACCTTGTTCCATGGCGCGGAACGTTCGCCAGAGAGAAGCATTCGATGTCTTGGATAAAAACCGCTCACACCACGTATGTCAATGCCGCCGCGAGAGGTCGCGTTCTTATCTGCGGGCCATAGCAGTAAGGAAATTCAGTCTTGTACGTGCTTGTGCAGAAGTGGGGTCTCGGGATGGTGCCAGCTCAGCTTGTCTGCGAGCAGCCCACAAGTTAAGCAGGCCGATATCCGGTGCCGGTCGATCAATGTCTACCCAGCTGATGATTGCAGCATCATTCAGCGCGCTTTGTATGCGGTCAACAGGTAGTGGTGACGAGTCCGCAGAAGTATCTTGCAGAACGGAGCGAAATGTGCCCCAGTTCACCGCAGAACACTTGCGGCGCAATCGACAGGCCTGCGACAGATGAAGGCCGATGATGATAGGGTGGTGGTCACTACCCCAGCAGCCGGGCTCCAGGTGCCAAGTCGGAGTGCCAGGACCCGACCACCACGTAAGATCCGGTGTGTATGTTGTACGTCGAGCTTGAGGCACAGCCCGCGTTGCTGAATCGGGATGGTTCAGTAGTACAAACAACGCATCCGCGAAGGTGTCCCGCACACGCCTACCTCGAGGGATAGAAGTATGCTACCCCCAATCTGGGTGAGGGGCGTTGAAATCGCCACCAACTAAAATAGAACACGCTGGGTATTGGCGACGGACGTTCAATAACCAGCCCAGATTAATTCTTGAAGAAGAGCCACCGGCTGGTCTTATTTAGTATGACACTACCACAACAGTTACCTTGGGTAACTTAACAGCTACTGCCACTACCTCCTGATATGAGTTACACCAGTTTTCAAGAGAAAGGCAGACCTGAGGATAACGCGTATCAACATACACTGCCGCCTTTCCTGGAGGGGCAGTTGTGTGCACGCGACGGTCACTCATCGAAGGAGACACGTATCCACTAAAGCCCGGAATGGCAGGCAAGGCGTTGGTCTCAAGTAGTAACAGGGCCCACATCTGCAGCTTGTACATACGTAGACGTAGACAGGATTTAAGCTGCCCCACTTTCGTGGAGAGCCCCTTACAGTTCTACTGCAGCATGCCACAAACACCTGTGCCCGCCATTTTGATTACGAGTCCAGGCGTTGTAAAATCACAGATGTCAGGTTGCATAGCTGGCTGACCATGAACCGCAAAAGGGATGTTGTAAAGTTATCAGGCAACGGAGTTGAAGACCTGGTAGACTCTGCAAACGATACAGCAGGGCGTGACCGAGACGACGATGCAGCGAAATTGATAGTTGTAGTGGTGCGAGATTCCAGTGCACGTCGCCGACACGCAAGTAGTTCACGGTGCTGTCGGAGCTTGGATACCTCCGCTAAAAGGCGGGCAATTTGATTGTCAACTGCTGCCATATCATCACACGGATGTTCCGGCATGCTCTGCTTCTGTGTAACCAGCGGGCGACGGCGGTCTTTGCGAACTTTGTCACTGTAAGTCTGTTGGGAATGGGGTACAGGCGGGTCGGGCTCGGAAAGCTCTCGCCAGTTGTCGTCATCCCACTGGAGCGCCGCAAACCTGTTAGATGTCGGCACTGGTTGTGCGGCAATGTGCTGAGGCCATTGCTTATGAATCCCGCGACGAACCTTCTGATTGACCTTTTGCTGTGTGGGACAAGTTGGAGAAGTGATCTCGTGGTCGTCGGTCTTGCCGAGTCCACATCGGTAACACACTGCGCCAGCTAGTACAGCTTCATCTGGCGCTGTAAACGGACAGGACCGGCGCATGTGGCCCGGTTGGAAACAGTTCTAACAATAGACGACACTGGGTTTACATGGCCGAGGTCGTAGAATGCAGCCATAGTAGTACAGGTGGGCTGGGGGAGTTGGTGGGCCCTGCAAGGTGACGATGCAAGAGCGCCCCTTTCCCATGCAACGCGCTTGAATGACACGGTGAGTAGGACAGTAGAGCTCACGCTGGAGAGCAGTCTGGTCCTCGCCAACGTCAACGTTGTAATCGACACAGCGCTGTTAATCCGAGCCCTCTACCAGGTACAACTGGACCGGCACGGTGACTTCGTTTGTGATCGAGAGACGTTGAAGCATTTGCAAACGCTCGACAGCAGCCAATGTCGGGAGCCACACAGCGATGGTATTTGACTTATTCCTGGCCGTGAAGCGGCGGTCTTCGTTTGCCGTCCGTGCGTCCCGTCGTCGCACCTGTACCACACTTTGATCTTAGCCAAAAAGCCGAGACGTGATGTCCTTCACTTCACTCCATTGTACTACTGCCTTGTGGGCGCCCTATGTTTGTGGAGGCATAGCACATTTGTCGCCTTTTGTCTTCTCGGTGGACGCACGGGCACAAGTAATATCGAAAGTTCTTTGCAGGGTGACAAATAGAATTGGCGAGTTTAAGTTACCTACATCACATATTTTGCCTAGAATATTTTGCATTTGGAGTCGGAACGGTCAAATGAAATGTCTATTGTATCATAAAAGCCTTCGGCCCTGCACAAGGATGAATAGACGTTGCTGATTCTAGTGCCTTGCAACGACCCCACGTGATGCATTTGAGCAACTTGTCTGTGAATAGCACGAATAAAGAGACAGTATATACATTTTTACTAGTTAAACGAAGCTTTGCAGAGGCGTCCTCATTCCAGAATGCCTCGAGCCCGGGCCACATACCTGGCCCCGGCAAATGACCGTTGCTGATCCTCGAGGCCGGAGCTGGCCAAGGCTCTCTCCCAAAGCTCGTTTTTTTGATAAACGTTCGGAGGATGCAATGGTGCCTCTTTGTAACCTCTTACTATGTGCTTGAAGGATCCGGGTTCTGCGAAGTAGTGGCATTGCGGAGCGGCTTGTGTAGGGGCTATGAGGTGACAGCACGGAACATGAGAGAGAGACGGAAGGAAGGGAAACCTTAGGAAGAGTAACCAGAAGAGGGCAAACAAATTGATTTGTTATCCTACAATATGTAGCATGGTTGAGGCTAGTAAAAAAAAATAAACTTATGTTCAAGAAAATCAATTAGAGATATAGCATAATATGCATTGGAGCTGCAGGTACATGAATGCGCTTGATGATTTGTGTAAAACAGTGTTTAAAAACATCAGCTTTCGGCTTAGAATGAACACTGGATGTTCAGTACATTTCTCTCAGAAGAAATCATCGTAGTGCGCTATATCAGCTGTATCAGCTGTATCGGCTTCTTAGTCCTTATATATCTCGGTAATGTTTACACTCGTATATTTTTACTTTGCATTCCCTCAATCTATGGAGTGTGACCGGCTATTTCTGTCTTCATGAACTGCTATAACCGACTCTCTTATGCACAAAAATGGAACCTGAGGTCTACTCAAGTGCTACCGATGAAAATGGTGAATAAGTAATCCACAGATCACTCAACTCAGTGTAACGGCACAGACGCATAGAATACAGTAGAATGCTAGTATCAGGCCCGATAATGTTTTTAGCGTTCTTTAATTCCCTTGGTTGAGCATATACAGTGTGGAGCAGTTCAAGAAAACGACAGAGGGTATCCCACAAGGCAATAAAATTTTGAGATAAGCGTTTTCTCCTGTCATTACAATATCTGTCAACGGTATAAAATGTAAGTTTTCACGATAGCAATATAGTAAGCTTCTGACATGACCAAAGCACTCGTAATTTTTCGCGTAGTCACATATCTACGTCCGAAAATACTACTAGAAGGTGCTATGTTGTGACGAAAACATCTTTTATTTATTCAATGCGAATGTTTTACTATACAACACGTTCCACATCTGTGATGCGTTCCAATTTTGTGATTGTTTCAATGAAAGAGTCTTCGAGAAGACTATTCAGACGTGACAACAGAAACGCATTCCTTATATGGCACCACAATTCAGCAACGTGGCTGCTTCGTTGAAACACCTTTATTGTTTACTGCCAACAGACTCCAAGCAGTAGCTAAAAAGAACGTTACGCCCCAGGCTTCGAAGCATAGTTGCTGTTTAAACAACTTTTGCCCCCGCCGTTTTGAATGTTGAGAAGTCTGTGAGTGGGGCCTATCTGAAACGAAACTTTCAAAAACATTGTTGCAAAGTCGATTATGAATGCAAGTTAGATGTAGGCTTTACAATGATTTATTAGAAAATATATAGCCGCTGCTACCCCATCTCACCTGGCCAATGCAAGCATGCGACCGACTTTTGCTGTAGTGGACCTAAGTATCTCTTATCCGGATAATCCCTGACGCTAGTGTCAGAGGAACAAATTTAATCCCTGCTGGCAGGCCTACACCAATGATGCTTGTTCCATACCGCGTGTATAAGGAGCCCTACTTTGCTCTGAGAATTCCAAACAACTGTAAAATTTTCAGTGTTGGTCTGGCATAAGGCTGCAACTTCCCATTTCGGAAGCAACTGAAGCTTCTTGCAACCGACAGTTCTCTTATTCCACAGATTCTTGCTTTATTTATGGTCTGTTCCGCTGGCGTGCTCCAAATGTTGCTTATTTTATCACCTCCGGTCATAGTTTCTTGCAAGTATAAAGTTTCATTCATGTGAACAAAACATCTCTCACGTACAGTTGTCTCAGTCTGAAAGAGAAGAAGGGCTTCATGTAGCGGCTCTTGTTCTGTAACTCAGTATTAGCTATGGAATATTTACTGTGTAAAGTTATGTGCCGCTCCATGAAAGTCAGTGTCCTCATACACAAATCACTTTATTAATAGAGGGTACGGAGTCTAGATACTTGGGCAACAAAAGACCTGGGACCACAGTAGTGGTGTCGCGTCTGTTTGTTTGCATCCTTTACAATGACTAGATAACAGCTCGCCCAACTTTCCCCGTTAATATAGTACGAAGTACGTCCGGCGAATTAGAAGTTTGTAAGAAGAGCCACCGGCTGACCGAGATAATAACGGCCACGGCTGCTGGTTGGCTTGAAAGGGGTGAAAAATGTCGGATACCACGCATATGTGGTAATCGGTTGTAACAGAAGCTTTCTTTCATGTTTACTAAAATGTCTTCAGAACCGCTGTTTGAATTGCATGTAGCTAAACACTCTACACCTAAACTGCGGTTTGTTCCATAGTTGTTGAATTGTCTAATTAGGTGGAGGTGAAATTTCTTTCAGGGTATATTACTGTAACCCTTTGCGAAATTCTCGTAATGGTTCGTTCACCTAGCCGCCTTTGCTTTCCAGCGACCATTTTCAAGCGGCCTTCAAGCTTAAAATTTCTACTGAACCTGGCGAGGGGAAGCAATCATTCCGCGAACTTCATACGCGATTCATAATGGCATTTTCTTTAAATAATCCCAAATTATTTGCTGGCCTTGTATATATTTCACTGATGTGTTAATTGGAGATCTTTTCCTTTTTTTCTAAAAAAAGTAATACTTTACAGGAGGTTTGGCATGTGCTTCTACTTTAATATTTATCGAACTACTACGCCGTAACTGGAAAAGTTAGCGTTTTTTTAAATAAAACGGCACCGCAATAGTAACGACAACACAGAAAAGAGGAGACCACTGCGCAAGCCCTGAACAAATAAAATGTATTGTATCCCCAACCATGAAGATAAATATTAAAAAAATCCAATAACACCTTATCAGTTGTGGCGAGTTGTGAATGTGAATGCATTAATGTCCAATTGAACGTCGCTGAGTGGGGCTTCGAGTTTTCCGCTGCAAGCAATCTACCATAGCGGCGCGTGCTGCCTGAGCCAGGAAGCAGCAGCAGCCTGCAGTGCCAATGCCGCGTGCCACCGACGTCCTGCGCGATGAGAGACCGAGGAAGCAGCAGCAGCTACCAAGGCGGGCAGGTTCCCGCAGCAGCTAAGCCCAGTTGCGCGTGAGAGATATATACGCGTATGGAGAGAATGCAGGCTTCCCAGAGCGTGGCGGCGGCACCCGCACGCGCGTCTCACGCGACTGCCTCGCCGACGAAAACCCGCCTCGCTCCGCGGCGTCGCGTCGCCGTATCTGCTTCATCGAGGTGCACTGGTGACGTGGCGTCGCGGCGACGCCCTCTCCTCTCACGCTACACCTGGCACGTTAGCGAGGCAGCAGATGTTCCGTTTTGCCCACTCTGCTTCGTCGAGGCGCGCTCGTGACGTTCCATCGCAGCCAATGGGAATTTAGGTGCCGTTCCAATGTTAAAGACGCAAGTTTTTTCGCTCAAGGGACAGTTTCATATTTCGCATCAAAATCCCACTTGCGCATGCAGCTTCATAGCATCGGATTGAGCTGAATCTTTAAAAACTGCCGATTTCGCTATCGGGAAGTTCGGTACATACAATCGCCATGCAAAAATCTTGTTTTATCTTGAGAGCCTCGACGATTACGACACCGCGTATGGCCACTTGTTCAGTCCTTCACCTTTGTACATTACCCAGTTTTCATTGCTACTAAATTTGACTAAAGACGTCAGATATCACTATTTATTCTTTATATTTATTTATTGCAAAGTGATGTATACGCCATAACTTATTGATGTGGAATCATGGTGTGGAATATTGTGTAGCAGTTGCGTAAACTATATATTGTCACGTAGATGACGGCGAGATGGCTGACACGCACTCACACAGAAAGGGAAACTGCCCGTCGGCGGTAAACTTAAATATAATTTACTGGGCGAATTTGTCCCCGTCGAAAACCGAAATAAATGCCTGTGACACTATCATTTTACAGCGAGGTTAAAGATTTGGTTTTCTTTCGTAGCTTTTTGCTACCGTTAGGTGGACAACAATTTACGGTTTCATAAACCTTCCTCTACCTTTCGGGCTTGTGCAGAACTAATTTGTCACGCATTTTTTGATTCAGATAGTCTATGTAGAAGTATCCGGTAGGCCATGATATATCTATCAGGTGAACTCGTTTATTCTGGTTCTGAGTAGCAGTAGGTGCTCATTGCACGGCCTCATTTAACAATCAGATATTTTTGTGGCATTTTGTGTACGGCAAAGATGTGTTAGTAACTAGGGCTGGTACGCAGTGTACAGTAGCACACAACACTAGCGCATAAAGCGCGCGATTCGTGCGATTCTGGCACTCGTGTAAACTGGCAGCCTGAGAACGCATCTACGGCATCGTGCCGTATATACAATGACGTTGTCTCAATAAGCTGGTGAAGATCTCTGCCAGTTTCTGCTTTTATTGCTATTACCCTTCCTTGGGAACTGCAATACGCATTAAGGATTATGGACGCGCGGATGATGTTTCCATCCTCGGCTACCTGGACTCTGCGTTTGGGGACTTTGAAATTGATTTCCACACTAAAACAGTAGAAGAGGTGTGGCACAACTTTAAGGCAATTGTGCAACACTGCGAGGACACATATATCCCTAAACGTGTAAATGAGACAAAGCACTGAAGCCCCTGGATCACCAGGAACATAATTCATATGAAAAGAAAAGTAAGAGGGCTACGTAAAAGCAAAAATAAATCTAATCAGGTTTCGCGACTTCGAGCTGATTTGAAGCAAGCCCTGCAGGATCGTAAAAAAACATTGTTCAGTGACAGGCTTACCCGCTTCCTCAGAACATCACTACAAAAGGTTTGGCGATACTTCAGTGGTAGGAAGAATGAGGTACAGGAAATCAGGAAAGAAGATCAGGTTCTGATAAACAAAAAAGATATTGTAGGACACTTTATTCACTTCTTTCAGTCCGTATTCACCGCGACCAATGATGACGCCGATGTTAGTTCGGAAAGCACAGTGCCTAGCCAAATGGATGACATCATAATTACACAGGAGGGCGTATTTCATTCAGCAGCTATTGAATTCAGATGCAAAAGAGGCGTACGGACCAGATGACATAGCGACCCAGTTTCTTCAAAGATATGCTGAATGGGTGTCACGTTACTTGACACCTATATTTCAAAAATCATTGCAAACTCATTCTGTACCCCAAGATTGGCGCAGTGCAATAGTTATTCCGGTGTTTAAGGGCGGCAATCGAACAATAGTGAATAATTACCGGCCTCTATCTCTTAGATCAATTTCTTTTAAACTTTTGGAACACATAATAGCTAAGCATATCATTCGCCATTTAGAAAATAATTCTTTACTGTACCCATACCAGCATTGATTCAGAACAGGCCTTTCCACTACCACATAACTCGTAGAGACAATTCATGAATTCGCAATGGCGATGCCAGGGAGAAGATTGACGTAATCGCCATATATTTTGCCAAGGCTTTCGACAAGGTGCAACACAAAAAGCTGATTTACAAACTGGAAACAACCGACCTTAATAGTACTATAATAAAATTGATTAAGTCATATTTAACGAATCGCAACCAGGTTGTGAGAATGGAAGGTCATGTCTCCGGCTAACTGGCAGTACTCTCAGGTGTCCCGCAGGGATCTGTCCCGGGACCGCTGTTATTTTTGGTGTATATTAATGACATTTCTGCAGTGATGGAACCAGATGTACATCTTAAACTGTTCCAGGATGACTGTTTATTTTATTCTAGAGTACGAAAGACAGCAGACATACTTAAACTTAATAACTGTCTAAAGGTGTTAAGCGAATGGCGCAACAAATGGAGTATGGAAATAAATTATTCTAAATGAACATATACACATATTACCACAAAAAAGGGCCGTATTTCGTTTCCATATACTACTGATAACAGGCGCTTCGTAAATACTAGTCAGTTTAAATAGCTCGTAATAACGATAACAGAAAACTTGTCCTGGAGCATACATATAAATAATCTTTGTCAAAGGCATACGGGAGGTTATTTTTCCTGCGAAAAAAAAATTGGATAGTGCTACATGCGGTGTACGACTCACCGCTTGCAAAACTTTTGTAAGGCCACTTCTTGAGTACGCGTCCGAGGTATGGAGCCCTCACCAAAGTTATTTGAAGAAACAACTAGAGAAAATTCAAAGGTACGTGGTGCGCTTTATATGCTCCCGATATCGAAGGACTGATTCAGTCACAGAAATGCTCTGTTTTTCTCAACTGGACCTGCTAGAAACACGTAGACAAAAAAAATCGATTGAAATTATTATTCCAAATACTCCAAGGCCAAATAAATATTAGGAAGAAACGAACAGACTGGCAACTGGCAAACCGAGCTCCAGGACTAACCATAATCGATCTATCCAAGCTTATACCACTCACACTGATACATTCAGGTACTCCTTCTTCCCCAACGTAATTGAAATGTGGAACAAGTTACCGATGTGTGTTGTGGAACATACTGATCTGTCTCAATTCAAAGAAACTCTGGATGACTATCTCTGAGAATGCGCCGCTTGATCCCGATGTATTCTGTGTTTGTGATTATTCGACATGTTCTTTTCCTTTATATTTTTTCATAACCCTCTCTGTAACGACCCTCGCAAGAGGGTTGATAGTATGGTTAAATAAACCCAGTTTGCTGAATGTCTCTACGTCAATTCAAAGTGTTTCACTTGAGCCAAACCTTAAATATATGCAGTTGCCGCGTAGCGTGACCGAACCTGGGGGATGTTGTTAACCGTTGCTTGGAGGTATTCAGATTATTTTTCTTGCATTGCGCATAATGAAATAATTAGTACTAAATGTTTAATTACACAACTTCTCAATTATTATATTTACATGAAAAGTGCCAATGAGAAAGTGATAGAGCAACATGAGAAACACCCGGTACGGCATTATGTTATTCAATAGGCGCTACATAAACGTTTTTCCGAGCGGGAAAGAAACCCGCGAATACACGCAAAGTGCCTCAAGCGGCCAGTCGCACAGCAATTGTGGCATAAGTGGCAGGCGATCCATGGCACGTATTTCCCTTTTCGGTGCCGCCATAAAGACGGGCGGAGCAGCGCCCCTTTCAACGCTCGAACTTCAGACCTACACGCTGCCATACTGCTGTCACGCCGGTATAAAGTCACGTTCCAAGCTCATAGGAGCTGTCGGCACCATTTGGTTTGAGGCCTGATGTGTTGTGGCTTTTTTTTTTTCAGTCGGGAATGCTACTGCACTGCTGTCGCTATCTTTCTCTTTGTTCGATTCATTCGGCTGAGAGTTTTGTTGCCCTACGCATGACACTCACGTACGTATGTCCACGCATTTCTGAAGCTCCTCGCTGTCCACCAAATTTCCTCCCGCAGCGATTTCCTTGGCAGGCCAACAAAAGAAGCTGACGTGAAGACGACGGAAGAAACCAGAGCCGGTCGTACTGGGCAACGAGTGTGGAACGCTGATAAGGAAGAATTTCTTTGTTTTTAAAGCCGCGTTCCCAATGCACCATCGACACTTTCTTTTTCTTCAGTTTTACCAGCGTAAACTGAAATAAAGCTAAGAAAAGATAGAAGGTTCTACTTGCACAAGAGAAAATAGCCCGCTTGTACCTCCAGCGGATGTTAGCTCAGACAAAAAAAAAAAAAAACTACAAGCAGGCGACTGCCGAAGACACCATCAAAACTTAAAAAAGCATGGACTTTTGAAACCTATCACCGGGTTCAGTAAACGTTCAATATGGTAATATGACGTGCCAAAGCAATGTGAGAATGGGCTTTTTTTATTCGGTGGAGTTGCCGCAAGCATACGTAAAAAGATAGCTAGAGGCCTCTTCAAATGAATTCGCGCACCCCTGTTTGATGGAGTTACGGCAGCAATGAGCAGCTACTGCAGCTATAGCAGCAAGCGCGTAAAGTTATGTGGGGCATTCGGCTTTAGTTTTGCTTCCCTAAGCATCTAGTGCCTGATGTCCTTGGCATGGTGTGTGGCTTTCACAAGAGTAATTGTGCATGACTGCTCCGTTTTCGTCAGAACATTGCCAATGCAAACTATTTCTCGTGCTGAATTAGGCGGGAAGGAGTGCCACTCTGTCCACGAGAGGTCGGCACACACAATTTGCTAGTACAGCCTCTCCTCACACCAAAATAGAGTCACCGTGTGTCTACTGAATGCGTACCTCAGGAATAGCATTTGGAGCTACAATATTTGCTAGGACCATGGACTAATGCTGCATTTAATAATTCTAACGAGGCAAAATAATTTTTTTTACTATTAGCAAGCCTTCTGACCTAGAAAGTAGCCTGAACAGGTCGGTCCGTCTATTCTTTAATCACCTATTGTCGGGTATAAGCCCCCTAGTGGATCCAGCTCGACTCTTGTAGATAGTCCCACTTGTACTGACTCACATAGGGTCGCGGGTCACGCAACAATGTTGTGCCTGTCCGTCCTTCTGAACAAAGGATGTTTCTCCAGCGAGAGTGCAGCTATATAATTCTATCCACGCTTCATCGTCTTTTCGGCACCAAAGAGATGGCGACGCCAGCACCGTTACCTCAAGATAATTGACATGTGATTACAGATATGTGCCACGTTTTCGTCTGTTCGACAACCAAAAGCTGACGAATGGGACAAGTCCTGGGACCCCGCACTCTAATGGCTCATCGGTCATTCACGTCTCTAAACGGCAAGGTCCTTCTTTATGTGTTTCCCGTGTAGCACCAGCGCCTGTCCGAACTACGACGGGGCCGGCGCCGATTATTGACGGGCAGGCAGAGAACTTCCCCAACCACAACTGCCGAATGCTTTGAAAACGGTGGTGACACTAAATACGAAAATCGCTACATGCTTGACGTTACTGAGAGCCTACTCATTGCTGCAAAGAGTCTACGCGGAGGACTTCGTGGCAACAACGTCGACCCCTGTTTCACATGAAATTACAAGTTCATTACATTGAGGCCTGGTGAAAGGTTGGACACCAGAGACGGAATCCGTCGTGGTGAAGCGACACCATGAGAGAGATTTCGGATTCTGTGGGGCAGTTGCACTTGGATGAAAAGAAATATGTTGAACTCCTTCGTGGAGTGATAGGGGCAAGTGAACTGCTTAAAAAGCCGAGCTTGAGTGTTGCGAGAGCTCTCGGACAAGTAAAGGCTAACGTGTAGTGTGCTCCGAGAAGCTATGCGCCGAGCTAGTTGGTGATCCATGATGCAAATTTACAGCGGATACACAGGATAAGGAGTGGAAGGACGAGCACGAAGACAAGCCGTATTTAGCTTTCGTTTGTCAGGTTACTGTAACACGCTGTAAAGTTGTATCAGTTGTGATGCCACTCTCAGAGGGTGAACCCCGGACGCTATCGAACCAAAGGTATGGGTTTGTGAACTATGATAACATTGCACAATATTTGCGCTTGCTAATGTTGTAGGGTGATAGAATCTCCAAAGATGACAAAATACATGTAGTGCCTAATTACCCGGTTCGCACTTAAGGCTACATGCAGTAGTTCTGTTGTTAAGTTAATAGTAGACTACTGATAGATGCATGAGTAATACTGTGTGGAGACACATGCATGGTCTGAGCATCATAATTGTGCAGATTCAGTACACCAGTCGGTAGGTTGACGGCGCCATTACATCATAAGGTTGCAACAGCTTATGGGTAACCACAGGAAGTTGGAGAAATTATGTAGCAATCATTCAGTGATAGCAGACCCACAATGCAGTCGAATTGTAACCACTCCAGTGCAAAAAGAGAGCGAGTAGTTTTTATTACCAGTCCGGTTTGAGCGGTAGCTTGCGTGCTAGCCTGACTAGCTTACACAGCTTGTAGGGTTCACCCGAAGGAAGGTATGTAGCAGTAACCACCGGTTTTCGTGGCATGTTATGCTTTCATTTTGATATGCCTGGTCTATCAGAGAAGCACAGCCGGCTATCCAGGCTCAGACATACATGAAAAGGAGGTGTCACTTGTAGATCGCGAAGTCACACCTCTACTGCAATTAATAGTGAATGTTTTGCATGTGCTTATAGGCAAGCAACATACATTTTCGGCTCAACATCCAAAACGCATAAACTTAATAGGTGGTGCGCAGTGCTCGCATCGATCTAGAAGAAAAAATACGTGTGAGCAACCATCATTCTCCGCACGCAGCCGGGGCATTACTAAACAAAGTTATGGGGTTTTGCGTGCCAAAACCACTTTCTGAGCATGAGGCTCGCCGCAGTGGGGGACTCCGGAAATTTCGACCACCTGGAGTTCTTTAACGTGCACCTAAATCTAAGTACATCGGTGTCTTCGCTTTCGACCCCATCGAATTGCGGCCACCGTGGCCGGGATTCAATCTCGCAACCTCGTGCTTAGAGCCCAACATTATAGCCACCAAGCAACCACGGTGGGTAGGAGTGGCATTACTAATCCTGCATCACGGATTTTAACACAGATTACGGTACTTTTCCAAGCGCGCGTCGTCTCTGCAAACGGCTGCAGTCTTCCACCATGTTTTCACTTCTTGCTTGCGTAGTGCTCCTTAAAATGTTGTTATACTGTCCATAATTTTATTGCGATGTATGGACACTCCAGGTGCTTTTCTGATGCCGCCATCGCCGTGAGGTTCCGTATAAAGTGCAGGGCTCCATGTGTGAGGGAAAGCGTGCAAGGGGGAGCCCGCGATCGCGGCTCCATCTCGCGCACGCTACGGACGAAAGCGGAGAAGAAGCGCGCCCCTTTCATTCGCGCGCATACTTCGGAGGGGGGTAGGAACAAGGAATGCGAGAGATCACATACACAGCGCAGAGCAATCAAACTTTTTTTTTATTATGAATGAGGGTGGGAAGGGTGGGAAGCGCTCTACTCCAGACGGTCTGGGCGGCTCAGGTGGCCGCGCGCACCATGCCGGGCCGCTGTATCTTGAAAGATATGTGTGGTGGGTATAGAGTCCGCATTGGGCTGTGCTTTCGCGGCTTAATTCGCGTTGATGAGATCGGTGGCATGAATGTCAATTCGCTCGCTGCTGCTGCCGCATTTCCTCACTGCAGCGTTTGGACAGCGAGTTTCCGTGGTCATCCAGTGAAATGTGTTCATGTTTTCTTTTGCGCACGTGACACAATGCTTGTTAATTTATTTAGTATGTCTATGTCTACAAGTTTATGCGGCCGATAACACTACTATCGTTACTTTGTATAACTGCCTATTAATTGGCTACCGCAATCGATGCTGTGACTTTCGGGCGAAACTGCAACTAATTTTGTAGCTTCCGCCACTCTTTGAAAAAGACACCGAAAAGCGTCAGGCTTCGCACGCGGTCCTTCCAGCTAGACATGTTCTATAGCGAAGGAAGAACACTGAAATAGTCTCGTATTCACTATACTCGCTACCGAAGCAGTGGTCAAAACGCATCGAAGGATTAATCTGAAGCAGCCTTTTAGGACTCCGTGGCTGCTCAAATCGAACCAATGTCCGGCAGCTTCGCGGCCTTTGGAAGCAACAAAACGTCGCCTACAGCCCGGTTATGCAGTGGCGACATTAGGTTTTGGGTGATACAACGCACTAATGCAGAGCGTTCAGCATCTGAACTCGGTAGCAAGCTATACTTTCGAGCTGATACTTTTTCTTGCGTTGTGCACAAAGATAGGCTTCACTGCCAGCTGATACGGCTACTATTGACATCATGCTTGGCTGTCGCCAGCTGCACTAAGTGAAAAGAAAATCGCAATAAGTTTAGCACTCGTTCCTGCGTAAACATACTTTTCGCCTCATTGCTTCTCGTGGACCTTTTTAAAGCGAAGCTTTCTGTGCTTCTTTCTTTGACTTTCCAACTGCTGCTACTGCTGCTGCTGCAGGTGATGCGAGAATGCAACGAAAGGCTACTACTATTGACACGATAGCAGTTGCAGGTGAACGGGATAAACTTAAGTAACGCGGACAACTTACGCAGAGCATGCAAAGCAGAGCCGCATCAAAGCACATGCTAGGGTCTAGGTGACACTACCGAAGCGGTCAGATGACAAATCAACACTTGTGTGCCCGCTGACGTAGTCTTTAGGCTATGACATTGCTTGATGTTGCAGGTTTGATCCCAACTACGCCTGCAGAATTTCGACGGGGGCGAAATAAGAAACGCTCGTTCATTTGGATTTAGGTAGACGTTTAAGAACACCACGCTGTCAAAATTAATCTGGAGTCCGCTACTACGACCTGCCTCATAATCTGATTGTAGTTTTTGCACAAACATCCCGATAATTCAATTAAAGTTTAATACTTCTGCCACTTTGCGATGTGCCACGCGAGGCAATGAATATATGCTCAACCCTCTCAGACGTTATGAAGTACGGCGCACAACCACGCGTCGAACAAACGCTTCCCCCTATGTGCTCTGCGCACTACGTAGACAAACAGTCGTGGTGCACGACAGACAACGTTTCACGTCAACTCACCACTCTCGTGTTGAACCAAACCATGCTGAAATTAAACATTCACCGTCTCCTCTAATTACCGTCAATAAAAGCAAACAACACAGAAAGCTTCGCGTACATTGATCCCCACAGTGCGGCGGATCTGTATACTTTTTAAATTTCAGCTACAGATATTACCGTCGGAAAATTTTATTCCATGTGCCTCTAGCACCAGAAATGTAGCACGTTCATTTATGCTACGTGGTCACTTTCCCGCTGTTATACTACACATGTAGAGGGATCCATATCCTTTGATTTCCGCGAGTGAGACCAGATGTCCGATTCGGGTAGGTCGAGAGGGAACAAGGAATGGTGACGCGAGCAACCGACTCTGTGTCATCGGATTATCGAACGCTATCGAATGGCCTCATAATGAGTGGGAAGCTGGAGAATGTAACGATCAATATCTCCTTCTGCGCTTTATCTGTCCTCATGTTTTCATTCTATTGGCTCCAATTTCCAGCACAGACTCACTGCCGACAGCGGATGTACTTCATGGGTTGAAGTTGCGCCTGTTCTTTATGTACTTGCGTTTCGGCTCTTTGTCACGCCTCTATTTGAAAATTGGAATGTTTCTGTCTCTCATAGATTGTGTCCGTAGATCTAACTTTTATCGTGTTTTCGCGTGCGTTGTGTATGTGCTTGTGTTTGTGGGTGCGTGCTTTTGTTACGGAGTAATAGGTTAGTAGTTTCTCGCCGTGATGTCCTCTGCTCGGTAGCACAGCGCAGGTCTTCCCACTCTCCCTCCCCCTTTTCTGTCTCCACGGAACTAAATTACATCAGTGTCACGATGCTGTCTTCAGCATGGGAAAAACTCCTTTTGTCCGTTATTGTTTGCAATATGTTTGTGTGACGAAGAGATTCGCAGAGGAAACATAGTCGCATTAGGGTAGAAAGAAGCCTCATAGAGCGTCTTCATCCATGCCTCTGCAATAATGAGCATGCGCAGAGGTTAGCGACCGCGGCTAGTGGAACGTTTGGCAAAGAGACATAGTATAGAAGGTCAAGCTGTCTGCATTCATTTATTCAGGAATAAAACTGCGCGCAATACACGTGTCCTGTTGTTCTAAATAAACATATATTCTTTACCTTTATCTTATCTCATTGAAAAATGGATTATCCAACCATTATAGACTTTCCTTCTTTCCGGATTTCTTTCTTCTTCTCCACATTTCCACATATGGTAACGTATCAAAATTAAAGAACACAAAGTCCTCCGTAAGAAACCGAGCGAACACTGTCATTCTCGAGAATTAAAAGACAACGAGGCAAAGAAGGCATTCTAAATAAAGTGCCACAGATGGCGTATCACTCTTCAAAATAAACAAGGAAGAATTTAAGAAAGACACAACTAAAAAAGATCTACGGAGCAAGTTGTCCCTGTCATCATCATCATCATCATCATCATCATCATCATCATCATCATCATCAGCCTGGTTACGCCCACTGCAGGGCAAAGGCCTCTCCCATACTTCTCCAACAACCCCGGTCATGTACTAATTGTGGCCATGCCGTCCCTGCAAACTTCTTAATCTCATCCGCCCACCTAACTTTCTGCCGCCCCCTGCTACGCTTCCCTTCCCTTGGGATCCAGTCCGTAACCCTTAATGACCATCGGTTATCTTCCCTCCTCATTACATGTCCTGCCCATGCCCATTTCTTTTTCTTGATTTCAACTAAGATGTCATTAACTTGCGTTTGTTCCCTCACCCAATCAGCTCTTTTCTTATCCCTTAACGTTACACCTATCATTCTTCTTTCCATAGCTCGTTGTGTCGTCCTTAATTTGAGCAGAACCCTTTTCGTACGCCTCCAGGTTTCTGCCCCGTAGGTGAGTACTGGTAAGACACAGCTATTATATACTTTTCTCTTGAGGGATAACGGCAACCTGCTGTTCATGATTTGGGAATGCCTGCCAAACGCACTCCAGCCCATTCTTATTCTTCTGATTATTTCCGTCTCATGATCCGGATCCGCCGTCACTACCTGCCCTAAGTAGATGTATTCCCTTACGACTTCCAGTGCCTCGCTGCCTATTCTAAATTGCTGTTCTCTCCCGAGACTGTTAAGTATTACTTTAGTTTTCTGCATATTCATTTTTAGACCCACTCTTCTGCTTTGCCTCTCCAGGTCAGTGAGCATGCATTGCAATTGGTCCCCTGAGTTACTAAGCAAGGCAATATCATCAGCGAATCGCAAGTTACTAAGGTATTCTCCATTAACTTTTATCCCCAATTCTTCCCAATCCAGGTCTCTGAATACCTCCTGTAAACACGCTGTGAATAGCATTGGAGATATCGTATCTCCCTGCCTGACGCCTTTCTTTATTGGGATTTTGTTGCTTGCTTTATGGAGGACTACGGTGGCTGTGGAGCCGCTATAGATATCTTCCAGTATATTTACATATGGCTCATCTACACCCTGATTCCGTAATGCCTCCATGACTGCTGAGGTTTCGACTGAATCAAACGCTTTTTCGTAATCAATGAAAGCTATATATAACGGTTGCTTATATTCTGCACATTTCTCTATCACTTGATTGATAGTGTGAATATGGTCTATTGTTGAGTAGCCTTTACGGAATCCTGCCTGGTCCTTTGGTTGACAGAAGTCTAAGGTGTTCCTGATTCTATTTGCAATTACCTTAGTAAATACTTTGTAGGCAACAGACAGTAAGCTGATCGGTCTATAATTTTTCAAGTCTTTGGCGTCCCCTTTCTTATGGATTAGGATTATGTTAGCGTTCTTCCAAGATTCCGGTACGCTCGAGGTCATGAGGCATTGCGTATACAGGGTGGCCAGTTTCTCTAGAACAATCTGTCCACCATCCTTCAACAAATCTGCTGTTACCTGATCCTCCCCAGCTGCCTTCCCCCTTTGCATATCTCCTAAGGCTTTCTTTACTTCTTCCGGCGTTACCTTCGGGATTTCGAATTCCTCTAGACTATTTTCTCTTCCATTATCGTCGTGGATGCCACTGGTACTGTATAAATCTCTATAGAACTCCTCAGCCACTTGAACTATCTCATCCATATTAGTAATGATATTGCCGACTTTGTCTCTTAACGCATACATCTGATTCTTGCCAATTCCTAGTTTCTTCTTCACTGTTTTTAGGCTTCCTCCGTTCCTGAGAGCCTGTTCAATTCTATCCATATTATACTTCCTTATGTCAGCTGTCTTACGCTTGTTGATTAACTTCGAAAGTTCTGCCAGTTCTATTCTAGCTGTAGGGTTAGATGCCTTCATACATTGGCGTTTCTTGATCAGATCTTTCGTCTCGTGGGATAGCTTGCTGGTATCCTGCCTAACGGAGTTACCACCGACTTCCATTGCACACTCCTTAATGATGCCCACAAGATTGTCGTTCATTGCTTCAACACTAAGGTCCTCTTCCTGAGTTAAAGCTGAATACCTGTTCTGTAGCTTGATCTGGAATTCCTCTATTTTCCCTCTTACCGCTAACTCATTGATCGGCTTCTTATGTACCAGTTTCTTCCGTTCCCTCCTCAGGTCTAGGCTAATTCGAGTTCTTACCATCCTGTGGTCACTGCAGCGCACCTTGCCGAGCACGTCCACATCTTGTATGATGCCAGGGTTAGCACAGAGTATGAAGTCTATTTCATTTCTAGTCTCGCCGTTCGGGCTCCTCCACGTCCACTTTCAGCTTTCCCGCTTGCGGAAGAAGGTATTCATTATCCTCATATTATTCTGTTCCGCAAACTCTACTAATAACTCTCCCCTGCTGTTCCTAGTGCCTATGCCATATTCCCCCACTGCCTTGTCTCCAGCCTGCTTCTTGCCTACCTTGGCATTAAAGTCGCCCATTAGTATAGTGTATTTAGTTTTCACTCTACCCACCGCTGATTCCACGTCTTCATAGAAGCTTTCGACTTCCTGGTCATCATGACTGGATGTAGGGGCGTAGACCTGTACAATCTTCATTTTGTACCTCTTATTAAGTTTCACAACAAGACCTGCCACCCTCTCGTTAATGCTATAGAATTCCTGTATGTTACCAGCTATATTCTTATTAACCAGGAATCCGACTCCTAGTTCTCTTCTATCCGCTAAGCCCCGGTAGCACAGGACGTGCCCGCTATTTAGCACTGTATATGCTTCTTTTGGCCTCCTAACTTCGTCCCTGTACCATCTAGTTACTGCACGCAATACCGTGATCCATCCATCCATCCATCCATCCATCAATCCATCCATCCATCCATCCATCCATCCATCCATCCATCCATCCATCCATCCATCCATGCATCCATCTATCTATCCACCCACCCACCCATCCATCGATCGATCCATCCATCCATCCATCCATCCATCCATCCATCCATCCATCCATCCATCCATCCATCCGTCCGTCCGTCCGTCCGTCCGTCCGTAAAGGTTAATACACAAGCAACACACAAAGCTAAAAATGCGAGACGCTGGCACTAATCGCAAGAAAAGGAGGATAAAAACAATTACTCTTTTACTTTATTATCTGGTGCGGTGAGCGTGTTACACATGGTCGCAATAGTGTAGGACCCAGTAGGAAGTGGAAACACTGAGTGGCCGGTTAGAAGCAGAGGAAGAGCTAAGTTTGCACGTCGCACTGAGAGTGCCCGACACGGGCGCCCTAGAAACCCACGTTTAGAGCGCGTTATTAATTTCGGAAAACTAGCGACGCAAGCGCAATTCATTACTTGTGCTTTTCATCTGCTTCTGTAAGCCTGCCTGCTAGCGAAAGTCCACTAGAGGAGCTCACGAAGGCTTCCGTAAAGGATAAAAAGACAAAACGCTGATCAAATATCGTTGGAACTGCGGCAAAAAAAGCTGAAATAACAGTGCGTCATTCTAGACAATCAGTGACCAAGTAGCCCTTGCGCATAAGGCGCGCTCAGGAAGCACGGTACTCTTACTTTTATGTTTATTTCTTGCTAATCTTTTTTTTTGGAGCGCGCTTGATGGCACGGAAAGGCAGGCTAAATGGTCAACGCTTGACGTCAGCTATTGGTCCTCGCCTATTATGCCTGGTCGCGAAGTCTCGCAGTAAGGGAACATGGGTTGGCTTACCGCGATGCAACTTTATCACAATGCTAAAGTTCTGAGATGGCTTCAGTCTTGAAACGACTGACGTTAAATGGACGGGAGCTTTCAGGAAAGCTATAGACTCTCCACAGAGCAACAACGTGGAACATCTAATTAAAATACACTGCGTAAAAAATTAAACTGGACTTGGGATAGCAATCCTGCAGGTGCTCGAATCCCATTCCCACCGTCACCCCCACCATCGTCGCGCTGTCCTGCTATTAATGATGCATGCGCGGCTCTGGAGTGGTTGGTGAGCCTGCTTACAGAGAAAGAGATCTGCGTTTGACTGCAAAAACGACAAAGCCAAGTGGAGGCTACCGCCAATCGCAGAGCTCAGTCGGCTCAGTGGCGCAGCCAGAATAACGTTCTGCCTTCCGCTGTTGGCATGAGCGGTGTACGCACGCACAATGCTAGCAGAAAAGCATTCACGCTGACCTGCTGTGTGTCTGCACTTGTCTGAGGGGAACGGACAGTAAGCGTCAAATTAACCATAATATTCCATTGCGTGCTTAGCGCAACGGTTTCCAGTTGGTCTCATCCCGTCCTCTATTGATGCGCTACATTCCTCGTTACGCCGGCGTTGTGAGACGCCTGGTAGCCGTCAAGGCGCTGTTTATTCTGTCCAGCAGGAATTGTATTGCGTGCTGCGTCGCTCGAACATGCCACATCCGGGTATATTTAGAACGCGAACACCGCCCGATGTGTTCGAGCACAACGCGGAATTTTGCTGTTGCTGTCTGAGCTTCACTCATCGGGCAAAACTGCATTTTTTTTACTTTTCCACAGGGTAATGGAGAATGGCGTCTACTGTGCACCCCGGTAAATTGACTTACAGTGGTCGAACAAGGAACGTATCCGGAGCCAACGTTTCCATCGCGAAACTTGTTTTCGCCAGGGTGCCAGCTGTCGGAAAAAAAAAGCAATAGGAGAACACAGCGTCGGCGTACTAAATGCGCTCGTTAGTGATTTAATGTATTACGCTCTAATTGAAAACATTTTCTATTGAATAGTTGTTTTTCTTGCCTAATTAGATGTTAGATTTATTGTAAAACATTTTTCAGCAACAAATCTGATCCTAGGTTGACTCTTTCAAATGGTAAGCGAAACTTCTAAACCTTCCCAGTGTCTGCGAAACCGAAATTGAAGTTACCCGTTGCATGTAACATGAAATGGTGAAATTGACTGATAATTTCTTTATTATGTTAATATTACGTTCAAGCAAGTAACAGATTCTTGAATGAATTTACGGCACGTTCAGATTTGGGACAAACATAAGCTCTCATATGGGAGACGACCTATATCTGAAGTTTCCTGCCTATGATCTACATGTTTTTGTTGCTAGAGGCACAGCGCATTTCTTTTCTTTGTTACACTTATACGCTGCAGTTTTCTTATCTATACTAACAACTAGGATTTGTTTAACTTTTTATTGCAAAGGCAGAGGGAAACACAACTCTTCGTAGAATACATACACTAGCGTCATATTGCGCAATCGGCCCAGTGACAGGAAAGTTTCAGAAAGCGCATTGGAAATGTGTAATAAGGTTCAGGGTGCTTCCAGTATTCTGGTATATCGCCCTGACCTGAAAAAAGAAACTATTTTGATCTTCAAACTCTTGGCTATGGTGTTGGGCTGCTCAGCACGAGGTCGCGGGATCGAATCCCGGCCACGGCGGCCGCATTTCGATGGGGGCGAAATGCGAAAACACCCGTGTGCTTAGATTTAGGTGCACGTTAAAGAACCCCAGGTGGTCAAAATTTCCGAAGTCCTCCACTACGGCGTGCCTCATAATCAGAAAGTGGTTTTGGCACGTAAAACCCCAAATATTATTATCTTCAAACTCTGTCAAAGGTTTTCTTGTTCTGAATACGTGATTCAACTGCAGGAATTGGCAAAAACCAATAAAAGACGCGAACGTTAGAAGTCCGACTCAAGTTTGCTGTTATGAAGTGCTCTCTCTCCTTTCAGAAGTTACAAGAGAGGTATACTTGATAACCTTAGGCCAGATACAACAGCGCCTGCCTTTAACGTATTCAAAACATGTCGCATAATTCACTCAATGCTCAATGCGAAGGCCTCCCGTTACAGAACTATTGCTGCAAAACAAGCTAGAAAATGAAAGATTAGGGTCCCCATGGGATATATTAAAAAAAAAGAATGTCAGGAGTTGAGGTAATACGAATTGGGCAAATTTCAGTTCTTTTAATTGCTGGTCGTCATTGCTGCAGATGTTCCAAATGTTTCTTGATAATTTTTTCGAAAGCAACATTTTGCAATTTCTTTCATATCGCAACAAGACAAACTCTTTTTCTAAGAAAGATTTGTGAATAAGCCTTTCAAGTTTATTTCTTACATGCTTCGCCGCGCAATTCGGAACAACAGAAAATGAATTTGTAGGACAACTTTTGATATGGCTACATCGTATACCAAAGCATACTTGTCAGAACAGCAGTTTCTGTTCGTGCTTCTTCATCACGCTCCCAAAATTCTTCCTATCGCTTGTTTTGCCTCAATGCATGAATTGATGTATATCCCGTGCGACTACCAAAAAGCGCTTCATTCTGGTGAGCTAAATTTGCATTATAATTACTGGCGTAAAACCACTATTTGTCAGCAATTGTTAAAAGTAAAAATTATCAAATTATTTCTACGCAACCTATAACGTTCGATGCTATAGCATTATTCGAGTATACTATATAGCCTATTTTTGAAGTACACTTCAAAAAGGTGCTATTTAATATAGTCGAATCATCCCAATTATTGCCATTGAATATTTTTTTTTCTCAACTGGGCGTCCTACCTTCACTGACTTTCATACTTTCATCATTGACCACAATTCAGATCAAATTAACTTCCTTAGTGCCATAGTATACAGTGAATAGGGAAAACGAAGAACGACCGATTACAGAAAGCTTGCCGTTTGCCGGCAATATTTATAGTTCCAAGCCGAATCCATTAGGCTTTTTGTCTGTGCTCCTGTCATCTGTATATGCATAGATGCAAATAAACTTGAATTGAATTGAATTGAAAAATAGTTTGATGTAGGCATCCCCGTAAACTGTAAGCGAGGACTTTTTCTCTAGAGCGATGATGACGACTACGTAGTTGTGTGAATAACCTGAATGCTCAACGAATTAAAAAAGAAAACATCCTACAATTATTTCTGAACCAGGCCAATGAAGACGCATATAAAGTAAAGATGACGCTGATGTCGGCTCGAAATCAACCTGATATGCTCTCTGAGCGGTGGGGTAGCCCTCGCAACAAATGCTCTAATGCATTCGAAATGTAAACGCTATTCTGTTCAAATAATTCCCATAGCTATCTAGCAATAAGCGCCTTCCAACAGAGTTTACTATGCACAAAGGGTCATATTTGCCCGCAATATTATCAATAAGAAACTTTTAGTGCGCGCCTAAGTAAACATAACAGCTTGTACTCTACGTGCAAGATGTTGAATGCCTTTCAAATTGACGAGAAAGTTAAAATCAATGCAAGTAATCAGATTCACATTAATAAATGCTCTTTCTCTTTAAGTAGTTCTAGAGTTATTTCTATACATTAGCGCTCTTTCTGCCTCAAGCATTATATCAGTGAAACTCAGTAATGTCCAAAGTTGGGCTAGTTGGTGATTGATCACCATACCTTGCTGGTGAAGCAGCGCACTGACACGGACACAGAGAAGACACACAAGACGACACTCGCTGAACTGGCAACTATTTTATTTCTGAACACACACTTCATATTTATATACCTGCGCACCCTCAGGCGTCAAAGAAAATCAAGGCAAGATTAAAGTCATTTTTTTAAATCATTTGCCGGCGCATACTCGGGCGTCAGAGATATGGCACCTATCTATCATGGTGTGCAATCCTATCGTATTTGTTGCACTCCTAACAAACATTTTGCACAATTCTTTTCCTTTAGTGTCCTTTCAAAAAGGCAACCTTACCATGGCTTAGATGTACAGATGGCTGACTGATACAACCCTCTCCCCTCTTGTGAATGTGAAAGGCTTCGATTATTTCCCTCGGGAGCTAATCCTTATGGTGCGATAAAACTGTAGTGTCATGGTTGTAAGTGCACGGTCAAGCATAAGAAAACATTTGCCGAGTGCAGGTCATCCGTTGTCTACTGTTTGCCCCTATCGTGTGGAAAAGTGTACATCGGCCAAACGGGTCGGTGTGTAAGCACAACACTTTTGGAACACGAAAGGTCACCGGGGGGAAACACTCATTCCCACATTAAAGGGCACTGCTCACAACATGGGTGCTGGCCGCTTACAATGACACTACAGTTTTATCGCACCATAAGGATCGGCTCACCAGCGAAATAATCGAAGCCTTTCACATTCACAAGAGGAGAGAGGGTGGTATCAGTCAGCCATCTGTACATCCAAGCCATGGGGAGGTTGCCTTTTTGGAAGTGCACTAAAGAAAAATAATTGGGTAAAATGTTTGTCAGGGATGCAACAAATACGATAGGATTGCACACCACGATAGATAGGTGCCATATCTTTGGCGCCCGAGTATGCGCCGGCAAATGATTAAAAAAAATGTCTTTATTCCTGCCTTGATTTTCTTTGACGTGTGAGGGTGCAGGTATATAAATATGAACTGTGTGTTCTGAAATAAAATAGTTGCGAGTTCAGCGAATGTCGTCTTGTGTGTCTTCTCTGTGTCCGTGTCAGTGCGCTGCTTCACCAGCAAGGTATGATGATAAGTGAAAATGGACAGCCAATGACTGTTAGATTAAACGAGCGTGCCACGGACACAATTGAAAAACTTCTCAAAGCAGTCTCTGAGCTCTTTCTAAAAATTCACACCAAAGCTTCTGCAATCTGAAACCTCATTTCCCGCAGTCGAAACTCCGTTTTTGGGAGACAGAAAATACGCTCATATCTCATCCACAATTTCAAGACTTGGAAACCAATAGGCATCATTGTTAATAAGGGAGCTCTTGAATAGATCGTAGCACTTGTGATAACATTCACGGTTTCAAATCAATTTAGGAGGGAGTTAAATATATGCTCCACCGTAATTTATTGCATTCCCTAATAATTCTCTTTCTCAAGCAGTCGCGTAATAATTTGTCAGTGATTCTTCTATTTGCATCGTCAGTTTTGTTTTATTGTTGATCGAGATATCCTTGGTTACTCGTATTTCGTTAGTCTCTTTTTCTCTTACTCTCTCTACTTTCAGCAAGACGTGCTGTATTCGCGCTCAATTCTTCAATTTTTCATTTGCACACTTTATGCCTGAGCGCAGGATACAAGCTACACCTCAGTTGTTTTAACACGCTCCTTCGTACCAGAGTACAACTGGCTTTATATCTCACAATTTTTGGGGTATAACTGGGTTATCATATTAAGCAAAACAGCGTTTTCGGCATCTTTCTCTATTCAAATGTGATTTCCTTGTTCAGCCAACCTTTCTTAAGGAAAAATTTCGGCTCCACAGCACGCATGCATTGTCATAGCTGAGAAGTGGAAATATAATTATGAAAAAATGAGGTGCATTAATACTGCACGTGAGCGCCTTGAAATCAACACAACCTTATACCTCATTTTATTACCAGTTCGTTATACGTGGTGCAGCCGCATTAAGAATTTCTTACCAGAATGTCCCTTCTCTTCCTTATTCTACCTTATTAATGCTGCGTTGTTGATTTTTTTTTCATATCATTCTCCTGGTTCCCAACCTATGGACGAACACTAGCCAGCGCTGCGTATTCTGCGGTTAACACTCAACATGTTGGAATCAAGAGGCTTAAAGCGTTTCGAATAACGCGTAGGGCAACTACTTTATCCTCCTAATTTCTCAGCCTGTGAAGAGAGTGTATAAACGCTCCCCGGGCAATGATGGACTACCTTTCTTCGAAAAGTAAAGTCTTCGTAATCGTCAACTATTGATGGCAGTCTAAGAGTGCTTGCGCGTGCATAAACAAGAATCTTTCGATAACAAGTTTAATAAAAGAAAAAAAAGCTATGTCTAGTTTACTAAAATCACTTCCATTGAAAACCTTGGCCTCAGCTCTAAAACACAAGGTCTATAGCCAGAACTTATTTCTTTTTTTTTTGTAGCAGACAAATCGATATGGACAAGTGTGGGGACTGCTTACCCGGCACTGTTATCGGAGGTCCTTGGAGTTCTGTAACATGCACGGTATTATTCTAGTTTCTTTCTTAATCGGGAATTCACCAGACAACATGATATGAAACAGCGCGTGCTCTAAACCCAACTTTAGAAAAGTGGGCTACCACTAGACAGAAGATTCGACGAGTGCTCGTCAACTTAAAGAGCGTTCAGTAAGAGCGCGGTCTTTAATAAAGTTTCTTGCTAATTTTTATACTTAATTTCTTGCTACTTAGTGAATAAGCTGTCCTATTATATTCTACCGACACCTTGACAAGGAGTCAAGAAATTTTAATAGCAGCAAAAATTCATGGATGGCTGACACATGCTTTAAACGTGTGACTGTGGCTGAAATATGGTTGTATTCGCCCTTAGGAAAACTGCATGAATATTTCTGTCCAATACAGCGCTTTGTTACTCCCTTGCTTTTCAAGAGAGATTCGTTGATTCAGATGAATCGCAATTTGCTGTCACAAGATGTAGTCATAACGTAATCGCGAAATTGTTAGAAAACGGCAATCACGACGTTTTACTGATTACATAACATAGAATGCAAAGATATTCGCAACGTGAATAAAAATACTGTAAAATAGAACATCTCGCTTTCGAGAAGACTTTTCAAGTCAATGGAAGGTATTGCAAAAAAAAAACACGAGTTTATTGCGTGTGTCCATCTGCTTTGATGAAATTGACGTCTGAATTATTGATATATCTTTTAGTTGCATTCGAGACCCTGAATTTCTGAATTTAGAAGGAAACAACAGTGTTAACTTGTACGACTAATTTTTTATGCAGAGGATCCTTACACTGCAGTATGTAACGCAGTACTGCACGCCTTCGAGATTGAATTATTCTCACCTCTTAGATAAGCTTTTGAAGACTCTATGACATCGAAGTTAAAGCGGAATAAGTTTTCATGAATCGGCCACGTTTGCCACCATGATCTCGAGCGGCGCTAACACTCCAAGTGCGATATTTTACAGACATACATAAAAATTACAGGGTCTCTTAATATCTCTCTTAGGAGGTGAACGGCGATAGGCTACTCTTCCTCTTCTTATCATTCGCCTCTTTCTCTTTGCCTCTTCTCTTTCTCTTATTTCTTTTAGTCCTTTCTGTTCACTACTAACTTTAGTCATTTTTAATCAATTAGGGTCATTACAAACCATCGTTCAACATGTTGGTCGTATCCTAGTCATTAGAGGTCATTACAAGTCATTTCAGCCATTGTAAGTCATTACTGACCATTACTGACCATTATTAAGCATTTTAGTCATTTGTAATGAATTGTAGTCGTTTTACAAGTGGTCATTAGACATATTGGTCATTTCGTAGTAATTACTAATCATTGCAAGTCATTTCAGTCATGATTAGTCAGTATTGCTCACCACTAAGCATTTTTAGTCATTTACAATAAATTATGGTCATTACAAGCCGTCTTTAGGCATGTTGGTCATATCATAGTTAACAGTAATCATTACAAGTCATTTTAGTCATTATTAGTCATTACTGGTCATAACTAAGCATTTTTAGCCATATCTAGTCAATTGTAGTCGTTGCAATTCGTCGTTAGACATATTGGTCATATCGTAGTCATTAGTACTCATTACAAGTAATTTCATTCTTTATTAGTCATTACTAAGCATTTTTAGTCATTTGACACATTTGTCATTTCATAGTCATTACTAGTCATTACAAGTCATTGCAGTCATTATTAGTCATTACTGCTCCCTAAGTAAGCAGTTTAGTCATTTGTAATCAATTCTGGTCATTACAAGTCGCCGCTAGACATATTGGTCATTTAGTGGTCATTAGTAGTAATTGCAAGTAATTAGTAGTCATTTACTTATTGCTATTCATTACTGGACATTTGCAGTCATTTCTAATCAATTGTGTTCATTACAAAATGTCGTTAGCCATATTTGTCATTTCGGAGTCATTAGCAGTCATCACAAGTGATTATTAGTCATTATTAGTCATTACTATTCACTATTAACCTCTACCAATCTCTGTTATAACATTATCATTCACTCACTATCACTATAAATAATTTTTCATTCTTTAATCTGCCTTTGATCTGTCTTCATATGACGTGATGAAGCTTCAAAGGACTCTCCGGCCGGTCAGGTCTGATGACACAAACTTCACCATGAGCTTAGAAAGGCTTTCGCCTTCATAACCGAGAACGTGAACGTGGCCGGAGCTATCGCCATAGCCTAATGACAGAGCTTCACAAGCGCCATGCGGAGTATGCAATTAGTTCTCCAACCAGCAGCCAAGTTGTTTTTTTCCTCCACTTTCATTTTACTGTGCGTTATCAACACATTTCAATTGTAAACAAACAACGTTCTACGCTTTCTTTGGTTTCATTATCTGTTGCCTTTAAATACGGTCACGACCGAAAAAATTGGGCCCATCGCTACCCCTCTTTCTCGTGGCTGCACATCTAAGTAAACTTCATACATGTACAGCCACTAGTAATGAGTTTGCTCAGCTTGATGGGTCCCTTCCATTTCATACAGGTAGCCGGCTTTAATAAAACATCACTCGTTCTCTCGCTAACTTAGCTCTAACATGTTTTTTGCCTGTTCTTATTTTCATACCCTTGGAAGGAAAATTAACCCGATATTCTTGAACATTTTTTTTGTTGCAAAGATATTTTTCAGACCGTGATTACAGTTGGGCCGCGAGTTCTCATGTAGAAATATTCATTTCTCTTACCGACGCAGCCAATACTTGAATTCACATGCAGCAAACGAACAATAAAATCATGACCTCTTATGCGCGTTTATGTATATTAGTCGCTGAGCAAGTTCGTTGGACTTGATTGCCTCATCAAAACTCATCGAATACAGAATGAATACATCTGCGATAGGTATTTTCGCTTTCCCTTTTACCTGTAAATAGGAATATCATTGTATCAATTTTTTATTATTGGAGCAATTTTTGTCGTAGGAGTACCTCAAAACTCATTCAGTTATACAAAAACTCGAGAACATGAGGGTGACGGAGGAGCGAGTGTAATGTCTGATGAGCGAAGATAACGAACCATTGCAAAAGGGGCGAGACGGAACAAACAATAAGCAACCAATTTAAGCAACCGTTGGCATCCAACAAGGTTTAGTGCGCACGGGCGAAATAAATGGACTAGAAAACAACAATAAAAACAAAAAGTTTTATACGTCACAAAATAAAATGCGAATGAGAAAGGCTTTTTTCGTAAGCAGAAGGTGACAGGGGTGGCTACTAATCTTTCAGGTAAACACTTTCCTTGCCTAATAATTGAATGAACGTCGAGCTGACGCACTAAGGGCCACGCTTGACGATGATGAAAGTGTCGACGATCTGGCATGCGCGCTGATGTGCGTACCTTTGGAGGGTGATAACTTCACTGAACACACAAGAACGACTATGAATAGCCAGGTTGCTGCCAGACTTGTGTTTTACGTTGTTGCCATGTTGTACATTGTTGGCAACTTCTCGTCTCTTTGTTCTTTGTGTGCTGTCTCTGTTGGCGCTTCATCTTTTGAAAGGTATGTTCCCAGAGGCGATCACTTCGGTTATGCCCAGTCTGCCTCAAGTAGGATCGGCCGCAGCTTAGAGGCCTGTCATAGACGACCCGTATGATGCAGCTGCTTACTGCTCAGTGTCCAATATCATGTTCGTTAATCAGAGGCGTCCAAACAAAAAAGGGGAAAAAGTGAATGCCTCAGTTTCGCCCGAAAGGCGAAGCATTGATTGCGATAACAAATTAGTAGACAACTACACTAAGGTTCCTTCTTTTGTCGGCCATGTGCAGTGAAGTAAACATTCGCTTACTAAATGAATCAACAAGCACGGTGCCACTCGTGCATACGCAAACATGAACACATCTCACTATATGACCACGAGCACTCGCTGTCATAACGCTCGCGAGACGAGGAGCGCCGGCAATGGCTAGCCAACGTTCCATGCTGTCGCTCGATTCGCCGTGAGTTTGAGAGCTGAGATTGCGCGACTTACAACACTGGGTGCGTGGGAACACAGAGCCCTGAAGCCAGCAGCCATATCGGCTTGTGCCAGCCAAGGATTAGCTGCAAGACTGGGCGCGTGGCCACACGCACAGCCAAGCGCAACCATGGCCGGTCTATTAGAGGGCAGGCGTGCCCACCTCCCTCACCCAGCGCAGGCTTAACCATGTGCGAGAGCGTGACGCCTAAGCGCATCCAGTCGTCGTCTATCTCTGCTCACCCTGGCATTCTTTTCTTCGGACAGGCACGGTTTTTGACAGCATCTTATCGCTCACGGACGTTATACGGACCATTATTGTGAAGGCGACAATGAGGACCACGGCTAAAATTCGTCTGGAGTGTGTGAATAATTGCTAGTTCCATGATAGACAGGCGGTTGGAAATACTATTTGCTTACACAACGTGCCCTATCGGGTAGTTTCTGCTCGCGGAGTTTCCAGGATACTAAGTGTCGACAACCTCAGAAAAGATTATTTCCCTTTATTTGAATACGAGGTCAATCTTTTCACAAAAACCAAACGATGATATAGGAACGTCTAATAGATACCGAAAGAAATGGCAGTTTCTTTGGAAAGACGCAGTTTTTTTAACTTAGAAAGCTTTAGGGAAGTGCATGAAATACGGTTCGTAGTTTCTACGATCCTCATTCGCTCACTAAATCAATTAACAATCATTGTTTGAAGCGCGCAAACGCAAATAGGAACAGATAACACTCGATGACCGTGATCGACATGTCACATCGCAGGCGTGATGAAAAGCGCCAGCATCGGGGAGCGAACACTTCAACATGTGACCCATAGATTTAACGCGTCTCCTAGAGAGTACGCGACCTCCACAAGTACTGACCTGACACACAACCTTCATGACCTTAAAACACTCGAACGACTTCTAACACCTTGTGCGGTGAGATAACTGATCGCAAGAAGCAATCTGCTATTTCGGCTCGCCTAGTACTGCTATGGCCACAGATTACAGCGAAGACAGGGCGCACTGTCCGCGCAAATGCTCAGTAGTGCGGACAGTCATGCACAAACACGGCTGTGCTATAGGCTGGAGACACCCGCTCACCTGCGCTCCCTCCCTCCTAGCACGTGCTTGAACACGTTGCCGCACGTCCGACTTCTCGTGCCCCCTCCTGCGTGTGTTTATTGAGCACGCGATAAAGGTGCACATCAAACCACCATGTTCCTCGGCTCACCTTCGCACGCTTACCCTCACGCCCACGGCATACAGAGGGCCAGATGCGAATTTGACTTTATCGCACTTTGACTGCAAGCCGGCGCCAAGCCCAACGGTGAAAATTCGTTTAGAGGGTTCATACAAATGAGAAAAAAAACATTACTAATAACGTGAAATTATATATGTATATAAGTAAATATAAGTAAATACAATACAATATTGACACGTGTACTTGTGTATCTTTATCGGGTGACCACGTTTTACCGCCTAACAAATGTTATGGCTAAGCGCAGGACGCGCCTACATGTATCGGAAGTTTCTAGAATGTTATCGATCCTTCTATACGCTGTCTGTTGTCGCTGAACCTTCTGTAATTGGATTGCATATATGAGCGACGCGAATGGTGTAGAACGTTGCGGAAGGCACGCGGGTCCGAGCGATTTCTCTGGAACATTTGACGACTGATGTATAAAAGCCGACGGGCTTGACCCGCTGATCAGATTTTGACGATCGCCGACTGTGTTAGGCATTGTCGCGCTTCTTTAAATGTAGCCTGTTTTTGTGGGCACAGGCGCACAGGTTCGCCCAATAAAAGTTAGTTTCCTCATTCACAGTATTCCTACTGTGTTTTTTATACGTCACTGCCACGTGACAGTATGTTTCACGTAACTTAAACAAGCATTTTCAAGTGTGGTTAGCCGCCGCTGAATGAAACCACAGCTGAATGAAAAAAAAAATTTGCGTTCACGGCATTTGCCATACGCCGTTTGCCATCATGTGGTGCTCTTTAGAGTATATTAAAGGCTAGTGCGGGCTGTTGTCTTGGCCAAGTGCGGCGTCATCATCATCATCAGCCTGGTTACGCCCACTGCAGGGCAAAGGCCTCTCCCATACTTCTCCAACTACCCCGGTCATGTACTAATTGTGGCCATGTCGTCCCTGCAAACTTCTTAATCTCACCCGCCCGCCTAACTTTCTGCCGCCCCCTGCTACGCTTCCCTTCCCTTGGAATCCAGTCCGTAACCCTTAATGCCCATCAGTTATCTTCCCTTCTCATTACATGTCCTGCTCATGCCCTCCCCCCCATTTCTTTTTCTTCATTTCAACTAAGATGTCCTTTACTCGCGTTTGTTCCCTCACCCCATCTGCTGTTTTCTTATCCCTTAACGTTACACCCATAATTCTTCTTTCCATAGCTCGTTGCGTCGTCCTCAATTCAAGTAGAACCCTCTTCGTAAGCCTCCAGGTTTCTGCCCCGTACGTGAGTGCTGGTAAGATACAGATGTTATGCACCTGCTGTTCATGATCTGAGAATGCCTGCCCAACGCACGCCAGCCCATTCTTATTCTTCTGATTATTTCCGTCTCATGATCTGGATCCGCCGTCACTACCTGCCCTAAGTAGATGTATTCCCTAACTACTTCCAGTGCCTCGCTACCTATTGTAAATTGCTGTTCTCTTCTGAGACTGTTAAACATGACTTTAGTTTTCTGCTGATTAATTTTATACCCACCCTTCTGAATTGCCTCTCCAGGTCAGTGAGCGTGCGTTGCAATTGGTCCCCTGAGTTACTAAGCAAGGCAATATCATCAGCGAATCGCAAGTTACTAAAGTATTCTCCATACATTCTTATCCCAAATTCTTTTCAATCTAGGTCTCGGAATACCTCCTGTGAACACGCTGTGAATAGCATTGGAGAGATCGTATCTCCCTGCCTGACGCCTTTCTTTATTGGGATTTCGTTGCTTTCTTTATGGAGGGCTACTGTGGCTGTGGAGCCGCTATAGATATCTTCCAGTATTTTTACATAGGGCTCGTCTACACCCTGATTCCGTAATGCCTCCATGACTGCTGAGGTTTCGACTGAATCAAACGCTTTCTCGTAATCAATGAAAGGTATATATAAGGGTTGTTCATATTTAAGGGTGCGGCGTATTGCCTTGTAAATATATTTGTATATAACTTTTTGTCGGCGTCTTCCTACGTAACAATATTCTGCTTAATTAGTTAATTAACTAAGATAAATTATGTAAGCTTTCTTATATTCACTTTAGGGCCAAGTGTGTTTGGTTGCGTTGTAGTGGGGACGTTCAGAAAGGACCGCTCCAATTTTTTTGTGGCAAAGCACATTGCGCGTGGCGATTTTTTCGGCTTTGGAAAAAAGCCCGGGAAATATGAAATAAAAGCACGTGACTGCGCTCATGCGCTATCGTATTGCAGCGCTTTCAACCGCGCTTCGTGCGAAAGAACCGTGCGCGCGGACCGTGGCGAAGTCAGCGGCCGCGGCTCTAGACACCGGCTTCACAGTGCGTCAGCATCTTTAGCATTGGCACACGGAAAGCAAGCGCCATTGTCCCTGGCAAGCGATGGGCTTCACACATGGTTGAGAGCGCTACAATAGGATAGCGCATGAGCGCGGTCAAGTGGTTTTATTTCATTTTTCGCGCGGTTTCTTGAAACACAGAAAAAAATCGCCACCGGGCATGTGCGTTGTCACAATAAATTTGATCGGTCGTTTCCGAACCCCCTATACAATGAAACGAAACGCACTTGGCCGTAAAGTGAATATTAAAAATTTTACATAATTCATCTTAGTTATTTACTAATTACGCCGAATATAAAATACACTCTGAGGAGCGCACACCAAGTGCCGTTGGTTTCGTTCAGCTGCGATTAACCACATTTTTTTTAATTCCTTGTTTCACGCTATGGGAAACACCCTGTGGATGCATCAACATTCTGAATTCTTTCTCAAGGGCAGGAAATACCTAATATAGCTTTGCGTCCCGTGACTTCTTTTGTGCTTGTTGGTGACGACCATCTTGCCTTGGAACACGATGATACCGCTGATGCATAGGTCGCGGCCGTTAAAATTGGCTGGCACAATCACAGACGCAGCCTATTTCCATAAGCGAATGTATTTTTATAGCAAGAAGCGTTTCTTTACAATATTTGATATGTCAATTGCGATACACGTGCTCTTTGCAAACACAGCAGGATACACTTGCCTGCTGCGTTATTTACAGCTGGAAATATATATAACGCGCAAAGGAGGCTCTAAAATCTTCCGACTTGAATGAAGTGTTTCGGCGAGAATGCAAGTCGAAGTCAACTAGAAAGAAAGTTTTGCTTGCTGCTCAGCACTGAAGGTTCGGGAAATAAAGTAGAAAGATAAGAAGTGGAGCAACGCTAGGGAAGTTTCTGGCAGCATGAGTTAACATCCCCCGGCCAAAATTATTCGATCACAAAAGAAGGAGTTACTTCTTGAACCAGTACTATATCATCATCTATCATCTGTTTACCAAAGTGCCTTAAACTTTTTTAACTTCCTATACGTGTAGGAGCCATTCAAAACATAACTATTTGCATATATACATTTCCGAATTCGTATATCTTTTTTTTTTATAGGCAAAGCATATTCTAAATTGTTACGCAGGAGAGCATAGGGCACTTAGATACGGCTCTTTTGCAACACGCACGTTGGCTACGCTAATAAATGGAAAGTTTATAGTGGGCACATGGGCTGATTATTGAAGAAACTGGACATGTTTTCATGCGCACTATGAGGCTCTTATGCGTGTATTGGTGTAGAGTTGTTTATTGATCGCACGTGGCTATTTGAAATCGACCACGGTGTTTCGATCTGCCACGCTTATGTCACGAGCACCTGCCTTCACATAACGTCGCGGATGATACGTTGACGCTTACGGGCCATTTACGCTGCCTCTACTTTTGCAGCATTTGTGGGAGCGTTGAGTGTGCCAGTCATACCTTGCCATCTGACGCTATTTTTTTTTCTAACGCCCCCCCCCCTCCTCAATTTGTAACCCAAGCGTGGTTGGCTCGTACGCGTTCTTAACCGTGGCTGCACGTTTGCTCGAAAGAGCAGTCATTTGCTCGAAGTGCTTCCACGGTCGAGAGAAGCCCCCATGCGATAAACGTTTAGCCGTGTGGAAAGAAGGAGGCAGAACTCGTAGGTGCGTGAGTGCCAATCGTTCCGCCAGCCTTCCTAGATACATTTATCGGCGCGCAGTGGTAAGTAGGTGGCAATATTAGGGCCCTTGTGACCCGTAGCAAAAGACGGGCGGTACAAATCCGCGGCAAGCGCAGACCAAAGATACATTTATAGAGTACATTTATAGTACATAGTACATAGAGATATGTATGTACTCTATGGAGATATGTATGTATGTATGTATATGTATGTATGTATGTATGTATGTATGTATGTATGTATGTATGTATGTATGTATGTATGTATGTATGTATGTATGTATGTATGTATGTATGTATGTATGTATGTATGTATGTATGTATGTATGTATGTATGTATGTATGTATGTATGTCTATAGAGATATGTATGTATCTCTATGTACATAGTACAAAGAGATACATTTACAGAGTACGTCGGTAAGTTTTAACAAGAGACGGACGTCACAGGGTGCCCGCTATTCTTCTGACGGAAACATTTCCCGAGGTTTGGCTTCGTGTGGCCCTCGCACTCGTGGTAAGCCTCGCCGTGAACGCGTGCGTAGCTGTGAGCACCACGTTGTAACGAAATGCAGCAGGGAGAACTTGGGAAATATCATTTACCGTCATTTTAGGGGGCAACTTGCATGGAAAGCTTAGCGAGCACGTGACTTGAAGAGTGCAGGGATGCTGCAACTCTAATAATGATGCAAAAAGTTAACTTCAGGTGTAGCCCAACTCTAAGCAGGACACGGTTATTATACGCCGCCTAGTTCGCTAGCGATTGCTGAACGACTGTGATTGCGTAGAGGGAGGCATTTCCAAATGTTAGAAGCGTAAACAAAGTATTTTCACGTGGTCGTGACGTCAAAGAACACAGTAGCAATACTGCGAAAGGCAAGACTAGCTTTTATTGGGCGAACCTGTGCCCACAAAACGGGCTACACTTAAAGCACAATGAGAGTGGCGAACACATTCGACGATCGTCGAAAATCTGATCAGTGGGTCAAGCGCGTCCGCTTTTATACATCAGTCGCCGAATGTTGCAGAGTAATCGCTGGGACCCGCGTGCCTTCCAGAAAGTTCTACATTATTCACGTCGCGCACACATGCGCTCGGATTACAGAAGGTTCGGTCACAGACAGCGGATGGAAGCATCGATAACATTCCAGAAGATTCCGACACATGCAGGCGCGCCCTGCGCTGTACGATAACATTTGTTAGGCGGTGAAACATGTCAACTGATAAAGACAAATAAGTAGACGTGTCAGTATTATGATAACCGTATTTAAATGAAAAATCAATTTTTCTTTTCAGCCTGCGCCATGCTTTAAATGCAGCTCGTATTTTATAATGCAAACGCACCGGGTAAACACTGTGATGGAAAAACTATTAGGTAAGATATTACACGAGCATGCCACTGCTTTTGCGTAAGCCGTCTTTTTTAAACAAACTTAATTGTGAGATTTTCGAAGCCTTCTACAACTCAAACGCTCAAACGAAGCTGTATTCCCATCAGAAATTGATGTGTGTAGAAGTATGAATATAAATGTTAACAAATGGGCACGAATGCGCTGGACTGAGCTGCTTCTCTACTAATGTAGAAATACCGAATAAAAGTACCAAATTATTAACAAAGATTATATATATATTGTTGTTGATAATTTGGTATTTTTCTGTTTATTGTATGTGTGGGCTTTACGTCCTATATTTATTTTTTATGTGTGCTGCAAATGTTTTCTAAGTACACCATTTATTATTTCACCATCATTTCCACCATTAGTATTAACCAACATTCAATGTAGTAAGCTAAATTAGAGCAGTATATCACTTGGAAAAGCGGTATTTAACAGTCTGTATAGCTTCGTCAATGTAGTGATACATTTGGTGAACTAATTCACCTGCGTAGTCAACAAGGTACACGTACGCAGAAAAACGCATCTTTCTTCATATGTCAGATGCTCCAACGCTTTCATCTCGGCAGCTGCGTTGTAGTGATGAATTGCACATTTCTTTCCACTATGCATCGCACAAAACCAAACTGTTGCCTGCTGTGGAATGGGAAGCTATCACTGCTAAGGAAGCGTTTAACTGCGGCATCGAATATCACATACGCTGAGGACCGACAATTTTTTCAAGCAAAGCGACATAATCTAAATTATGGAATCGCGATTAAGGAGAATTGGTAGAAGTGGATGATGTGAATGCTCGACAAAGCGCCCGAGTGCGAGAAAAGGAATAAGCGTAAGGTCAGTAGAAAGATGTACGAACACAAGCGCTGACTACACAGCGAACTGTATTGGTCAAAGAACGTATGTATAGGAGCACAGAAGAAGGCAATCTTATTGAACAGAAAGATTATTTAAAAGTCGCTGCGTGGCTCATTATGAAGCATTGAGAGAAATAGCTAACTATTAGACTTGAAAGAAGTAAGACTTGTAGTTTTCTAAGCAGTGTAAATTGCAACAAACGTTAGCTTAATAGCTAAGGGAGCGTAGTATCACGGGAGCACAAACAGACAGACAGTTCACTCGATGACCGTGACAATTCATGGTCACAACGCCAGCGTCATACGGAACGCCTGCTAGGGCAGCGCGGGCGCTTGTGTCAATGCGGAACTTTCGTGCTGCCCGCCCATAAATAGGCTTAAATGTGCCGTTCCTGAAGAGCTAAGCAGTTTACGCGAACTCATGTCATCATGACCACCAAGCCACGAGCCTTCTCAGCTCAACCCTCACATGCTCACTCTTCGTACTTGGACCCTCCGCAGATCACGTGACCTCTAACACACATCGCGTAAGCCGCATAAGCACTCGACGGGCTGGGTCGCGCATGCGCCTGCGTATCGTGGAAGCCACGGTAGCCATCTACGATGGCGTGAACGATGGTGAGGTCTTCTGGGGAGAGGCTTGTTCGCACTATTTTGTTTCACTGCTCTTCTTTGCAATGCGCCGGTGTTTTAAAGAAGAGTGTTATGCCGCATTTCGGTAAGGACTAATCCCACCAGGCGTTTATAGAAGCTGACCGTCATGAGAGCTTGCCAATGGCTGCAAAGGGCCAACGTCGACAGCCACTTATCTCGTGGAAAGCAATGGCTTTAAAAAGTGACTCTCTGGTCCATTCTAGAGTGTGCTGAGATGTCGGTGTATGATAAGACTGGTAGCGTGATCAGACACGTAACGTGCTCCGAGGTGGAGTGTGCTCCCATATGCATCGAGCCGGTTGTGAGTTGTAGGTACTAAAAAAAAAAGCATTCGTTTTCTTCAAGTTCACGAACTCTTCTGCTTACCAAGAACCAACTCTCGGTGATAGAGACAAAAGATGTCATGGATCCCTTTAGTACAGCGTAGGCCGGATGCCATACCTTAGGCGCTCCAGTGCCGTAAAGGCGAGCGACCTCCTGCTCGACGCATGACTCCGAACCACGAACCGAGAATCGGGTCACAACAGCGCCCGGATAGACAAACAGAACAAGAGGTGAGAAGTGAAGAAATTGGCAGCCGGAAACTAAAGAAGTCAGCTTCAGACAAGTGAGGAGGTCGACGTCAAAAGCAGCCAAGTGTACAGAAAGAAGTCCAGTGAAAAAAATGGAAGCTGAGCGTGCGTTCAGCGTTTACCTACACTGACGTGAGGTCGGCGTCGGTAACGAAAAAAACGGCAGGAACCGGCTGCACAAAAGTGACGAATTTGGCAATACCGTACGTTGCCACATTGTTTTATTACTAATTGCATTAACGTCGCCATTGATCGTAAGATTTTGGGCAATCTCTTTCACGATCCCCTTGCCGAATTGGAATTTGTTTTCTTGCGATAGTGAAAATACCTGCTTCTTGCCTAACTCGCTACTGCGGGTACAACTCGAACTTTCTCCTAATTTGAAAAGTTAAACTGCGTCTTTTCCTGCATCCCGGCGGAACCTGACAAGCTCTTATAGCTTTCTGGAGCATATGATACAACAAAATTCTGCTTAAAAATTAACCGTGACTTCTGAAGTTCGGCAGACATTCATGAAACCTTTCCTCTTTCGAACACGGTCAAAAAAGAGAAATAAATGAAAGCGATATTCGACAGCTACATTGTCTACGAAAACATCCGGCAGTCAACCAAGTTCATTAAGACGTCTTCCCCGTAGCTCCCATCTCAGAGTGTCGCAAAGTGGTGTAGCTTTGAGAAAACATGAAAAGAGAAGAGCCTTTCGTGCTTCACGCTAAGGAAAACATGTTAAGTGCGAACGGCACGCTTACTTTATATTCAGGAGTTCAAAGACTCTTTTCTCCCCATTTCGAAAGCGTTTCCTTTTCTCCATCCCCAGAAACCTCTGTAAGTGCGCATGCGAGCCTTTGCCGCGTGTGGTGCACGAAGGCGAGTGAGAACGTCTTCCAGTGCCGCATCGAATTCCTCCCGCAAGTGGTCGTCGCGATAACGATGTTAAGTCACGCTGCGGTGCCGCTCATCGTGGACCCGCTGATGCTCGTTGCGAATGCGCTACGGGAGCCCGCAAGCACAAGGGGCGCGAAGCAAAGTTTTCCGCGAACGCTCCCTAGAACAGTGCAATTTGCTGCTGCAGCACTCGACCACGCGACAGCGTGTAGCGTTCGCAGGCCATTGTTCCTTCAGAACTTTCACGCTGGAACGACTCTCCCGAGAAAAGATTGAGAGGAAATTGAATGGGAACCGCCTCGAGCGTTGAATTCGCCTTTGATATATTTACTGTTCTCTTTCGAAGGCAGGACACTTCCTCGCGTGAATCGCTTAGAATTCGGGAATCGCTCCTTCTTTGTTTAGGGGCAGATGCGTGCCTAAATAGAGCAGTTGAAGCAGTTATGGCGCCAATATAGAGAGAATGGCTGTCCAGCCAAGAACTGGGAATATAATTCACTTGATAAAATTTTCCATATGCGTATTTCTTCTGTATATATCATGATCAAATCATACTCGCAGTGTTTAAAAAATGGATTTAAAGTTACTTGAAACTTGGGAATGAGAGATATTAAAATCGAGACTTCTTTTAACAAAGCGGATTGCATTCATAATGGCTCTACGGAGTAGTGTTTAGGTAGTATTATAGAGATGTTCCGTGGTGTGGCGGAAGCAGCGTCGTAGCCACGAACACGTCGGATATGTGTTCCTTGTGTTTTTAGATTTGACCATAAATTTTTTGGCGCAACCTTCTGAAATTATGCGCCTTTCATGAGTGCCATCTAACGCATCATTTTGTATGTTTTTTTTTTAATTACTGTTACATGTACTTTTTTCATTTTCTTGAATCCTTTTGTTTTCGTGCACGTTGAGTCATTATACACGTTAAATTAAAACAGTTTGCCATCCTGAAGCTGTTAGATGGTCCGCTTAGCAATATTATGGGGAAACTTTGTTGTAAGAAAAAATCTAAAAAATAGAGTATTTCATAAAGCTTAAACTGTTCGTAAGATCAGCAAGCTTGTGATGCCCGCCGATGCAAAGAGGAGCACTCTGGTCGATAAAAGGCGTGTATATAAGGTAGCAAAGGTGCGAACTTAATTACTTGTGTCAATAAAGCCGTAAGTCAATTTACAAAACATCAAAAGTCCTCGTTGCTGTCAACGAAGGATTTAATTGCTACGGTAGGGGGCTAGTAACCTGACGAACGTTATTGCGCTGGAGCTGATCCGGGTAGGCATTGGAACGTGCTCTTGCGGCCTTTTGGTGAGAGACCACAATATATTGCCGGAGTTGGCGGGTGCTTTAATTATTGTGGCTCGCTTTTATTTGCCATGTCAAAGTGCACTGAGCAGTTCATGATTGTATTACAGGTACGCTGCTGTAGAGGGCAGCAACAGCAATGCTTTGCTGCAAACTTATGCTTAATGTCTTATAGGCCCTGTTTCTGTATGCTCGCAATACACTCACTTTTTCGTACTCGTCAGTACACTCTATTGGGCGGCACCAGATGGAAACGTGGTGTCCATCCTTCGCAAACATTTATTTTGTCATTGATGGGGTTTGAGCACTTCTACCATTTTTTTTTCTAGCTTGAGAACTTGAGCTCTGCTGCGATCGCAGAGCGGTGGATTATTACTTTTTGAGACGCTTTTAATGCTATAATCTTCAATGAGAGACATAAAGCAGCAAGAAATCGCCTAAAATTTTATAATTGCCCAACTTGCTGCTGTTGCACAAATCGCTGTCGTTTTCCATGCTGTTATCCACAGCCTGATATTATATTGCTCATAGTGTCGATTGCGCACGAAGTTGCAGCGCCGTTGTGTACGAGTGCGCGGTTCTCCTCATCCTGCAGCTTATGATCTGAACGAACGTACGCGTATGACGTACGGCGATCCTGTCGATGATACGAAGCGCGATGTCAATACAATGCCACATAAAAATAGAAATGTCCAGTAAAATTGCGTACCGCCATCGATAACAAAATCACGTGAACTGCTCGAACAAGGTTGATGCTGTGAAAACACTCGCCGATGGTTACGATACTCCCTAATGCGAAATTTGAGCCCACCACCTGTTTTCATTTCGCGACATATTGGCTAGCGCGAGAGGCAGCGCGTGGGTGGGGCGAGGCGCGACTCACGGCAGCCGCCGCGGGCACGCACTGGCTCATGCAGCGCTTTGTTTCCGTATACTGTATCGGTAGACGCACTCGCAGCATGACATTAATGTACAGACGACGGCGCGCTTCTCTTGCGCCATCTCGTAGCGGTCGCCGCCGCAGAGCACGTTTTGCACGGCTATACACTTTCCTTCTCACTCTTTTTCTATACACTCGTCCTCCGCTTTCTGCCTCATTGTCCCGCTGCGTACTCATCCTACGCTTTTTTTTTTTCGCGCTCTCTTCTCCATCCCCGTCTTTCATGGGCCACGGCACTCCGAATTCTCTCTTTCATCGTTCACTGTGTTCTCTCGCTCGTAACGCCGAGGAACGGTGCCGTAGGATGCCGCTGGGGGACGCCGACGCCAAACGCAGGAATGGACGCCGAGAACCTGCGCTGTAGAACTAAACCAGAGTTAAAAAAAACACGAGTCTATTCAGAAGCTATGCAGCTGCAAGTACTCTTTAAAAAAAAAACGTTTATTTCTTGCCTGCTTTTTTAGTGGCAATGCATGTGATCTTTATTAGTTTCTCCGTTGAAGTTGTGAACAACAGAGACGTCAAGTAGACCTTTTAGTAAAAGCGTATTGCCTATTTTTCTAGTTCTCCTAGTCGTGTTGGCGCTTTTATCCGTAAAACCAGCGCTGCACAGAGTTGCGCCTTCAATATTGCTTTAATATATCTGATTCCTAAAGTACTCGTCCCACGAACAGATCTATTAAATTTACAGAGTGATTCTGTTGTTTTCTTTCTTAGCACACATACAAACTTATCACAGCTGAAGGCCAGAACATTCGTCGATGGAGTCACGAAGCCAATATCAAATTGCCAATGACTTTTTCATTATTATTTCACACGTTGTTATGGAATACTCATTTTTGTCGGTGGTGCATGGAAGCGTAGACGAGAGTTCTAACACCAACGTGTCGTCATTGTCATAACGATGTCATCATTAGATCGTAATTCCATCGTTTTCATATCATTGTGATAATGTATTAATGGTCACGTTCCTGTCATACTTGAATAAGTAAAGGCAAGGCGCAAAAGACCACGACTGAATGACACAAGCGACAGGACCGTCGTGTCTGTCCTTCTTTAGTCCTGGTCTTTTGCGCCTTGGCTTTACTCATTCAAGCACGAACGAACTAGCCCAAGCAAGAGTTTTACTTTACTTTGTCATACTTCCGCCGTCTTTAAGCACCGCCGTCACAGAGTCGTCATATTGTCGGCATCACGCCGTACTCACTGAACGGTTCTTGTACGGTCGTCGTTTGCCGTCATCTTTCCGTCGTCATCATGACATAATCGTCATTGCGCCGTCGTCACGCTGTCATGGTCGTTCTATTAACGTCGTTTTGTAATAATGATTTTAGTGTTGTCACCTCACGTTCGTAACTTCAACTTCATCACACCAATGCCGTCATAGCATTGTAATTATATACTGTTGTAATTATTCGGTCATTATCACCCCGTTCTCGTCACGTCATCATCCTCAACTACAATAGTTATTTCAGTTTTGTCATCTCGTTCTCGTCCCGCCATTGCCGTCATAACATTGTCATTATTTCCGCATCGTCATCCCGTTGTCGACACTTCGTTGCCGTTATCATACCATCACCTTCACTCCAGCGCTCTCATTCCATTCTCGGGATGCAATTCTCGTAATGGAGTCATGGCCGTCACACAGTCTTATTCATGGCGCCGTTGTCCTTCCTTGTTCGACATAAAGTCCAACTTGGTCGTGTAGTCTATACTTGCAAATGGTCTCGAAACAAGAACCGAGTTCTTTAAGAACACCAATAAAAGCTACGCCTTAAGCAAATTCAAAAGCGCATGAGTTCTTCATTTTTTGTCTCTCAATAACATGACTGAAGGAAGTAAAAACGAACAACAAAAAAAAAATTTCCAGCATGCTCAGAAAGTGTTTCGAGAAAAATAGACTATGGGATAAATCGAAAAAGGTTTAGAGCAGTGTCCTCCTATATTTGTCATCATCATCATCATCATCATCATCATCATCATCATCATCATCATCATAGTCATCATCATCATCATCATCATCAGCCTATTCATGTCCACTGCCGGACGAAGGCCTCTCCCTGCGACCTCGAATTGCCCCTGTCCTGCGCCAACTGATTCCAAATAGCACCCGCAAATTTCCTTATTTCGTCACTCCATCCAGTCTTCTGGCATCCTCTACTGCGCTTCCGTTCTCTTCGTACCCATTCTGTTACCTTAATGGTCCAGCGGTTATCTAGTCTGCGCATTGCATGACCTGCCCAGCGCCATTTATTTATCTTAATGCCTATTAGAATATCGTCTATGCTCATTTGCTCGCTGATCCAAACTGCTCTCTTTCTGTCTCTTAAAGTTATGCCCAGCATACTTCGTTCCATCGCTCTCTGCGCGGTCCTTAACTTGTTATCAAGCTTCTTTGTCGCCTCCAAAGCTCTGTGCCGTATGTCACCATCAGTAAAATGCACTCATTGGATACTTTCATTGTCAATAATAAAGGTAAGCTCCCATTCAGGAGCTCACGACGTCTGCCGTATGCGATCCAACCCATTCTTATTCTTCTGTGAATTTCCTTCTCATGGTCTGGGTTCCCTGTGATTAATTGATCTAGGTAAACGTACTCCTTCACGGACTCTAGAGGTTGACTTGCGATCTTGAGCTCTTGTTCGCTTGCCAGGTTGTTTATCATTATCTTTGTCTTCTGCATATTAACCTTCAGTCCAACTCCTACACTCTCCCTGTTAAGATGCTCCATCATTTGTTGTAACTCGTCTGCTTTGTTGCTGAATAGAACAATGTCATCGGCAAACCGAAGTTTGTTGATGTATTCGCCGTCAATCTTTGCTCCTAAGCCTTCCCAGTTTAATAGCTTGAATACTACTTCTTAGCTTTCTTTATAGGTATCTTCCTATTTTTATTGTGTAGAATTAAGGTGGCTGTGGAATCTCTGTAGATATTTTCTAGTGTAAGGAGTCTGTACTCCTTGATTATGCAATGCCTCTGTGAATGCTGGTACCTCTACTGAATCAAATGCTTTTTCGCAATCTATCAAAGCAATATAGAGAGGTTTATCGTTCTCTGGGGTTTTCTCGATAACCTGGTTAATGACATGGATGTGATTCATTGTAGGGTAACCTCTCCTGAAGCCAGCCTGCTCCCTTGGTTCACTAAATTCCAGTGTTGTCCTTATTCTATTGGAGATTATTTTGGTAAATATTTTATATAATACTGGGAGTAAGCTGATGGGCCTACAATTTTTTAGTTCTTTAACGTCGCCCTTCTTGTGGATTAGTATAATGTTTGCATTCTTCCAGTTTTCTGGGACCCTTGCAGTGGATAGACACTTCGTATAGAGAGCGGCCAGTTTTTCTAGCATTATGTCTCTTCCATCTTTAAATAAATTGACTGTTATTTCACCCTCTGCTGTCGCTTTGCCCCGTTTCATGCCTTGCCAGGCCTTTCTGACCTCATCTGTAGTTAGGGAGGTTGTGGCCGAGAACTGCACCAGGGAGGCCAATTCCTGTTCTGGTGAGGTCCTATATCCTATATTGTGTGGTGAGATCCCATATTTGAGTTCACATTAAATAAGTGACAGTTTAACACTCATGAGCGTATAAATGTGCTATTCGGCTGACGCGGAATCATATAAGCTCACTGCTCTCGACATCATTCACTTGGTCGAGTGAATTCACCGGAGTACAGCAGCCAGCTGTCATTATAATAACTGCATACTATGCTGAGTGTTGAAACGTTCATATTATGGTGACTAATGAAGTTATGGAGTATAACACTCACAGTGCTTCATCGCATATCTTCCCGAGATATTTGCACCATGCATATTGTACGCTGAGGAATGAAATCAGTCAAACCACTTACATCAGAAAAAAGTCGAAGAAATTGTAGGTATTCCTAAATTTAAGAACGCTCGAAGCATTGCGAAAAGACGGAGACAAATGGCAAAGATCACAGACCCGAATGCGTCTGCATCTACGCGTTTCTGCACTTCTCCGAACTTGCTTATATGTTATTGCATACCAACTCGCCACACTTTCCGTACTTCTGTTCTTACATATTCAATATTTATCAGTATAGACAAGCCAGTAATCACGTCTTAGTCATTGAGTGATTTGGGAACGCACTGTTTTGATGGGAGAATACATTTAAAATGATATAATCCTGACCAAGATGGCTTGTATTCAAGGTACGGAAAAGCAGGCGTATAAAACACGACAGATTTGCTGCTTCCAGCGTTTTTATTTGTGTACTGCCACAACAACATAAGCAACACAGTGTTGACATTTGGTTCGTATGACAAGAAACACCTACATGTGAGGGTCTGCCGATCTTTTTATTTGCTGCTTCGTTCGGCCAGTAAAGAGGTCATGGTTCTAGTATTGCAATTCTGTCATTTCTTACGGTTTGCACGCTTTTTTGTCCTCTTCTGCCGCTTAACGTAGAAAACTACAGCACCACAAAGCCAAAGCCACACTAAATGCTGAAACCTGAGAAGTGCGCCGTTCTGTTGCAATCATGTCTGTAAACGGTTTCCGCTCCCTCCTGGTGGCCGCGGTTGTAGTACCGTCGGGGGCTTCTCCGCTGTGTTTCGCCCCGAGCATAAGTAAGCCAATGTTTTTGGTTTGAATATTTAGCCTGCTTGCTACATTCCTGTTTTGCGCACGAACTTCCTGCACGGACGTGAGCAAGCTCCTCACTCGTTTCAAACTTCGCGTTCATTATTCCTGCGGTTTTTATTTCTTTTCCTGTCATCCGTGGAAGGGGCAGCGCGAACTACCTTGCTTGATGACGTGTAAAGCTACTATTACCCCTGTGCTTGCTGATAGAGAGAGGAGTTTGTATTCCCGCTCAATACATTTTTTTTTGTAAGGCTTCGTTTTCCTGCGTTGCCTTTTCTATTGTATGTTGTGAACGTTATAAAAAAGATCTGAAGTGAACCTGAAAGTCTAAACTAGATCTGTGCAGTAGAAAGGTGTTTTTTTTTCCTGAGCAGAAGTTATGCAACACAGCGTCCTTCTACCGAGAGTGCTGTGTTGAATCTAGGCTAGACGTATATAACGGTACGTAGATAAAGAGGATTAACGTGCCGAGTACAGTTATGTATACTTATTACAATGACTCAATTTATTCACTGCAATTAGTCTGCGGGAATGGGTAATAGCGAGATTTACGCGATAGGTAGTGGCTAAAGGACTAGAAAAAAAAATGAAAATAATTTCCCCAACAAGATCTCCTTGGGCCTTGCCGTGGCCGTTGCCGCTTTCGCACCGAGACATTTGGCGAAAATGTGCGGGATGCGGGTTAACTTATACGCCGCCATCGGGAAAACATTTGAGTGAGGAGGAGGAAATAAAGAGAGAAGGCAGGAATGTTAATCAGAAATGGCGTGCCATTATTGCTTAAGAGATACCAGGTTTGTAGAGAGATCGCAGATTATTCATAGGGCCGTCAGAACTTGGGGAGAGACAGTGCAACACACACTTCCTCTCCGAGGCCGATCAGCGTCGTCATCAACGCATGGCCGTCCCCGCTAATTACTCTGAAATTTAAGTCATTGCAGGGTGGACTAAAGTTTACTCAATCCTCTGCTACTGAAAGACCGGCTGTCCTCGGCAGCTATAGCCTGCATGCGGGAGCGCAACGTAACCGCTAGTGCATGAGCGAGGAAGCGCGTGAGTGAGCGAAAGTATCAAGAATGAGTCGGCAATCGAGAAAACGTGCGGTGTAGGCAAGTTGTAAAATGGACTAATCACTCGTTTACTGATTTAGCGAGTGAATGAAAAATGTGGCGTTTTGTGTGCCAAAACGACGATTTCACTGTGAGGCCGCAGTGAGAGATTCCGGATTAATTTTGACCACGTGACATTCGTTAACTTGCACCATATGCATAGTAAACTACCTTGTTTCTGCAGGCACAAATCAAACGCCTCAGATGTAGTCAAGTTCTGTGATATTTCAGTGGTATAGGCGGCATGTATTTCTTATTTTTCTTTCTTTTTGAATACAATAATCGAAGTAAGCAAATTACCCGTTTAAGATCACCTACATGGGATACTATTTTGTAAAGGTGGCACACAAATGCGATTTATGTTTCAAACAACACACTCACTTTGTAACTTCACTATCATTTAAAACACTGTGCATGTAGCTCTCCTACTTCCTCCACACCTTCTTTCAACGTAATGCTGTGGCTGAGGACAACGGCATTCGCTCTTTTTGTGGCCCACATACATGGCCTAAAATTTGGAACACCGGCAGATGATGTCCTGCGTACTTACTGCTATCCTCAATAGTTATTTGCATTTGTGACAACAGGCTTGAGATGCACTGCTTTATCTACCACGGAGACCCGCGTGCGGATAGAGCGACAAAGTTTAAATGAGTTTCACAATGGAAACGATGGAAGCATGGAGATTTAGATTACCTCAAGTGCCGCGTCTGCTCCTGACAACGAGGCGAATTGTTGGCGTAACGGAGGACACGCATATAAATTTGGGTATTGTATTGGGTAAACTGTATACATAATTTAGCCTACTAGTCTACTAAAACCTGTCTCACACATGAAACGCCTCACTAAGTACTAAATCCGATAATTCAGACTGTCCAGCCAAACTAAAACAATGAAGCAAAGCTTATTTATTTGCTATCACTAATTACATTTTTGAGAATAAACTTTGATATCAAACATAAAAAAATGCCAATTAGGTCTAAATGTGTCTCCTCCCACTAGTTTATGAAATATAAATTGGTCTCACCTATTGTCAGCACATTAGATCGTGAGCTTCCATCGCACACCGACGTGTTTGAATAACTACGCCCTTTAGTGTGTTTTTCATTTGGCGCATCTGTTATGGCCTTACTGATGGTCTTGTAGTCTCTTGTTTTCTTCCTTTGTCTTTTCTCCCCTATTTCTCTCCCTCCCCCAGCGCAGGATTGCAATCCAGGTAATTTCTTCTGGTAAACCACCCTATTGTTGCCATTATTCCTCACTGTCTCAATTTCTCTTTGTGTTGGAAAGAAAGTACTATATGCATAGTGCGCAGTATGATTCACTTATGTCTCTCTTACTGCATGTGTTGCGAAGGTACTGGGTAATACAACGACACTCGCAGGCACATCGACGGACAACGTCTGTCTTCCTGAAAGTACTGCTGAAGTACTTTGCCCTTTGCCGTCTTTGTGTACTTCGGCAAGGGATTCCGCTTAGAACCACTGCGTTCGTTAATGTTTCTTTGTACTTTCGGGATTATAGCTGTTGTTTTTCGTTTGCAAATGTGTTGTTCATATCTTTAGCAGTACGCTTTGAACAAAATTGTCATATTCTAGAAGAAAGAAAACCTTGCCAAAATCGCAAGAACCTCTGACAACGACATTTTCTAGAACAACTCTAGCTGAAGAAGTATAAAAACAACGAAAGAAGACACTTAAAATATGCGCTGTTTCCAGCTTTATTAGTACGTTCTGAATAATTGTGACATGCGTCAGCAATGCGTCAGCAATACGCGAAACACGACAGCACCAAATGAGCAAGTATAACTATCATCTTAGAGCAGGCAAACAGGGGCGCTATAACGTAAAACTATTCGAAACTTTTCTATTCCAATTCTGCAATCAGCCCACCGTGATAGGTCAAAAATATTTTTGGATCACCCCCACTTCACCTGTCTGTCAAGCGACGCCCCAAAAACCGCGATGGCTCCCCATCTGACATGACGTGTACACATTGATTATGCATAATTTGACCAAACGAAACAAAAATAGTTATTTCTGATTCAACGCCTTTGCACCGTTAGCCCTCGGCTATTGGTCAAAAGTTTCCGGGCTGCACCCACTTCACCTGCCTGTCACGCGACGTCACAAAACCGCAAAAACTCACTGCGTCAAAGTGACGTGTACGCGTTAAAGATGCATTAATATGCTGAAAAAAACTGAATTTTCTTCGGGATAGCCACAGGCTGCCCCGTTCCGAAAGGAATAAAATATGGCTGCCGCCGATCACTCAGGCACTGGCTACTCGCAACTGCCGGGGAGCATGGGTTTATTTGCGTATAATAAAACTTTTTGTCTGGCCGTGTAACATTTTCGAGCACTTCGGCACATTTACGACCTCGTTCTGCCAACCCTTCTTTGCTGACGATCCGTGTTAGCGTCATTCTTAAGCTTCCGTTGCATGCCGCCGCTATTGTCGACGAGCCACCGCACGCTAAGTAAGAGAAAGGGGACCAATCGCAGGCGCCGGCACCACCCTCTTCATCCGGTTATCGATATTCAGTGCAGTAGCTCGACCCCATCGAATCCCTCCCCACTTGAGCATGCTCCTCGCCTCTTGTGAGCCAATTAGGTAAGACAAGCCGCTCAGAGCAGGCAATGCCATTCGTTTTTCAAGCAAACAAAAGTGATCTCCTATGAACGAGGGGAGCAGTTGATTGGTTTCTTCAGACAACCCTGCAGGGGACCGCCCGATGCTTGCATCGGCGGTTACGCAAATTTGACGTCAGGAGTTTGGAATAGAAACATATTGGAATAGTTTTACGTTATAGGGCCCCTGGAAGAAGAAAAGTCAAGCTCTAAATTGATGCCATAAAGAAAGAGCTTACGAGAGGCGCGCTTGGAATAGCATAGACATAAGCTAGCAGGAGCAAAAACTCTATGCACTTCTATTACCTGTCAGCCTCTTGTCGCACTTCGTTCTTGTTTACGTTGCAGATCGATTTTTCACGGGCATCAGCAGTTAACGTAGAGGGATCGTTCTGTCCTGAGCACACTGTGCCAAGCTATGAACTTACATTCACTCGTAACGATGGTCATTCGTGGACCGTAGACAAGAAAGGACCGGCACTCCCCGTTCGCCGTCATCTTAAAGCCCGCACGCTCAAGCAGCTTCGACAGTTCGACACCATCTATACATGACTCACGCTGTAGCCGTTCACTTTTACTGCGCGCGAAGAGTAAGAGTAGCAGCCCCAATATCAATAAATCAATGAGTGATATTGCTTCCATATTGCAATATTGCAATATACTGCAATCAATGCTTTCAATCAATGGTAGCTAGTCCTGAGTAGCGTGTTATCCTGGAATGTTTATGTTTCCTTGTGTTGGCATATTTCGTTTCACGTCACTATCGCCCAATCCTGCCGTAAACCTAATGCATTCAATGCGCGTGGTACGTAATACGATTCGGGACTCCACGCACTGTTCCCATATATTTTTGCGCCTTCATACGTGACACTGGCGTCGTTATTCTTTGTAAAAAGCCTTGGATCTCAGCCCAGCCCGGTGAGCACGGCGATAAAGGCCGAATTCAGATGAGGAACGCCCGTATATATCAGTTCGGATACGCCGTTGGTCATGCGTATATATTTCATATGTAGAAAGATCCCAGATCGTTCGCGTAATGCTAAGGATGTGGGATCGTCCCCTATCTGCGGCAAGTTGCTTTTTCACCCACTTTCAATTCCATTAATTTAAAATTTCTTTATTTCAATTAGTAAGTGCAAGTAATGGTCCCCTTTGTTGTCCTTGGTGTCTTTGTTGTCTTCTCGCGGTATGATTAATAAAAATCGGGCGCCTCGGTTAACCCCTTTCTACTTCTCGTGCATAGGTAGAGGTGATCTTACTGCGATAGCCATTATATGGACACTCCAAAGCATTTATGACTTGGCGTAGCCGTCGCGTCGTCGTGAGGTTTCGTATAAATTCCAAGGGCGATAAAATCGTGGCCGCGCGCCGTGTGCCCTATGTACGAGTGAAAGCGTGCGAGAGTGAGCAAGCGATCGAGGCTCAATCTCGCGCACGCAAGGGAGGAAGCGCACTGTCTTCCGTCACGCGCAAGGGTTCGGGGAGAAGGTAGGAGAGGATAGGAGAAGGGCGTTCTTTTCTGGGCGGCTCCTGCGCCAGCGCGCTCCCGCCCGGGCTGCTGTATTTTGAAAGCCGTATGCGACGGGGGCAAGGTCTGCCGTGGGTAGAGGGGAGGTGGTGTTTCTACTCTTCGTGGCGTGGGCGGCCTCGTAAGCTCACCCGGGTCGTTGTTTCTTGAAAGCCATCTGCAGCGTGTCCAGAGAACGCGCGGTGTGTTCTCTCTTAGTTCGCGTTGATGCGATCGGTAGCGCGAAGGCCATTTCGCTCGCTGCTGCTGCCGCGTTTACTCATTCGAGCGTTTTTACAGCCAGCTTCCGCGGTCATCGAGTGAGACGTCTTCATCTTTGCTTGTGGGCGGGTGCCACCATGTTTGTTAATTTAATAAGTATGAATGTGTTCACAACTTTGTATGGCCGATAATATTACCATCCTTACTTCGCATAGCTGTCCACTAATTTGCTATCGCAATGGATGATTCGCCTATCGGGCGAAACTGCGACTTGTTTTGTTTAGTAACGTAAGAAAAGCCATGTATTTTAAAAACAAGGACGTTATTCTATACTTTAGTTCTTTCATCACTTTCTGGATTAGTGACATTTATCTTGAAGTGAAATTTATCCTGGTACTATCACTGAATGGCAGCAAACTGTTGATTTTATTCGTTGTGACCCCAAGCATACTGAGTATTACGGAAAATATCGAAATAAATGAAATGAGTAGCTCGTAATGAACCTACATTTAAAAAGGAAAACAAGCGTACGCAATGGATATCCTAGAAACTTGTCTTTCAGCCATGCCACGTAAGAGTAGAACTTGACAGAAATAAAAGAAATTTGCTCAGTCGCGCATGGCGCAAATCAATTCTCGAGCAAGTTGGCTGACAAAAAAATAATAATAAACTTTAGCATGATTGGCTCCCTTTGTTGTGGTATATTCTTGTAAAGCGCGGAGAATTCCCCTTTTGATGAACTAAAGAAAATCAGGCTGTAACCTGTCAACGCGAATAGTCAAGAAACGACGACCAGCCTAAACAAACGTACGGTATAACCAAGCCCGACAATGTGGACAATACCCTAAATGAAACAAATGGCTGATTCGCCTTGCATGAGCAGTGTTCCCGTTCTAATCCGATGCTGTGCCTTCTAATCGATACATTCACACCTGGTCTTTACGTAACAAATTAGTCCTCGTTCGATACTACGCGTCGTTCCTTTTGCGGCTACCGGCCTAAAAGATAGTGGATATACTATCAAACATTTACAGCAAGAAGCTGTTTGTCCGCCAGTCATCGCAATTGCTTTTCAAGCACTCGGTGCGGCCCTCAAAGAGCGGTCAGTTACAAAAATTGTCACCCCCATCATCTTTATCGCCATCTATATACTATCCTAAGAACAATAGAAAGAAATATAGTTTGCGAATAGTTGGCAATGTCCCGCTCACTCTATGCCCATGCTGTTCTGCGGAGTTTCTTCCGCCGCGCGAATAGATGAACAAATAATGAAGGTGTACAGTAGTGTACAGAATAGTATAGTAGTAGTATGTAGTATAGTACAGTAGAGTATAATGTATAGCATAGTATAGTGCATAGTATCAAGGTGTTTAGTCTGTGTATAGCACCGACGAGGAGATCACCAGTGCTATGCGCAACCATCTTAACCCATCACTATCACATGGCAGTTCCGGTCGTCGTCGTAAAATGGCGAGGAAATTAAATTTATTTGCGCAGATACTTTCCTTGATAAGGTCTTGACTGCTCTTTCGCGGCGTCCTATTCAACTACGCGATAGTTACATGCACCTATTGCACAATCTGGTGGCGCCACGTATTGAAAGTTACTGAGACCAGACAATCCCGTTATTGCCATATGGCGCCTCCGTGGCTGGATACTTCCACTGGCACTTTTCAGGGAGCAGGTGATTGGCTACATCCTTCTCGACTACAGAGCCACTAAAGTAGAAATAAGCATTATATAAACACGAAGCATTTCGTTCTTGCTTTTCACAAATTTTTTCTTCAACAAGATATTGGAAATTGGCACACGCCAACCCCATTTAACATGTATACATAGACAGATGCATCACAATAAATATACACTTGATACGTCTACATAGATATATAAAATTACCTGCTATATATTTATATATATTTAACGGTATGTCACTGCATGCTCAAAACATGTTATGAACGAGCACACAAGCGAATGCGTACAACCGGCTTATTTCCTGTATCACCATTACTATTTATGATAAAATTTCACTATGACTGTTTGGCACGAAACCATCAAAATACAACAAAAGATGAGTGCTGCCAGTGAGGCTTCCTGCACATAAGGATAGCCAATTCTCCCTTACTCGATGATATCCCAGATTTGTTTCATGGAAGAAATTACACAATAAAGAAGGCTACTGTAGGCAATAAGATCAAAATGCACAAATTTTGTGCCTTATCTAACGAAAATATGACTAAACAAGGGACAATAAACTTCTCATAATATAGAGACGAGCCGGCGGGCCCGATGAAATTTAAAAATACGAGACTTATCAATCCACAGTTTGGCTAGGCTTCTAAATATTAAGTGCCTGGTGTTCCTTGCTTTCTTAATACCACTGAATACTTTAGTAATTTTTCAGGAGCCTGCAAAGCACATGGCAGCTGAAGAAGTGCTTCGCGTTCACGGTGTGATTACTTTAATGAAGTCATTCACTCTCTATGCCAAGAGTTCCTCGCGTTCCTAGCTTAATCAAGAAATTTTGGCTGTAGGCGAGTAAGGGACAGCAGGATAACACGGACATGTCGCTATAATTAAGACGAAGGCAGCGATGATGAGATGTCAAAAACTCTCACCAATTACCTACCTTTTTTAAATCTCTGCATTAAAAAAAGAAAACTGATCGTATTCTCTCTCTCTTTCCTTCCAGACGAAATAATTTGTCGCTCTATTTGTGCAAATGTAATCACGGTGTGCTTTAGTGCTCGGGCTTCAATATTGAAGTCGTCTTGTATATGACACAGCCAGCTTCCGCGACAAGAACGCGGAAAGAAATTTCTTGAACGGAGTTATTGATATAGCTAAAGCCTCTCCCCACGCTATGTATCAGCGCGAAATCTTGTTCCAAATTCAAAAGACAAATTAAATAACTTTTGTACCTTGTTTGTGCCTTGTTCGTTCCAGTATTTCTTATTAGTATGAATGGTCATTCTGTGCTCAGAGATGATATTTAAAATTTGCAACGAAGTCAGCGTTCAAAGTCTAAAGCACCAGACGTGCTGATTGAAGAGGTTGTCATACGTGACCGACCAGGAATCAGTGAAATGCGAAAGTGAGGGAAGTCTCTATAAGCAGCCCCGAACTTGCGTCGTTTAATATTGTAAGTTATGATAAAAAGACATCTTTTCAATTTCTTTTTCTAATTCTTTACCTTAATTTTATGTCGCTCTATTGCAGTCTTCACATTAAATCATTTTGATCCTTTTTTTTTTAATGCACAACCTAGCTCTTGGTTGTGCATTAAAACAAAAACTCGATATTGCAGTAGAACTGTTGACTGAAATATTTCTTTCGGTAGAACAGGACACTTTTTGTGGGCCACACGCACATTGGGGAAATACAAAATTTTTGAACAGCTGGATTCTAATGCATAAAAGCTGTAAGAAACCTGGGAAGAACTCCTCAGCCATCAAGCGAGTGGACGTCTTTTTAATATGAAAAAAAAGTCGTATTTTCGCCCGAAAGGCGAGGCATCGATTCAGACAGCAAAATAGTATGTAGCTATGCCAAGTAAGGATCGTAGCTTTATTAGCCGTATGTAACTTGGAAATATTGGCTACTAACTGGATTAACAAGCATGGTGTAATCGCGTACAAGCAAACATGAACACATCGCACTCGATGAGCGCGAACACTAGCTCTAAAAAAGCTGATATCAGCAAGAGCGGCAGCAAGAGCAGCAAGAGCAGCAAGAGCGGCAAGCGAAGTGACCTTTGTCACTTCGATTCAACGCAAGAGCGGCGAGGAGGAGGAGGAGGAGGAGGAGGAGGAGGAGGAGGAGGAAATAACTTTATTTAGTCCTGAGGAACCCCTCCCCACCCACTCTTGGTTTTGGCACGTAAAACCCCAAATATTATTATTATTAAAAAGTACGCAGTTGTTGGCGGACCAGAAGCCACCCTTCCTCCTGGTCACGTGCGAGATTGAGCCGCGATCGTCAGTTCCCCTTGCGTCCGGTCACGAAATAGGCAATTGCTGCCGGAACACAACGCCGCTACCCTTCCCTCCCTCCCATCCCCCCACGACGTTGCGCGCGACGGAAGACGTCGCGTCTGCTGTCCCCTTCCCTTCTTCGCGCGCGCCAGCTAGAGCAGCGAATGTCGGCTTCCCTCGCTTGCTTTCACTCGCACGTACGGCATACTATGCGCGGCGACGGTGTTATTGCCCTTGCACTATAAGCTAAACACCACGGCGACGGCGACGGCAAAAAATGCGCCTAGAGTTTCCATATAATTGCTATCGCAATAAATAAAAATCTGTTGAACGCGACATGCGGAAACGCAATGTCGCGTTCCGGTACCTCGTAAGTTTACCCGTTTGTTTTATTAGGTTGTGTAAGTGTCATTGAATGTCTTTGAAGCTCCTCTGAGGACCTCAAGGAGCCACAATTAAAGCGCATTTATATATCTGCAACCATTGACAAAACATCGCTATATTTGCTGCGTGTCGATTTATGCTACATTGTTTTACTGTGCCGAAATTTCACGCTTTACGTGTCGAAGATTATGCTATAGCTTGTGTTTTCCCTATATATTAATTTCGTCAGAATTTGGAGTGAACGGTTGCAGCGGAAGATCTTCAAAAAGCCTGTAATGTGCACAGCGATAGCCACGGGAGATTCGCTATGCGAAGCAAGGCAAAGTAACCGCACCTATAATCGCTTATCAGTGCTTCGGTGTAAAATGGGGAGAATATTTAATAGAGAAAAATTATATAACGCGATCAGTGAATGTTACATACGTATAGTCCTTCTTTCAATATGAGCCCTTTTGTAACATCTTCTTTAGTCATGTGTGCGAGCTTGCTACAAGTTCTTGTTGTCATTTCCCATTGAAATAAATGCCTTAATTGATTTCAGCATGATGTTGTCCACAATATTATTATTCAAATGACATACAGTTATTTATTCGCTGCTAGCTCTTACGTCGCATCTACATCATAACTTCACATCTTGAATGTGTCCCATCAGTTGTTTCTCGAAATTTTACCTGTTTTTGTTAGAGCCAGCTCTATGCCACATTTCCAGAATTCACATGTTTCAAGTAAACTGACGCTATCTTATATCTTTAACTACTAAAAAAATGATCGAATGAGGAACGCGCGACTCGTCTAGTGACAAGGGAAACCGCAGAACTAGAGCGATCTAGCAACATTATTCTCGTGAAGTTAGTGCCTGTCCGCGAACAAAATAAAAACGCATGTCAGTGAGGACTCGTGATGCTCCGTAATAAATTAGTTTGATACGCACTCTTTAGACAGCACTATGTGAGTGCTATGGAGCGCTACCACTATAAGCAATTGTGTAGCAAAAGCATCCTGCGCAAGCATTAGACGGGGTGACATATTTCAGTTGTCGGAGAAACGGCAGTAGCAAGCCCATGGTTCTTCGACAAAATGGACCCTGAGGATGCATTCGAGAGAGTGGCCTACGGGTCTTGTAACAGTTGCAGTTTGACCCTCTTTAATACCATGCAATCATGCGCCATGTTGCGGTCGGTATCGGCATTTCCGTATAGCTTCGCCAAAGAGCCTTCTCGCGTAAGACTGATCTGCTACTCGGTTTCAGAGTCAAGGTGTGCCATTTAGGGTGCGAGATGGCGGCAGAACAAAAAGTTATCGAAAAAAAATTGCCGACGATTACGTTACTTCCTAATGCGAAATTTGAGCGCAGCAAATAAGCTGTTTCACCTTTTCGATAGATTGAGGCAAAGAAATCTAGCAACACATGTATGCGCTATCACAGAATTTTTTTTTATTTTTCACACGTATTCCTTTAACAAAGACTCCACTAACAGTTCTTGACAGTCATGAAGGAAGCTTTGTGGTCGGAGAAATAGACTGATATATGTTCGACTTGGTACACCAATGCTTGATTCTCAAAGACGAGATGTATACAAGTGCCTCGCGAGGTTGTCACAGCCGTGGGACGCGTTACGAGCGAGAGGAACGGGATGTTCTCCCGCATAAGTGTTAGGAAATTGCTGTTTGTCTTTATGTCAAGCCGCCACCGATCTGGCTCTCTGATTGCCACCGCACAGGGCGAACGGCAGCGGCAATTTCGGCTCGGGCGGTGCACATATACAGATCCGCCGCCACCGATCTGGCTCTCTGATTGCCACCGCACAGGGGTTGCATTGGAGGAGGAGCGAAGAAAGGAACTAAGTTCGAGCCGGCACTTTGACAACCGGAGACTCGCAGGAAGAGGGGGGAGGGGGCGGCGTGTACACCCAGCGGCAAACGATGGGGGCAGAAGCGCGTGCAGCAAGCGGACAACACGATAAAGGGAGGAGGGAAGAGATAGCAGCGACTGACTGATGCCGCTGACGCCGATAGTGAGTCAACCCCAGCTGCGGAGTTGGTTTCAGGGACAACGAATAACCGGCGCGTCGGCAACTGAAGAGCACCCTATCCGCCACACAAGAACAGGGGGGGGGGGGACCCTTTCCTCCTCTTTCTGCATGGCGGCGACGGTGTTCTATGCAGTCACGTTATCTTGACTCTCTAGCGGCGTCAGCGGCATCCAGCGGTATCAGTCGATCGCTGCTAGCGCTGGGGGGATGAAAGGGGGGCGGAGCTGGTTACGAGGCCGACGACGACGACGACGCGAAACCCAGGAACGGACGCCAAAGAGCTGCGCTCTAAAACATGTCAGCATGATGTGAGTAGGCGTGGTCTTCTGTGGAAACGTTGCTGCGAGAAGAGTACCCTGTCAATACGTTATTTGAACATTGCCAGCAGTTTGTGTTATTACTCAAGTGCCATGTGTTATGACCGCAATATAATACGGGAATTCACCTCGGGAGGGCAAGTAGTGTAGAATGACTCATGCTTAGTAGATACTTGTATTCTTGGTTTTCGGCTGATGCAATGATATCCCTGTTTATTAAAACCTGTTTTGAAAATAAAGAGTTTTTTCTGGCAGTGCTACTTGCGTGTATTATTTTGTGCCTTCTCGTGTCCTTGTTCCTCCTGCTCTGTGCGGGAACTCGCTCTTTTCATGATGAACAACCAACAAGCCTACATCACTACTCTCATTTACGAGTAAGACCTGCCTTTTGCAGGCTGAAATTGTTCCCTTGGCAAACGTTCCTACTTTGTTACGAGCCTCTGCTCTCCTGAACAGTTCGTAGGCATCAAAGTTTGCCTCATCCAACTTGCATCTACCATGCAGAACGCAAGTTTTGTCAAATTTTTGGTGACAGTGTGGCTGTAGAATGAATGACGGTGAATTTCCACTTGAAATATGCGTCGGTATACCCCCTTCCCACCTAAGAAGAAAGTGACAGATAATCGTTTTCGTAATTTTTGATGCAAGATTTACTAGTGAGATTATCATCTTTTGCTGATAATTGTTCATGGATAAATGTTAGTGGATTAACGGAAACCACGTGACGTTCTTGAGCTGTTCCGCTTTTTTTGTGCTTTGACTAGAGGATGAAGAGTGACACAATGAAGGTGGCACTCTCCTTTCGAGTCGCCGCCTCTTTAGAAGTGGAGCAAAGTGTCTCATTTTTTGTTGACAACGACAAGAAGCCAACACATGATGTGACCAAATTGAAATTGCATTCTAGGGTTTAACGTGCCCTAATGACAACCTGGTTATGTGTAACGATGTATGGGGCCCCTTGGAATAATTTTGACCACCTGGGATCTTTCATTGTGCAGCCTTTGCACGGTACACTGAAGTTTCTACATTGCGCTCCTATCAAAAGGTGGCAGGCGCTGCCGGGATGCGGGCTCACGACCTCGAGCTTAGCAGCGGAACGTTATAACCGCTAAGCCACCGCAACGGCTAATGAAGTGTAGGAAAGCATATGCAAACAAATATTTGCTTTAACAAATAAACCACCGCCGATGGAAGCCGAGCAAACACCCTTCGCTTTACGCACGGGTTGCTCGATCAATTGAGCCACGGCGCTGCCTTTTCGAACGTTCAAATTTTGGGGCATTTATTGGTGGGCACACAATCTGACCTTGGCAGTGCTAGCCAGGGCTACTGAAGGTCCTCGCTATGCAAGAACACGGAAAAGCAGACCTGACGGGGACGATTTTTGTTTATGACAACATTGTGAAGCCATGAAATAATGAAACGAAGGAAAGCATACAGAAAATTATCTGTTACTTTATTAGCAGAGAAGACATTATAAGATAAAAGGTCTTGAGACCCTCACAGAGTGTCTCGACTCCGGCAGGTTTAATGCCTTCAAGTAGCATACGTCGGTTTGTTGTCCAGCGGCCGGCTCCTATAATCATAAATACATCTGTATGCATTCAAGACAAGTACTATTGTGTCCCTCACTCATGTATGGCCCGTGCGACAAGCAGCAATAAAAGAGTTATGCATTATGACATTTCGGAATAGTGGCGATGTTTCCTTAACATATTTCACAAACTTTTGGCCTCCTGCCTGAATACAACCATGATTGGTGTTGAAGAACAACACCACATTCAGAGAGGCAGGAAGTGCATCGGCTCACGGGTTGCACCCAACTTGAGTGCACTTTTCTTCTGAGCAGCTTGCTTAGTAATTGAAGACTATTTAAAAGACAACCAAGTTCTAGCTATAGTTCCCTACATAGACAATTTTGTCGTATTATGCAATACGGCATTAAATTAAGCTAATGCAAAGAAGGTGTTGTTTACACATTCTATGATGATGATGATGAAAAACTTTATTTATCCCTCTTTAAAGGGAAGGAGACAATGGAATAGATGGTGGGAGGAGGAACTACTTGAAGTAGGCCTCCTTTATCCTCTCAGCCCACTCCAGGATGGCCTCCTGAAGGTCGGGCCTGGAGCTGCGCAAGGCAGCCTCCTGAACCTCGTACATACTTGAGCTTCACCTTTGAAACGTCAGAAAGCGAACCAGTTATGTTCCTCAGTTCGGCTGTCGCCAGTTCTGTTGGTTTAGTAACCTAACCAGTTACAAACCACATGTGCAAGTAGTATTTGCATGTCAACAATATTTTGAGTCTAGTGAAACCATTAAAGCTTAACGTTGAATGCAGTGTAATAAGTGAACACAATTTTCTCTGCTTATGAAATGAAGACTACTTCATGCGCAGCAACATTCAGGCACTAGAAAGTCTTGGGTTTGATTCCAAGCTTGCTCTGTAGCAGGTGAGCGGAAATTTTTGCATACTTGTTTTATATCGTTGTCTGAATGCTGCGCATGAACTCTACTTGGAGAAAACAAATTAAGCGGATGGCGAAATTTTGCATAACCTACGAAGTCAAGAAAGGACTAACATTCAGCCAACAACATTCTGCATACCTTCTGTATACTTATGCAAGCATGTATTCTAATTATGAAATAAATAAACTGAAACTGAACATTTTGTTATTTTATATTGGAAATAGACTTCATGGCTTAAAAATTGCAACTAGAAATGTTGGTGTGTGGCGTATGCGATGTCCATATGATTGTATATGCGGGCGATGCTGTGGCTATGTGAATTATTAGTGGCGCAGTCTATTATCAAGCTTCGGTTTTCTCTATTTAATTTTGCAATTTTGAACTTTTGCTGTTATCTGTATTTGTTTGATCATTGAGTAGACAGACAAGCATGTGTCGCTATATATTTATTTGCCTTGAAGCCATTTATATTGAAGGGAAGCTTACTTGCAGGGGCACCACCTCCAGCGTATCTTTCACTAACGAAGCTGAACTATTTAAAGAATGGGGCCTCTCGACAGGAAATGTACGAAAAGGCTGCCTATCTCTAGACGTGCAAGTATCGAAAACCCCACAGCTAGAGTCTCACTTGATGGCACTGCTCAGTGCAAGAGATGTCGCTTGGCCGACGCAGGTCATTACTATTCCTAGACGTCGGATAAAAAGATTGCAGAAACTGTGCTCCTCGTGCGCGAAGTCTTTGTTGGTTTTGGGCGCCTTTCGTTTTCCATTGCCCGGTATATTTACCCTCGGGTGGTCAGACATAAAAAGCAATTTGTGATATGCACTAAGACACCTGTTTATCAGAGCTCTCGCTAACAGCTGCCTAAAAAGGCATCTCCTCTTAGACTCATTTGAATGACGAAGCGCAGGCATATTGCCTAATTTGGCATTTCAAATTAGGCGCATTGTAGCGGACAGTTCACCAAACGTTACCCGCACTTCTTCATGCTGCTGACTGATAAAGCGTACACTATCAGCAAGTGAAGAAATATTGCTAAAGCACTGGTCTTCAAGATTTAGTACAATGTTAGCAGCAAGCTCTTCGGCAACAGAATCGAGTTTCCTCTCAAGCAAGTACTAGAGCCGCCCAATCTTCCTGCATAGCTAAGAATTGGTAGGCATCTCAGAGCAGAAGAAGCCGCACCAACAAAATATCAAAAACCAGTCAGCAACAGTCGCATAAAGAACTGTGACGTTGGAGAGTTCAACGAAAAATGAAAAACAACCAGCAGTCAGTAGAAGTAGCAGAAATAAGCGTACGGTTCTCGTTGTTGGGACTGCTGCTCAACGAAGCTGGAGCCACAGTGGATCCGTTTATATCCTCTCCGTGCCAAGGTAGCGCCAGCGCTGCGTGGTCCAGAGAGGGGATGCGCGTGCCAGATGATTGTACGGATAACTCAAAGATGTATGAAGTGCGCAGGGTGCAGATAGCGGGAAGAACGCAGAAATGAGGCAGCGGCTTAGAAAAATCTGCAGTCAGTAGAAGTAGAAGGAATTGGCGTACGTTCTCGTTTCTACGACTGTTACTTAATCAACATTGGTGTTGTTACCTGTGTGGCACTTTAGCGTAAACATGGCATGAAAACAAAGGTCACAAAGATTGAACATGTCTACAATTTTATGTATCGCATTTAACTTTAGAGCACCTTATTAACATTTTTACAAAAGCTTCGCGTCACATATACTGATATATGTGTACCATACTTGCGTACCTTTTTCTCAACTCTTCTCCGCCACCTTTTTCTCAACAAAAAAAAAAAACGAAAATTTCGCGCTGATATTTTTCTTCCAAATTTCTACTCTATCTGTGGGGCCGTGACTGTCACCTCTCGTACTTATAACACATAACAAGGGCTTTCGGCGCATTCTTGTTCTTCGGCTTGAGGCAGCCATTTGAAGGTATCGAATCTATAACACGGCCGGCACTTCACTCGAATGTAGCTCATCGGTTCCCAGCCGCGTTTGTTGTTCCGCTTTTGTCACAATCCTTCCAAGTTCTATTCCTTCTCTACTGCTTTTTCTTCATCGCTCGTTGCTGAATTCCACTTTCTCCGGCTAGAATTGCGGACCAGCAGTGTTCGTGGCTAGGCTATATATATCTTGTACTGTGACAGTTAAGTCTACCATACGAGTGAAGTAAGGCAAGCCCCACGTTATACCCTAACTTCTGTTTTCGCTCGCTTGAAGCGCTATTTAATTTTTGTCGTTTCCGTTAAATCTTTTTACAAAAGACAGACACCAACATGTATAGGTGGGTAACAAAACAGTCATTTGAAAGTATTTGTCTTTCCCACCACAACAACAATATACTGCTTCATCCTGTACCCGAGTATGAAAGTTTTTCTTTCATGCTCGCTCACATACTCGTCTTAAGTTCATATTTCTTTTTTCATTTTAGTAAACTAAAGTTTCGCAGCTTCGCTGGCAATAATGTCTTTATCGTATCATTACTACGGAACGGCGGTCTGATGTACGAATATGCGATAGCGAGATTAATGAATATCCGCTGTTGCAGCTACACCTGATGTCGATGGCCCAAAAGTCTGTGTTCTGAAATGTTGCAGATTATACACCTTTCAAAGGAGGAATTATCATCATCGGCTTATTTTTGTGTCGACAGCAGGACGAAGGCTTCTCCAAGGGATCTCCAATTCCTCCTGTCTTGCGGTAGCGGATTCTAATTTGCGTCTGCAAATTTCCTACTTTCATCAAACCGCCTAATTTTCTGAAATCCTCGACTGCGCTTCCCCTCCCTTGACACACATTCTGTAAATCTGTATGTCCACCGGTTATCTACCCTACGCATTGCATGACCTGCCTAGATCACTTTATTTCTCGTGATGTCAACTAGAATATGGCATACCCCGTTTGCTCTCTGATCTACACCGCTCTCTTCCTGTATCTCAACGTGACGCCTAACATTTTTCGTTTCATCGCTCTTTGCGCGGTCCTTAACTTGTTGTCGAGCTTCTTTATTAACCTGAAAGGTTATTTATACCGCATATTTTAGCACTTGTAGAATGCAATGCTTGTACATTTTTCTTATGAACGAAAGTGGTAAGCGGCCAGTCAGGATTTCAGAATGCCTGCCCTATGCAGTCAAACCCATTTTTGCTCGTCTCTAAATTTCCTACTTCAACTAGATAAACGTACTCCAGTACAGATTCTAGAGACTAACTGGCGGTCATGCATTCTTGTTTCCTTACCAGGCTATTGAACATTACCTTTGTCTTTTACATATTAATCTTCAACCCCACTCTTCGACTTTCTCTGTTAAAGACCTGAATCATTTGTTGCTATAATCTCCATTGTTGCAGAAGAGGGCAACTTCATCTGCAAACCGAAGGTTGCTGATATATTTGCCGCTGATCCTCACTCCTAAGCCTGCCCAGTCTAATAAGTTGAATCCTCCAATTGAACGTGGGGCGAATAGAATTGAAGAGACTGTGGTTCTTTGCAAGTTACCTTTCTTGATAGGTAATTTACTACTCTTCAAGGTGCCCTCAAGTACGTGCTCTAGCAGACACTAAATCGTTGGGCCATTTTCTGAGACTGCAAAACAGGCTTACATAGCCTGCAGTTCGTACACTAGCAGCTAGTGTACGAACTAATGGTGGCCAAGCCATTGCAGAATTGTTGGCAACGACAGCGCAGATGAAGCTGCACCTTCGGTTCACCAAAAACATCAGCTGGCTCCTACACCATTCTCAAGAACTGATACTACGCGACAACTTCAATCACTTGCTCGCCACATCACACTTCTACGATGGAGTTAACCGGGTTTCACCAACTCACGCTTGCACTCTCACGATCCTAACCTGCGACGTCGTCTGCCACCTGGACTCTCTCGTCGCGAGACGGGAGAGTCCACGTCGGATGTGTTTGACCGTCGCATTTACAAATTCCGATTCATTCCCGATAGGAATAATTGCCAACCGTGCTGCGTCCAATTTGTGCGGGTAAAATGAGACTCTAGAGCACCTTCTGCTCTAGAGTCTTGCTTTGACACTCAACGACGTACTTTACAAGCGAAACTCAACCTGCTAGATTATAGAGCACTCTCAGAAGAAAAGATCGTTGGACCATGGCCTGCGCATTCTCGCATGCAAAAGGCCACGAACACTTTTCGGATTTTGAAGAACACGGGATTGTATGAACATTTGTGACAGCGGAGATTCCTGTCTCACTGGCTGTATGGATGACTCATTCTAATATTTTTCTTTTTTCTCCTTATCAATTCTTTCACTTTCTCCCTCCCTAAGTGTTAAGGTAGCCAACCGGTCCTGTCCTTGGTTAAACTCCCTACCTTTCCCTCTTCGCTTCTTTCTCTGTCTCGCTACAGATTTTCGTATTGATAACTAAGGTAGCACCAGAATTTTTCTCTACATTGCCCAAGATATTACTGTATGCCTCCTGTGCTCTTTAATTAGGCAATGCCTCCATGACTGCTGGCATCTCTACTGAATCGAATCCCTTTTCATAGTCTATGAAAGACATATAGAGAGGTCTATTGTACTCCGCAGATTTCTCAATTACTTGATTGATGATATGGGCGTGGTCCATTGTAGAATATTGCTTCCTGAAATCAGCGTGTTCTGTTGGTTGAAGTGTTGCCGTTACTTTATTGGAAATTTTCTGGTGAATATCTTATGTAACACTGAAAGTAAGCTATTGGGCCTACAATTTGTCAACCTTTAACCTTTCCCTTCTTATGGATTAGTATAATGTTGGCATTCTTCCAGCTCTATCGTACACTCGAGGTTTTGAGGTATTACGCATAAAGGCCGCAAGCTTTTCAAGCAATATATCTCCCCATCTTTTATTAAATCGGCTGTTTTGCAATGCCTTCCTGACGCTTATCTCCGAGACATGTCTTGAAAGGCCGTTATAACTCCATCGTTATTTATAGAAGAAACCTCTGTAATTTGTTAATCACAACGTTCAATGAAGGTATACATAGCGTACGTTGCTGCTCTGGGTACAAAGAAGCAATACATATTCCATATTCTAATGCTGCCTTCCTACTATGTTCAGAGTCTCGGCGCATCAAGTTGTACATTATTTCGACATTCTTAAAAGAATCGCAGGCCGCATGGCTGGCTTAGAAAGGACGGTCACGAGCTACGCCACAACTATGAAACCCAGAAAAAGAAACGACGAAAATTTCATGGATAGACGACTATGAAATATAATGCTTCCAAATGTGAAGCACAATTTGTAATTTCAATTAAAGGCAATAAACCAGTCTTTAAAAGCTTAATAAATTAAGTTTGGCTAGAGCAGGAAATGAAATACCTGCGTATGCAGAACACATCTTTTCACGAAACATAGTTCGTTCTATGTTAATACCTCGTAGCCATTTTTTTCTTTCTTATACCTTGGCCCAGATTGGATGGAGTACGGTGCATAATTCTAAACAATCAGGAACCACACACTCCCTGGACATAAGAAAATACAGAATCGCAAGCATAGACGTTACTTTGCGACTGCAGGAAACAGTACAAAGCAAAGACTAGCAAGCAGATTATGATTTAGCAGCACTAGACTTCTTGTAATCGAACATGAAATCTTTCTTAACGTTTATATATTGATTGACACCTCGCATGAAACTAGGAATGTGGAGCATCCCTCCATTGAACTTGTTTGAAAGGAAGAATAAATAGTAAAACGAAGCAAAAAGCGCTGTTCATATATTAGGTGCGACGCTAATCATTACGTACCGCCCCCCCATCCCGCAAACTACTAGAGTAAACAAAAACAGCCTTCTTGCACGAAAGAACACTTAGGTAAACAGAGAGAACACTAAGACATAGTGGAGCGGTTCGCTTGCGATAATGGAGCCGGCGGTGCACGTGCGTATAATCCTACAGGGTGCAGTCAGCTGAAATAGCCACACACATTGAAAAATTAGAACAAACAAATGAGCAACTATAAATGCCGAAGATAAACTTGATGGAACAGGTTGTTTATGTCTATGTTTATGTGTGTTAAAGAGTTTACTCTGCAAGAGAAACCAAGTTCCACATTGCGATAGGTTGCCTCCCCTATATCTTAAGCCGCTATGAGCACTTGCAAAGGAATGAAGTGACTTGCGCAAGTACATGTATGAAATCATGTTCCATAGCCGCGTAAAAGCAAGTACAGCAATTCGCGTAGAATCCACGCACGCAATTTTATTTTGACATGTGATAACAGAAGAGGCCGATGAACTGAAGTGAGTTTGTGAACAGCCAAATTCACACGTCTAGTCACTTGTTATGCATATCATTAGGTTATCCTCGTCGCTTTCTTTGTTCACTTTCTTAACACTATTATAGTCGGAAGTCCAGGTGAGAGAAACAGGAACAAACTTTTTTGGCATAACAAAATTGTGAGACTATAGGGACAAATGACAAAGAGAAAAACAGGGTGATGATGGGTGAAGCGCGGTGAAGGAACAAATTAGAACAAAATAACCACTGCATTATTAACCAGTGGAAGCTTCAGAGCAAGGGTCATAGAAGACGTGTCGCCCCAAGAATGCAAAGAAACGGGTACTGTAGTTGTGGCTGAAGGCTTCTATGTACCCATACACAAACGATACGTTTACTGAATACGATAATCGTGTGGAGAAACGATAAAATGCGGCTAGTTGTCCTAGTACTTTATCCTGAAGGACATTACCGGAAGGAAATTAAAACAACTTCCTGTTCACCGTTGATAATCACTCGTCAATCCCTCGGCAGCAAAGAATTGCAACACAAGTGAGCTTCATGGTGCCGGGTTCGGCCAGGGATATATGACCTGCCACTGCAACTGACTTCAATAAAAATTGAAAACAGAAGCACGAAAGGGGAGAGACGGCAGCAACTGACCGCCTTCTATTCTACCACGCCCAAAGGAAAAGCCCTTCGGGCACCGATTGACACATAAACATCGGGGCTGTGCAGTTGGAAGTGACTGTTTATTTGGACACAAATGTTTCCGCAGCATGACGCGAACGTTGCAGAGAAGGTGTGAATAAGAGTGTACAAGAACCTCTAGCCACAGTACAGTCGGCGTATTTTAGTATAGTTATGGTTGATTTTCATTGTTCTAAGTCGACTTTCGTAAACATCATTGTGGTATTGGGGCGCAAAACTCTCATTTTTAATGAACGTTTTCTAGAAAGCTCTATAGATCAAGTCACTTCTATTGAAGCGCACGATTCATCGAGGAAGATTGCACCACTGTCATTTGCCACGTATTCTTTGCCTTAACCTACGGATTGCACGTATTCTTTGCCTTCACCGTACTTCGCCCCTACATGCTGGGCGTTCACGCAATAAAGTAGCTTCTATTTCTTCGCGTTTTGCAGTTATTAATTTTCCGAGGGCAGGAGTGTGCGTTTATAAGCAAATGCTTCCCGCATTGCCTCTTTCGCACACAAGAAAGAAAGGTAACAAAGTATTCACCAGGTTATGAATTGAGCGGCTCGACGAATCCAAACTACAAGTAGCCGCCCTTCGGATGTCAGACGCTTCTGTCTGTTTCGCCCATTGCTCAAGCAACCATTTTTTTCTTCATCTGGCTAGCCTGCAATTCCTGAAGCTTTTATAGTGGTCTCATGTGCGTGACGTGATTCGTGGTTCATGGTCAGTAGTTCTAAAGAAGACGCGAGTGCGTGACGACCACTGCTGCGACACTTCCTACTCGTTTTTATTTTTGCACAATGGGCCAAAGTGCATTTTCACGAAGCAGCACACGCATCAGGCTTATTGGTAAAACATATGATTAACTTCTCAGCACAAAAGGACCGATAGGCGTGGAACGTCCTAGCGCTCGTGTTTGTTCCCGCTATTCATGCCTCTGTGTTCAATTCCTCTAAAATGTCCATGAAATGACCATTGGTAGTCTTACCTTCTCTCCTATTATGTGTACGAGGTTTATCCGATCATCACTTTTCACTATAGATATTTCGGAATTGCAAAATGGAGCTAGAGTCTCACGCTAAAGTGCCCCTTTCGGGTGCAAAGAATGGCGCCAGCGGACATGTGAATGCGTAGAATGCGAACTGCTTTAAGATACGGGTATCGTATTGTCTACTAGCCCTGGATCGAGTACGTTCGGCTTCCAGTTGCTTTCTTCGTTATCTTTGGTACTGCATTATATCTGCACTGCTTTGTGTCTTTGCGAATGCCGCTAGACGTACTTTGACAACTTGCAAAAAACGCATCCTCCGTGCCTTTTATGTTCACACCTGCAATCTGCATTCCCCTCACTATACTGTATGTAGAGCTAAGTATTTTTGGTCTACAGCCCAATTCACGCTCCTGTCGCGCTCTCTGTGAAAGCACGCAGAGCGCATGTTCCATCGATAACGCCAGAGCGGCCAATTTGGCTTGGTCGGCGAGGAACTTTGCACTCTATAGGCGAGTGAACACAGTGTCATCGGGATATCGAACCAGACATAATTGCGCGGTAATGAGCGAAGACGAGAACCATGCACACCCTTTTCCCATTCATTTATTATCCTCTCCTTCTGTTTCCGGTAGGTGTTCATTGTTACGCCGCGGTTGTAGATGTTCATTTCCTGCAAGCTTCCCCGCATTTTCGTCCAACCGGCGGTCGAGTGAGTCCGCTTTTGTCTCACGCAGAAACCGACATACAGATGCAGATCTTGCACATTTCTTTTGTGTCTGTGTGTGCGCAGCCCGCACAAGCACTGGTCCAACGCGCTCGCTAATTGGTTTTCTTGTGGTTCGCTGGCGCGGTCGTGTCACGCCTCCGTCCTCCGCTTCCTTGTAATTAAATTACATCCCTGTTGGTTGTCCGTCCTGCTCAGAGGTTGGGTTGAAGGGACGAAAGCGAAGGGGATCCATTATTGGGAAGAGAGATCTGTGCTATTCTGCCTTGTTTCTTTTTTCTTGCTTTTCCATGTGACGCTGAGAAGAACATGAGCACGCTTTTCCAGGGCGAGGTCCTATACAGATAAGGCGTAAGTGTGTGAGGCGTGTTCAATAATGAGGCTATTCAAAAGTTACGATAAGGATCAAAAGAAAACCTGAAGTGGCCTATGGCGGGCTAATTTAGGATTTTCCTTGTCTCCTAACCATCGCGGTGGCTTAGCGCATGTGATACGCTGCTGAGCACGAGGTTGCCGGATCAAATCCCGGCCACTGCGGGTGTATTTCGATGGAGGCGAAATGCAAAAATGCCTCTGTCTCCAGCATTGGGGGCGCGCCAAAATCCCCTGTTGATCAAAATCAGTAAGAAGTCCCCCACTACGGCGTGCCTCATAATGAAGTCGTGGTTTTGGTCCGTAAAACCACGGATTTCAATTGCATTTTCCTAGAGTAAAGGTACTATTTTTATTATATTTTGTCATATCTTCAAGCACAAGCTTATTTATCATGAAGCACATTCGTCGATACTTTGCGAGTTAATTTGCAAATAATTGGGGAAATGATCTCCAAGATCTCTGAATAAACACAGCCTACATGTAAGAAATAGATGACGATGTGCTAACAGGTTCGCAATATTATTTTGTCCGTCATTTTATATTTGTTATCTGGCGCCTTTCGTCCTTAAGTCCTCCGAATCGCCATTCTTGTTGCGGCACGCTACACACTCCTGATATCTGGCTAAAAATAACCACGCAACCTGCTTTGCTGCATTTTGTTTTTATCCTTACAGAGTAGGTGAGGGGGCGGGGGGGGGGGGGTCCTAAACAGCACCAATAACGTGCTTTATTCCGGGTTCAATTCTTATTTCTTCAACCTTTCTTCCATAAAAATTTTCTCTCTTGAACACTTCGTTGGCTTTAGTGAGGGCAGACCCTTGGGCCAGACACAGTTAACTCGGCGTAAATTCGTGAACCTAATCGATCTTTCTAGACATTCCATACGTGTCGAGTTTTTAAGAGCGAGAAACGGGGGGAATCCCGATTCAGAATCCGGAGGAGGCCTTATAAGCTCGGCATCAGTGAGAACGAACGGCTGACGCCGGTGTCGGTAGAGCAGACGCGGCAAATGTCGGCTCACTGACTCGTTTGCATAATTACCGAAGGATATGTTTGCCGGAGAGGGGTCACCTGGTTTCTGCGTAGATCGTGCACAAACTTTCTTGTCTGCTTTGACACCGATCTGTGGCTGATCCTAGTTATCAGTCTGTCACGAGAGCCGAGCCGGCAGGTAGAACAGCAAGCAACCAACATTCACTACTTGGCGCAGTCACATTTTCTTTCGCCGTGAGGGATGCCTAAAACGTTGGACGCCCTTGCATGGGGGAAAACTCGAAAGGGAAAACTAAGAGGTACAATAATCCAACAGTAGCTGATTGACGTGGGGTGAGTATTGTGTTAAACTATGTGCTGCAGAAAATTAAATAATATTGTTATGTATTTTATACCCCAAAAAACGTGCATATTGTGGAAGGACTACTTCTAGCAGCATTGCCACAGGCGTGTTTCGGTTACGTAGCATTCGCTTCGTAGCGAAGGAAAGTCCTCCGCGAGCTACGCGCATTTACGACAAGTATTACCTAAGTGGCAAAGAGGTGCATTAGCATACTGAGGAGACGCTTGCAGCAAATTGGTATGAGAGTGTGCTGAAGAACCTCTCCCTCTCTGGTTTGGGGACAGGCGTATACTGAAAACTTTATTCAGCTCTTTATTAACAGTGTTATGGCAGCGATCACAAAGCGCACCACCAACAGCATGCGCTTCTTTTCAGTTCGTAAACACGTTTGTGTTTCGTAATGCATTAGCCACTCCAACGTAGCCCAAATTCATAAATAATGCCCAGGCAACGGCTGGCGGGAAAACAGACAGTGCAAATTAGTGTAATGCTTGCTAGTTAAAAACGTCGTATTTTCTCGATTCGGTTAGGTCATCGCAGGCCTTTGACGGAACCTGGTTTGTCAGCTCTTGCTTCCGTCTTCCTATGCGCTTTTGAAGCGTCCGGCAGTAGGCTAGATAACAGATCTTAGTTATACGCTGAAAGTTGTTACGTGCCTTTCAGGGAGTGTTCTACCGCAAGAATTTTTCAAATTAGTTCATTAGTAGCAGAGATACAAAAAATCTATGCGAACTTTGCTGAGCTAAACTGCGATAGGCGAAATCATATCTATGACTGCCTCTGTTGCTGTTCTCTCAACTGCTCTGCGAACGGACGCCACCGTGGCCGCCAGCATGGGATGCAATCACAGCCATATGGCTGCAAGGTTTGTCGCCGATGCGCGCGCACCCGCACGCGGATCTCCGCGCTCTCTCACGCGCCCACTCGCACGGCGCTACTGGCATGCCGCCTACTTTCCTTGCTCCCCTCACCGGTAATCACCGCTTTCCTGCGTCCACAACGGACTGCGCCCGGACACTCATGAGCCACTAAAAGCTTACGCCCAATATTATAACTGCTGCAAAACCATGATTTCAGGAGGGGAGCCTCACTGAGAACATACTCTCACTTCACTTGCACCATGTAGCTTCCGCAAGCGAAATTCCTTCTTTTCGTTCTGCCAAACCGGAGCCGGACTGTCGCGTGATGAATACGTCATGGGCCCCGCCTTTTTTTTCTCTCTTTCACTCTCTGTCTCACGTTTTTTCTGAGGAGCGCACTTCCGATAACAATCTCGCGCGTGAGCTGTTGCACATGTCTCGTTTTGCACAGCGGACAATTTTTCGCGTTCTTGCACGAGAACACCTGATTAGCGGTATAAAAAAAATTATGGGGCTTTACGTGCTAAAACCACCTTCTGATTATGAGGCACGCTGTAGTGGGGGACTCCGGAAATTCCGACCACCCGGGGTTCTTTTAACGTGCACCTAAATCTAAGTACACATGTGTTTTTCGCATTTCGCCCCAAGCCAAATGCAGCCGCCGTGGCCGCGATTCGATCCCGCGACCTCGTGTTTAGCAGCCCAACAAATTATCGGTATAAGCTAGGGCCACAAGGACGAGCCCTATATAAGGCAGACGTGAGAGGATGAAAGAGCACGATCGCTGAGCTAGAACACGGTAAATAATGACATAGTTTCGTTATCTTCGCGAGCAACTGCATGATGCGCGAACAAGCAAACGAAGCGGAAATAGATTTTCTTACGGTACGAAGCCAAACAAAAACACTCAGAAAGTCGATTTCTATGTTTTATTATTCCTCTAAACTTTAATTCCTCTATTGAAGCAATAGATTAAACGAGTAACTGATGTTGCCTTGTGTAATCATCGAAGTCACGCGCCACTCTGAGTAATGTCAGAGCACTGGCATGGTGCGTAGGTGCACCTGTGCAATTGACGTCGACTCTTGGGCTAAACAGCGTTTGCTGTGAAATTTAAGCTCTTTCGGCGGCGTGTAGGTATGTAATACTTATGATAGTTAGTGCGCATGGAATGTACTGCGCTTGCCAGCTCAGAAAGGTAAGACCTGGTAAGAGGCCTTTTAAAGCCGCACCCTCAGATTTTTATGCTATAGCGGTAGTTGTAGCGCAACTCAGGACTTTAACCAGCCCTACCATTCGACAGCCTTCACGCAACCGCGGTTTTATGGTGGCGAAAACTACAAAAATTGATCGTCTACTGTTCACCATCATATTTCACAGACCGTTATTTGGTGTCTGAAGCTGGCAAGGTGTCATGGCGTCTCCTTACCTCTACTTACAGGCACTATATGGACATTCCAGGCCTATTTAGGGCCTTGGACGTGGCCGTGAGGGTCTCTTTAAAGTCGAAGTGCGATACGACTGCGGCGGCATGCCGTATGCTGTAGGGGAGAGCGAAAGCGTGCCACGTTGAGCGGACAAGGACGATGACTTGATCTCGCGCGTGCAAGGGAGGTGGGCGGGGAGGATACACGCCGTGCTTTATCGTGTGCAAGTGGGGGAGTGGTAAGATGTGCACGCGCTGCAAGGTGGGGAAGAGAGGGGCAGGCTAGCGCACTTCTACTTCGGCCGTGATTGCGCATGGCGCGGCTGATCGGGACCGCGTGCAGCTGCGCGTGCCGTATGCTGGAGCTTATATGTGCGGTGTGTTGAAAGGCTAGGCAAGGCGAAATCGCTGATGGCTTCGTGTGCTCTGTGTTCTTGCGTGCCTTCCTCTCATCCCTTGCCACCGCCAGTAAAAGGTTGCACTCGAGCGTCATGCTTTCGATTGGCTCTAAACCACATCAAGCGTGTTTCAAAACTTTTGTCGTGTAGTGTTAGGCAGCAAATGCTAGAAAAAATATTCATTCGCACTGCCCATTACCATGAAATATTCGTTCTTTCCAGCTTGATAAGCGTGACGAGAAAATGTGGACAACATATACGACGACGCATTTCAATTTACCGACCCACCGTGAATGCTCAGTGGCTACGGTGTTGGGCTGCTGAGCATGAGGTCGCGGGATGGAATCCCGACCGCGGCGGCCGCATTTCGATGGGGGCGAAATGCTAAAACACCCGTGTACTTAGATTTAGGTTTTTTATAGATAGTTGGGCTTGTTAGTTAAGCATGACCTGGAGTGAAGTTGAGTGAAGTGTGTGGGCGCGTTCTCTCTTCGTTCACAGTCGTTGTAGCGCCTTCACTTCAGATCTAGATTTAGGTGCACGTTAAAGAACTCCAGGTGGTCGAAATTTCCGGCGTCATCCATTACCGCGTGCCTCATAATCAGAAAGCGGTTTTGGCACGTAAAACCCCATAATTTATTTAATTTTACTTTACCCGTCTGCTCTACTGAAGTGTGACATAACTTCGCTCCTGCGGTGTCCAATGGTTTAAACTTCTCTCTAACGAACATTCTACGCTCGTGATGGTGGTTCGGTTAGTTGGTGAGATATCGCCTCATGGTAGGCCTCCACCGAATCGCCCATGGTACTTCATGTGCTTGAGCGTTCGAAACTATGATGGCTGCCTCTGCGCCATGAAGTGTCGATAATGAGAACCCAGTGTGCACAGCCGCCCACTAACTTCTGTCGCCACAAATAGACACTTGGCGAGCACTTGAAATGGGGAAGCTATAAATACTTGTTGAGAATCTATGCGCTAATAAACAAGTGGCTATGGAATGGTGTCGTGTTTTCCAGCTGCGGGAATTCCGATGAAGAGCATGCCTTTGTTATTCACAGGCAACAACACACCCTGACAGTGGCGCATAATTGAGTCTCTGCAGGGACAGCGCAGTTGTCTTGTGGTTCTGTCGCCTATCACTTTTCTTGAGCGGGATCCATTTGTAAAGAGAACAGCGCATAATATACAAAGCTTTCAGGCATAAGCGTTTTGCGTGGGTGGGCATATTATTTCTAATCTCGATGCTTTTCGCCGTTATATAGAGATGACTTAGAGGGAGGATCAATTGTTAAGCTACGACGGAGGAGGTTGAAACTACAGCGGAGGACAATAGGGGCATGCCCACAGCGCTATAGTGGTCTCAGGGGGAGGGAAATACATCATAGGGATGGAAAGTCATGCTTTACAGGCGCGGACCTAATGACCAAGTGTGTGTGCCGCGAACGCTAATAAAGTTCAGCGTTCAATCACGGCAATACAACACAGTAGCAGCGGCCGAATGTACTTGCACGTCGCCTGCTACGCGCCCTCGTACGGAGAAGGAGTCGAAGGTTCTGCCAGCGCTGCCTGGACAGTGATGGGTGGAACCACTTGGCAATATAAGTTAACGCCGCCATGGTTCTCTTGTCTAGCTCCTTCACTCTTCGTGTGCGCCTCCTTTCTTCATGCACTTGCACTCACACGGCCCTCTTATGGACCCACTTCTTTCTATTTGAAGAGATTAGGCGCTCGCACGCTCGTGAACACTGTCATACAAGCATTCGCCGTACTCCTTATATTTCCCTCCCAAAAGTGTGCCACTCATTCTTTGGGATCTGCTATAAAAGTGGACGTTCACTAGACCGCATAAGGGGAAAGGCGGGCGCCCAAAATGGGTTGCTTTAATTTATGGTTCGTAACATTTTTCATGTAGTTATAATGTAAACCTTTTTAAGCCTCGTAAAGAAAGGGTAGTTGACAACAGGCAATATTCTTCACAAGACCATGAGGGAATACAAACGTGGATAAGAGAAAGAAAAAAGAAAGAGAAGAAATAACGGAACCGCAATGTTACATTATTAAAGTGCATTGAACAACAAAGTTATCTCTATTCTTTTGCATATTAGGTTCATTGTTCAGAGTTGGGCTTGTATTTCTATTTAATAGCTCCACTCTCTCTTTGATAAATTTAAATAGAAATTTAGAAAAAGAAAAGATCTGGGGGGACTGTTGGCTAACATAACAGTTCCTGGCAGTACAAACACCGAATGGCTTGTACAATGCGGCCACTACAGATGTCGTTTTCACAATGCAGCAGGTAGGCTGCTTGATAAGTCTTTTCGTCTCAGCTTTCGTGATATAAAACTGAGCGAACAGAATGCACACGAGAGGATGGCTTTGGGATGTGAGTCACAGTGGCCACTACTCGAGTTCCTTTCCATGATATTAAAATCTCTTCCAACAATGACAATTAAATGCTCTACTATCCAAATAAATTTGATTAATCACACTCCATGCTTCTAAGTCGATCACTATCATCGCTTTCTTCATTCTTCATTACAGATATATCTTGAGCAATGCATAAATGACGTAAGGAAACTTAAGTTCTCCTCCTGTCGCAAATTCTCGTAATAATGAACTGCAGCAGGGAAAGGGTTTTTAAAGGTACTCAGATGAACAAAATCTATTTCAGCCGTATCAGTGAATTACCCTTTTGAAATACTGAAATAACCCATTCTTACCAGAAGAATAAGCTTGGTGCGCCAGAAAAGACGCAGAAATGGCCTTGTAGTTAGAATGAGCCAAGCATTCACTTTAGCGAATTTCGAGTGGTTTTACTAACCTACCGTGTCCTAAACTCGAATCACTAATTTGAAATCCATGCTGTCTCTCTGACGTACTGGCGCTAGTGTTATGGCGCGAAAAAAGTGAAACTTTGATCTTCCTATTGTCTTCTAATCAGGCATTTCTTGCAGAGAAATTAACAAATGGAACAAAGTTTCGAGAGAATACTTTCTAAGTATTAACTGATTTGTCGAGTCAATTTATACGCTTTAATACCAATGTAATACGCACGTGGCCATCTGTCACGTCTTTCAGTGACACCTCGCCAATTGAAACGTCTTATTTATTATTTAAGACTGACCGAAGAAACAGTGTCAGTTATGGAACCTTTGTTCTGCGTAAATAAACAATCACGACGTAAAGCTTCTACAAATAGGACAGGCTGACAGGTATTTTAAAAGCAGACATGGTTCTTAAGGAGGGTTCCTAAACCTGTTTCAAGCTTGGCGAAAGAACGCAGTCCGCGCTTATAGCACACAGTGCTGTGAACATCTCAGCCAAATTGTTCGGTCGTGTCTGGCGCGTACAGCTCGCAAGCGGAGCGCGAAGTCACCTTTCTTCAGAAACACTCTTTCCAACTAAAGCGTGGCCCTCACTTTCTTCTGGCCACTTTATTTCCTAATATAGCAGATTCCCATAGGTGGCTGCTATTGGCAAATAGCTGTAGACATCAATCAAGAAGCCTATGTGGATCTTGCTATTGTTACTGTGTATATTAGTGCAGATTACACCCTGCACAACACCCTGCATGGGTTCACCAGAATAAGTCTGGGTCTGCACATCACACAAGATTGTCAGGAAAATCAGGAGATTGACATGCGACTTGTAAGCACATGGCCAGAAATTAAATTACAGGCTACATAGTCATGCAGATATATCAGGGCTTATAAGCCTGACATAATAACTGAAAACTAGATGAGTTTGTGTGTATTCATTATTAACTTAAGTGCAACAGATAGACAACAGGCAAGAACGAAGCGCTCTGTGCGTTCACTTCGTTCTTGTCCATCGTATTTCTGTTGCAATATAGTTAATGAATTCACGAGTAGCAGCAGCAGCACTAGCAGCATAGCGCGCATGCAGCAGTCTCTCTCCGACTTCCCAATAGGTCCAAAAATGTGTCCCTGTATTTTATTAAATGAAATGTGCAGTCCCGTTGTGTCACTTGGTAACTACAGTGCATAACTGAGTCATAAACATTATGATTAACGCATTACAAAACAGAAGTGCGTAACATAATTCAGAAAGATTTTGATGGACCCGCTGGATTAACACAATGAACCACTCCCTCCTCCCCATTGCACTTTCCATGATCGTGATCTTGCAAAGTGCGATGTGTGGTATTACAAATAAACAATGTGATAAACCAAGCCAAACATGTGCATAACCTCATTAAGAAACACAGACATAACCAATAATATAGAAAGACTTGAACAAACCATAGGAATTAACCCAGTGATAAACACCGGGGCCGCACATTTCAGCTTCGCTGGTTTACCGTCTGTACAGGGTGCATGGGCAGTAGCATTTTCTGTTATTGTTTGTTAAGTATTGTATAATGTTGTGCCAGTAAAATACGTTGGGCTAGTTGGTGCATAGTATTGGTACTGCTTCTTTTGCTGGTTCTTTTCTTAATGTTGTGCCCTTCTTCCTTTTGTAACAACTTTTTTATTCCCCCTCGCATAATACTCCAACCTTGCAGCCTGCGAGGTATATAAATAAATAAGTACATAAGCACGTCAATCATTCATCTGCATACACCTCGCACCATTCCTTGCTCAACAAACGTCACTGTGTTGATGTCTCGCAGCGTGCATCTACATTAACTGCCATTTGCGTTTCGGTATGGTTAGTGAACACTGTAATGCATAAAGATTACATGACATTAAGGTTGTGACCTATGCGGTGCATAAGCAAACCTTGCAAAAGATGACATGTTCGATTGTTGAAATTAAGACAAATTGTATATATCGCAGTTACTTTAACAGCATTTAATTGACCACTTGACAAAAACTTCACTTCGCATAGATTCCAACACATACACTGAATCTGCAGTTATTTTTTTGCTTATTAATGTAGTCGTTACTGCACGGCCACATTGTAGATTTGAAAACACAGTTAAATAAATTTGTTTGTTGCAATATAACAATATGTGTAGATCACTGCGATTGTAACCCCAGAACTTGATACAAACATGCACACTATAGGATGCTGACAAATGCTCAGGACAAATTTCAGAATGTTTGCATCCTGATACTTATGAAAGTGAACGGTTAAATTCCATGGCTGTCAATGAGAGGGAGAGAGAAAACTTAATTGTGTTCGTGGAACAAAAACGCATTGATAAGCTCAGACATATAGTCATTGCTTAACACTTTCGAAATGAATAATTATAGCTTGCTATCGACATTGAAGCAGCCTTTCGACAGCAAGAAAAGGAATTAGTTTTTCCAGCTCTGAACATTGAATTGCAGGAAATGCAAGCAGGCATAAAATTCTGCCAATGTAATCTGTTTAGGGATACCAAATTGGAATAAACATTGAGACTTGCATTTGTACTTTTTCTGGCTGAGCAATCTAGTTTGAAATGACTCCCATAAGCATATCATAACAATGTTGATCTAATACAGGTTAAGTGCATGAATAGCTTAAGAAATCTGGATGACTGCTATAAATTGCAGTGAAGAAACTATAATATCTAATAACATTAATAATATAATAATAATATTTATTTCCACAAAACAGGTTAACCGTGAGAGGCGTGCGAGGCTGAGCAGAAAGCTCAAAAATTCTACGGCAAGTGCGCCTGCCGTGGGCCTACGATCCCGCTTTATGGATATCACGTATTGATATGGTCTTCTTGTTAGAAGTTCTGAGTATACTACCAGCGCGAGACACGGGACAACAAAGTGGACGAGAAGCGTGTCTTTTAGAATGCTATGTTACAACGTACAGGTTTCTACAAAAGTGACGGTAACTGCTCGAAACATTTGATGCGTTGGCTTTTGCGCCTTTAGAAATATTTAGAGAGGACTCCCATATATATATTCGCAGCGCAAGCACGGCGATGGACGAACCAGGCTAGCGCTAAGGTTGAATTTCGCAACACAATTTTCATTCCACGTCGTAATCACACAGATCGTTTGAGGCTTCGTTCAGGGGCACACGTGGGCGTTCGGGTTGGTGCTTCTTGTTGCGTTTGGCGTAAGAATATGGCTAGGAGCAGGCACCACATATGCGCAATGACGGGCAAAATACACGCATCATTTCTCCAGAAGCTGACGCCGGGCACGGGTAGCGCGAGGATCTTGTTGGGGTGACACGACAACTTCGTGGCAGCTGAATTCCGAATACTGCATATGCGGTGAGGGTAGCTATATGAACTTGTCGATAGGTCATCTTGTAGATTGTTGTAGCGCAGGCAGAACGAAACGGTCATAGAAGGTAGATAAGAACACACACAGCGCTGAAGCATAGAATAAAGAACAGCCGAACCACCTTCGAACAGCTGTTTACGTGTTCAATGTCGCACTGAACTACAGAAACCGCCGTCGCGCACTCCAAGACAAATCTTACCTAACGTTTCTAAATTAGTAAACGTACATATTATTTGCTTCTAATCAAGAAAAGTCAATAATATTATAGTGTAAACGTTTTATTTCCTACAATAAAAGAATTATGCAGCGTGTGCCACAAAACCTGGCAGTAAGCAACCCTGGGCGTCGCACCAGTCGCATTATTGAAATCGCAATCATGTGAAATGAGCCCTCTAAAAATCGCATTGCGACGCGTGCGACAGCACTGATTTTCGTCGTTGCAGGCGCAGCATGTGAAACAGCCTATACTCTCGTCGTTACACTGTTACGGTCGTTCCATCATTGTCATAGAAATTTCTTGTTGTCACTTCGTCATGTGACACTCGTCATACCATCGTCATCACGCTATCATTGTCACAACCATCGTCAAAGCATTTTCGTAATGCCATCGTCATCACCTAGCTGTCGTCATGCCATCGTCATACCTTCATCATCACAGCAGTGATGTCATCCTAATGTTGTCATACCGGCTTCATCACCCCATCTACATCAATCCGTCTTCTTCAGTCTATCGTAATCAGGGTGCCGTGACTCAATCATAATTATGCCGCCGTTGCAATGGCACCGTCGTCATTGTGTCATGGTCAGACAGCCCCTATCATGCATCCATAGTCATACCGCCGTCGTCATGTCATCGTGGTCATGCCATCATAGTCATCCTGCCTTTTTCGTCCGACTCTCGTCATGCCGTTGCCGTCACACAATTTTTGTCATATCGTCTTCATTAGATTGCCGCCATACCGCTGCCATGCCAGTGTCACCATTGCGTAGTCACTATACACTCGTCGTCACGTAGTCCTTGTCATAACGTCGTCGTTTATGCCATCGTGGTCGTCCCATTGTTGTCTTTCTAAGTTTTTCAGCCAGCTCTCGTGATGCCGTCGGGGACACGCCATCGTTTTCCCAGTCTTTGTCATACCATTGGCGTCGGGCCGTCCTCGTCACGCTGTTGTTTTACCATTGTAATCACTTCAGTAACATTATCCCGTTGTTGTAGGGCCGTCATCTTACTGCCCTACTCATTGATCGTAAAACGTCAATCCTTTTTTGTCATTCGTGGTCAACGCAGTCTCTATCGTGCATCCATTGTCATACCGTAGCCTTCATGTCATTTTTGTCATGCGATGTGGTCGCGCCAACCTCGTCATGCTGTGTTCGCCATGCTATCGCCGTCATACCCTTCTCGCCATCCCGTTGTACTCATCATCGTTTTCACGCTGTCGTCATCATACAATCAACGTGATTCCATCGTCATTCCATAGTCATCACTGCGTCGGCGTCATACAATCGTAGTCATGCCTCCATGTTCTTGAGAGACCTTGGCAACGAATTGGGTTAGCAAATTAGAACAATATCGTATTATTTCGCAGGGAGCGGAAAGACCTGATGTGTCAGAATAACCACCACAGATGTTAAATAAACGTGAGTTTACAAAGTCGGTAAGTTCCTACATTGCTCGAATGCTAATCATATTACCACCGAGAGTGATGGAGAGATGAGCTCTGGCGCAACTTTTTCCTTCCCGATAGCGATGGCTGATAGCATAGCTGCTGCGCTTTGATATGGAAACTTCTTATCCGGCTGTCACTTCACCTTCATTTTGCGTTACTTTGGGAATGGTATACATGCGCTTCTTTCTTTTTTTGCTCCACCGTCTATCTTTTATTCGCCTGTCAAGTCTCGCATTTCGTTTTCAGTACGCTACCGCAATACTCTGGGGTTTCGAAGTCCCGAAAGGAAGACAGGTCTTTCCGAAAAACCGATGACAGCTGCATGCCAGGACGTTCCCTGACGAGGGAGTGAAAGGTGTTCGTTTTCTTCTTTTAATTTCGGATGTCTTGCAAAGGACGTAAAGTTCCTTAGATTATTTATTTCACTCTCTGGAACAACACTGCAGTCTACTGGTTTGTGAAGCGAGTGGATGGGTTGGCTTATTCTGCCTTTAAGGAACAGTGGGAACGTGCGTTGTCTGGATCAGTTCCGACTGAGAGGTGTCCCATGTGCATGAATGTTTGTTAATGGCTCCATCTTTCACACTCGCTCTGAGGGCAGCATGTTCTATAGAGCCTCAACAGGTTTTCCCTGCTGCGTGAAGTTTGTGGAACTTGTGAAGTTTGTGGTTCACTGGGCTGTCGCTAAGTGAACCTTCCATATATATTTTTACACTATTCATTCTGTCATATAAAGTGGTGCGCTGATTATACATTCTGTACTATACTGCGCTGCTCTGTACCACAATAAAGCCATATATTTGTATAAATATATAGCAAGAATACCTTCAGAATAAATTGAGTCGACCGTGCTATTCTAGCATATGGGAATAGCGGCTATAAAAGAAATCTGCACTTTATTTTGCACTTGTCTAAGAAATTTAATTTATTTCACCACATGTGCATGTTCTCAGAAACTTTAAGCACTAGTTCGCTTAAGGTAAGGGTAGGGCGAGAAGAGCACGAATGTAAAAAAATCATAGTTGGACGTAAGGCGCCAGAAAATTGAGGATGCGTAAACCAACAACAAAGAATAATAAAGTAATCATCAAGGTACCTTTCTCGAGAAGTTCTCTATCTCTCGCAACCTGTGCAACAAAGTCGCTGAATTGGGCGCTTCATGTATCTCTGAATTGAGCGACTACACAACTATTGTTTGTTTTTATGTTCCTATGCGGAGGATTTTACGATTAAAATGCACTTGACTAGTACGTCATCCAGTCCTGCAAAGTTTTCACAATGTACCTTAGTTCATTTGATGAAAGTACACGACCACTAGTGACGACAAAAAAGGAAATTGCATTTAGGCAGCTTTCTTTTTTGCGCTTACTGGAGTGTCGTGAATCTGTTTATTGAACTAAGCGACTGCCTTGGTGCTCCGCCTAGCAGACACGCTTCACATGATTTCTTCAATATCTTCTCGTTTACATGGTTTCTTTTCACTTTCCTTGGTAAACGCAAGTGCGCTTACCAACATTTCTTTGACTTCCTTCCTTGGCGTGCTTTGTAGGCTATCTTGTAACGCGTTTATTGGGTGAAACTTGAAGCGGCGCGAATAAAACGAAGACAACGATCGTAAACACACACAACCGGACGAGCGCAGTCCTGCTTGTGTTTTCGGTCGTTGTCTTCTTCTTCGCGCTGCTTCAAGTTTTACTCAAGATGAACTTGCCCGAATCAAGTTGTTGCGTTTATCGGGAAATTGCTCGCGCTTTCTTCAAGCCCAAGTAAACGCGTGGAGCGGAAGTAAGGCCGCATGCCACAAAAAATGCGCATGCCTTGACGCGTATAATTTTCAGGTACCGAAGTATGAAGGACTCACAAAAAGCTCTCGCGTGCGGTGATGTTTGATTCTTTTTACAAAATGTAGCTATCTTTTCTGACTGCCATTTTCTTCTCAGTAGCGTGTAGCTCTGGCATGAAATGTTATCCTTCTTCACATTAAACTGCGTGTGAGAGCTTTGTCAAGTGGCCTGCGTTTGCAAAATGTAGCTCCTTAGCATAATATGAGGTCAGTGGAAAAGAAAAAAAAATTACATCTGGAGCAATCATCAGTGCGAGCTAAACGGGTGACTATCTATAGGTGTTAGATGCCTAAGAAAAGGACATCTTTTGCCTAAATTGGGGCATATCAACCATTATTTTATTCAAAAACACTTCCCAATAAGAGTGTGTTCGAGTTTTAATTTTGCTATTTATTCGTAATTCGCGAAACGGGCATAAACAGAAGTCAGTGTGCTGTGACGTAATCTGGTGACACTAAACCTCTACAGTGATGGCAGCATGCCAAAACAGGTTGCGATCTTAGAAACAAATAATCTTCTGTTGGTAACACCTCAAACTGGCAAAGTAGAAGCTAAGGAAGTAGCCTCACACGACTACCACATGTAGCCACAGAGCGCGCCAGACGCGAAATTTTATTCGTTTCGGTGGACCGGTCCACCATGCAACAAATTTCCTACCGGATTGATCAATTTCTCAATAAAAGACGCCGTTACGATGAAACATCATCTCGCTGGGCAGACAAATTGATAGCACTTGGATTTATGGTACTTTCAAATGGACACAAGCGTACCCCGGCCTGGCGTTCGGCTTTCATCTCGAGGGATACGTTTCAGAAAGGAGCCTGTGCCTTAAATTCTCCTCGTAACCCTCAAAGTAAAAAAAAAGCAGGTTAGGGCCTTGTTTGGGGTGTTTGTCCCTAACTTTTTTGCGCTCCCACCTCAATAGGTGCATTTGGAGTGCCACAAGGGAAATTCCCGCCATAGAACCGGCCCAAACATCATTTTTCGTGGTCACGAGAGTTTCGACGGGAATTTGCAGCGAAGGAGCGTTTCATTAACTTGTCACCAGTGAAGGTAGCCGAACGCCAGGCCGGGGTACGCTTCTGGCCATTTCAGTCAGTGGGTGCCAGGCGGCGGTACGCAGTCAGAAATTGAAGTGCTCTAAACTCCGGTTCTGGTACCTAGCATCTTTGATAGAAGAATGCCGCCAGACTGTCATATTGCATTCTTTTCTGTCAGGTCGATAGCGATGTGACACATTTTACTCTGGCGTGGTCTTCAACTCTCAAGACGAAACGTGGGCGTCTCTACTTTGTCATATGCGTTGCTGTACCTTGAAGTGTAATGACTTTACGGCATAATAACGCACGCGATTAGAACAGACACTACTTTAATGAACCATTGCTGCGCTTACAGGGTATGCAACTGCATAAATGGATTCCGTTAGACAAAGCGGGTAACAGCATTCACGTTACATAGTTAACTTTCAATAGAATAAGCGCCAAAATTGACGGCACACAAGAAGAAATACAGACAGGACAAGGCGCTATACAGACAGGTCAATTTTGGCGCTTATTCTATTGAAAGCTATGCACCAACTAGCCCCACAACGTGTTTTACATAGTTAACAACTGGCTCTAAATACTTGGCTAAATATAGCCGTAGAGACATTTAATTTATTTGATATTGACAACCGTATCTCGAAGAGGACGGCACCGCAAGGCGCATCCTGTAATATGCGTGACTTGTGGAAGCGCTTTTATCTTTTGCGCCATATTTATTTCTGGTTAAGGCATCAACGGTGGGCAAGCTTGTGTTCCATTTCGAAGGGCAACAACGTGTAAGACGAGGACAAAGTGAGAGAGCGAGAGCAAACACAGCACCAAGATAGATCTACAACACATGCGATGTGCTAGCAACGTTGCCTTTATTGCAACAGAGCAATGTGCACAAACAGGATAGCCCCCCGCATGCGTTGAGCATGTCGTCAAAGATAAAAAAAATATTGATAAAAAGTTTTATGTAGGAGGGCTAACCATCGAATTTAAAAAGAAGTGGTTTTCCCTCAGGAACGGTCTGCAGTGCACTTTCTAAAAATGCGATTTCTTTTTGTTTAGAGCTATCGAAGCCGTTTTCCCCAATCAAAGGCATTCCGCAGCCACTTAGGAGCTCAAAAAGTCGAAAAAAAATTCCTCAGCTTGAGCGATATTATCCTATTGTTTCCTTCTTATTATTCTTCTTTCTTCTTTCTTTTTCTTCTTCTTTCTCCGCCTCTTTCTTTTTTGACAGCACTTCGTTAAGAAAACACGTACGATTTCGAATGTCTTGCTTTCGTGGAATTTATGGGAACATGGCTGCCAATTATTTTCATCGTGTAGTTGTGTTGTTTTTCTAGCGATGGATCCTAACTTTCGCATTGAAGGAAGAACAATGATTCGGGTGAGCGTTCTATGTCTCTTTCCTTTTTGCCCGTTAGATATATTGAGCCGTCACCGCATCCTGCAGCATGTGCTCGGGCGGACGAAAGCAGGAATGAAGAAAGGAAATCGAAGTTTCGTAGAAGGGTAACCTCTGCCAGGCATCTGACATTTATTACCGGGCAGGGAACCGTCCTCTGCATTCCACAGATTTTCTCGCGTTTCCGGCTGGAATGCTGGGCACGCAAACACCCCATTCGATAGTGGTTCACAGGTAAAGGTCGACACTATCATGGGGTGAGGGTCTCGTTACGTCTCTCTTCCAGTGTGATCTGGTGGAGCCTTTCTTTTTTTTATTGGTGAAATTGAAATTGGGGGGACCGTTATTGCCCAAATTAAGAAGCTTCTGCTAGGAAATATCACAATGTCTGCTTGAGTTTAAACTATAATTGCCTAAAGAAACTTGCATTACAATATATTTGAGCCACAACATCACTGACAGACGGCTGTCGGGCCATACCTCAGCTACCGATCATCGCACCGCTTTGAGGCATGTCTTGAAGCTTTTTCGAACCAACATTGAGCATAATACATATCATGTTAAATATGTGCAATAATTTTTTTAATTCGTTAGTTGCTGCCGAAACCTTGTGTTCGGAGCAAAACCTTTTTGAGCGTTGGCGCAAATTTGAGCGGACACCTTGAATAGAGCTTTAGGATGGCGTTTTGGCACCGAATGTCAGCTGTTTCACATTTCTTTGCACACAGCGAATGCGGAGTGAAACTGCGGACACTTAGAATACTGTAAGCCTGGTTAAAACAAATCAATACACACTGACTTCGTGTATGGTATAGAGGCCATCTGCAAGTGGTAATATCTAAAAGGGGGACTTCAACATGGCCGCCATCATTACCACTTGAACCATTACCGCTTTCACATAGATACACCTGCCGTTTACAACCACTTCAAGGATATCTCGTTGTCCTAACGGCACGTTATGCTTTCTTTAATCATATGACATGTCAGCATCTGAAGGTGAATACACTGAATAGACAATGCAAAATCGTTGTCTGAGCTGGCCTCAGTCCAATCGCAGATCAGAAAATTATCGCTGATTATCGTTAGGCCAGTTTTGGTGTATTTGAGGGCGCAATAACACTTCTAGTGAAGGCTTGGAACTCTACCTGAAAACAAAGTGTATGAGAACAGCTTGAAACATAGTCAAAGAGCGTTGTTTATTTAGTTTTCTGACGTGCTTTGTATTATTTTGCTATATTTGACATGCCACTGCCGTGAGGGAAAATATATGACGTGGGAACAAAAAAAACAGCTGTGTGAAAACGTGGGCTAAGTAAGCAAATATTGTCCTTACATGGAGAACAAGGAACTCTGATGAAATAATTTAGAAACAAGAGGAAGGACAGATATTAGAGATGGTACGCATTTTACCTTGTTGATGACATAACCTTTCTTTGTGGTTCGCCTGCGTTATCGCACAACTGCGCCTTACACGAACATATGCCTATAGGAGTTGTATTTGTACGTAAATTTATACGTGGTCATTAAGGTACCGTGATCATGATATACTTCTTTCCCCCACGGAACACAAAAGCATAGCCCTCAAGGCTGTCTTTTTTCTTAAATTGAGAGGTCCTTGCTTTGGAGTCCGACAAGGACGCCTCCTATCTCAAACAACTCCGACTGCAAAAACAAGGATATAATAAAATATCTAAATTGAAAACAGCTCTATAGTCGTCTCTTGCTCGTTTTAAGTCAAAGACGACAATGAAACCCACTGCGTGGGGTCCACGGCGTCGCCGTCGAGAGCCCACTGCTGCGACTCCATGAGAACTGACCCCGATTTCATCTTGGCCTCCTGGGGCTATCGAATCAGTTTGCGCTTTGAGAGTGTGTAGCGTATTCATTCGATTCTCTGAACGTCTCCTATTCTCTGCTGTAGTGCGCACTCAGCCTCCGCTAATACTGCTCTCCCGAGTCGTTCCAGCATCACCGGCGCGGCCGTATGTTTCCATTTCGGTTACGCACGCACCCTCGCTGCTGTCCCATCTGCATTGCTTTTATTCCCTGCACCTTCTGAAAACGCGCCACTTGCATTGGCTTCGAGTTTCTTCACCTCATCGGGTTTCATTTTTCGTCCGAATCCGAATGAGGTATGGCATTCATTACTTGACCAGACCTTTCTTTTTTCTGTGTGTCTGTGGTCAAAAAAATTGTTGCAATTCCCGTTGCTCCTTTTGACCGTAATAAGATGTGTTTGTAAGGTTATGCATGACACTGCGGACAAGGGAGTTGTTGTTTGCTGCGTGCCAACAGCGTGCAACATAGGTTGCATCCAATGCAGCGTTTATGAGTCTGGTACTCGCATCTTGCCGCAACCACTCTGTCGAAGTCTCATAGCTGGCTCGTTGTTAACAAGGACAATGTCATGTTTCGGTAAGTCGAATAAAGTACCCTTTCAGTATGGCGTTTCCGTTCCCCCTTTTTGTGGTCTTCTAGATTATTTACCGTTGAGGTTTCTGAAAGAAATTATGCGGAACTGCTTTGATCCCTTTAGAATTCGGGTGGGGCCGCAGAGGTCATTCCCGTTTACGCAATACCAATACTCACCGAGACATCGCCAACTCGTACAATAGCAATATTAAAGTGTTGATGAGAACACGCACAAGAAAGGGCGGAAGAAAAAGGGTCAGCAGACTTTTGTAATCTTAAAAATAATAGTACAATTTAGAGCTATGCTGATTCTTTCGAGCAGGTGAAAGCAGTAATCATTTCACTTACCTTTAAAAATCAAACTTTAATGGGTTGCCTTGGCTAAAACACCTTGGCAAAAACACCAAAAACACCTGGTTGACGTACCGGCAAATTATAACACCAGTATGTTAGTTACAGCCTTTGCAATATATAACATATTCAAAGGCTCCGAAACCTTTTTAGGATGGTGCAAAATATAGCCGACTTTCAAGAAATAACTATATTGCCCCAAGATTAAATTTGATTAAAATTGAGGCAACAACATGGTCAGTCAGAATGCATAGATAAATACATGAGCGTAAAACATATACCTCCAAGAAAATTTCTTAACAAAGTGCTTGAACAGCACTTACAGCCATTGTCCGCGGCATTTTATAGCTCACAAAACTATACAAAGTTCTATAGAACCGTCTTCTCGTTTGTAATTTTAAGCGTTATATGATAAAATGGCGGTGTCACCGGTGAACTGAAAGAGCCATGAGTCATCATGTTTTGTAGATTTCGTAGAAATAGGCGGCGCAACACACGCTACATGTACTCTCTTATTCCGTTAACACGTGCTACTAATAGTGTTAATAAAAGGAAAGAAGACTTTATAAGTTACAGATGCTTTTTCTTTAAAGTTTCATACATGTTAAAGCTTCAAAGTGTTGGTGTAATGCAGAGAAATCACGAAATGAATTTACAGGTTTCATACCATGTCAACATTACAAGGGATACTTTGTGGTGTAGAAACGTTTATACTTGATTTATTCCGCATGAAAGCAGACAAGCAGGAAATCCATTGGGTGAGGAGGATCGGTGAGGTGACGTGCAGGGAGTACGTGAGCCTGTACGTCGCGCGAACCGCGGTTCATTGCGGCACTATGGCGCATGCGCTAAGTAAGTTGTGTTTGAGATGCACCGCAAAGGGCGTGATGCTTTTCATGCACAGATGTTTCCCAATTCTTTCGTGGATGGCTGATTGAGCAGTGATGCGGCGATAAAAAGTGTGCATTCAGAAGACAACGATAAGGAGGAAATAACAGGCGACTACTGTGACCACATTGAAAGGTATAACAATGCGTGGGCCTGGGTTTACCTTAAATTCCGCGCCCGGTTTGGATGATCGGCGAGTACAGGCCTGATGGCCTCGGGCCTAGGCCGGGCTCGGGCTTGAAGCCACGAGCTCCAGCTGGGTACGGAGCCGTTAATTGCGGGTATCGGTCGTATGGCGAGCACGTGCACACATTGTGCATAGATTCGAGGCACTCCCTGCAAAGAAAAATTGGATGCTTGAAAAAACGGACTGCTGACTGCCTCACTAACTGATCCATAACTACCAAGAAAGACGGTTGTAGTTGAATCTCCTTTTTTTCTACAAGAACACTACTAGTTCACTGGAAAGTAGAAAAAGAAGTTACTGAAAACCGCATTGGATACAATTTCGATGTTACTGTATTTGTAATTGCTTCATGTTACTGCTTTCGACACGATTATTTTATTACAACTTCGATATTTGGCCGCTTTTTGTTTATACACAAAATTCAAAATTTTATCATGAGTACTGCTGTACATATCGATGGCTTCCTCCCTAAATGCACTGGCAACGTTCGTCGCGGGACTTAAGTTTATCAAAAGAGAAATGATTCGTCTAGAGCTCAGCAAGGTCGGCTCGACAGCCCATTCTGCACTAACGCGCGTGCAACTGTGTCATGTTAGCAAAATCTGCTGCTTTCAATTTCAACTAGAAATGATCAAATTCTGTTACTTGCGACACCCTTGTCATTTTTCATATACATTGGTTGTAGAGTGATCGATCAATGTATGCATTAGTTTCGTGCCGAAGCTGAAATATGCACGTCAAAATGCCATTTTAATTTGCTTGCTGTGCACCTAACATATGTTTAACATTTTCCTTGCTGCAAGCACTATTTATTGATCACAAGCCGTTTAATAAATGGGCATTTTTATATTGTCCTAAACATGAGTTGTACGCAGGAGCATTACTGAAATGCCTTGTGAGAAATGTTTATGCAGACACTTAAGCTATGACATTTTGAATACGTGTACACATATAGTTTCTTGGGCTGGCATCCTAATTTAAGCGCGGGCCTGGGCCAAGACAGAGCTGGGAGCGACGAGCCTGAGCTGTGCCTTGTTTTCAAATGGTGAGCCTGGGCAGAATTGAGGGATGAAAATCAGGCCCGTGCAGTGCTCTATTTGCAGCAGCATCCGCGGGATCTCCGAACCCGGCGAGTAAAGTATCGTAATCGAATAGTAGAGCACTTCTTTCAAATTGGATCACTTTAGTGAACTGCCCATATCCAGTATTACAAAGATATATTCTCTGGGAGGAACAATCACTATATTTTGTCTATTTATTCGTTTTATGCGAAGCTTTTACCTGTATTATTACAACCACTCACGTGCACACTATGACTGGGACATACATTCTTTTAGGGCTCAGTTGCTACCTTAGATAGGTCAAACCTTTTCAACTTGATGCTCGATAGGTACAAGTACTTGGTACTGGAAGCTTCTTCGGGTGTTCAAGAAAGCTCACAATAATATTGCAATGAATGTGTTATTTTTGCGTGCATGGCACTAAGTCGTCTGGGCTAAGCAAGACTTCTAATGTATTGCATGACACCTCGCGTGTGTTTGTACCTATGCCCGTTGGTGGGCAAGTGCTTAGGCGTCAGGCGCGGTAACACCAGACATACATTCTGGAATTCCCTCTATGACTTTCGAAGCGTGTATGTTTATAGCTTCACGCGGTGCTTTTCCCCAAAGTCACGCACTTCACTCCGAGGACGGAACTTTATCAACACCGCAGGTGCACCTAGGAACGTTCTGCCGCCCTTTTTAGAACTGCAAGCACACTCAGAAGAAGGAAAAACGCAACAGGTGCTGTAAAAGTGTTCGCGCTACATTCTTGATACAGCTGTGGTACAAGTTTCCGCTTGAAATGAAAATAGGCACGTTCCCTCCCCGCGCCAACCATATTAATCTCAATCTTCCAAGCGTTCAGCTAAAGGGACGGGAATGTGGCCGCCACATTGTAGAGCAAGGGAATGCGCCTGAAAAACACCACTAAGTGCGACATTTGCGGCGTATGTTGCCCTCTGCGATGGGGGCGTCAGGTAGTGTTAGGCTTCCTAGTCGCGCGCCTGCTGCCATGGTTCTGCCTGCGAGCACTTACGCGCAGTGCACCTAAAGTCCTCCGGTTGGCTTTGCACCTAGGGGGCTGTAAGTACAGCAAAATAGTTATCTTGAGCGGGCGTATGCTAGTATATCAACGAGGGCGATTTTAATCTTCATTAACGTAGCTCTGCCTCATAAATGAAGTGTATTTGGCTCTTGTGGGACTCGTAGGTAAGTAAAAGGAGAAAGTCACATTTTCTGTTGCAAAGGGATAGAATCGTCATAATATGCCTACTTCGCGACATGTGCGCTATTTAAGCAACTCGTGACCCTTGAAGATTTCAACACTATCTCCCCCCCCCTTCTCTCGTTACGTAATGTAATGGAGATTCTTTTTCGTATTCGCTTTCCTAGTTGAAGCTTTGCACCCCCCCCCCCCCCCCCCTTGTTTTGCCATTCTAAGCTGAGAAAGAAACCCTGTCAAAACTCGATCATGCCTTGTTGGCCTAAGCTTCGCACTCCTGTGAACTTACCGAAATGTTTTCCGTTTGCTTTATCACAGAAAGTTTCTAAAGTAGGGTGCGGGAGCATCGTGGTTGCGCGGGACACTAAAAACAAAGAAACGGCGTTCTCGACTTATGCACGATGCGCACAACACACAGCAGTGTGTGGGTGTTTCTTAAAGAAAACTTAAGCAAGGTAGCCAAGGCACAGTGTAACTTTTTTTAGATAGCACGCACCCGCATACCTTTTTACTCACGTATATTTGGTGTGCTTAAAGCTTTACGTGCCATTTTTGAGGTCGTGATATAAGACGTTAAACGTTTTTGCGTGAACTGCCGGAAATAGGTAAATTTAGGAAAATGAAATCACGAAGCTTCCAGCTTAACGACTCTGCATCAAAGACGAATATTGCAGCTCTGTAAGCTGCAGTTGTTAAAACACTCTAAAGCAGACAAACGCGACGCAGAAATTTACTTTTGACATAAAATTGTTACATTTTTTACAAAAAAAAGGAACTGGAAAAGGCCTATTCAAAAATTTACGCTACAATTAAAGTGTTCAATAATTCACAGATATGGCCCGCTTTAGGTGTATCGTTAGGTGCAGTTTGCTCAATAATAGTATTGTTTTTATTTCCAAGTTACACAGCTTAAACTACATATCCAGTCTTTCTAAGTTTCCCGAACCTCGTGCAGTTTTCGAAAACAGTTGCTAGATAAACATTAAAGTCTAATTTTTTACATTTAGTATACCTTAACATCCTTTTCGGAATAGAACACATTTTATCAATATCGAGGCTCTGGTCGCAGCAAAGAAATTTCTGCGTTCTCTTGTTTGTAAGGATCTCCTTTAAAATGGATTCGTGAATAGTTTACAGAGTATGTATGTATGTATGTATGTGTGTGTGTGTGTATGTATGTATGTATGTATGTATGTATGTATGTATGTATGTATGTATGTATGTATGTATGTATGTATGTATGTATGTATGTATGTATGTATGTATGTATGTATGTATGTATGTATGTATGTATGTATGTATGTATGTATGTATGTATGTATGTATGTATGTACGTATGTATGTATGTATGTATGTATGCATGCATGCATGCATGCATGCATGCATGCATGCGTGTATGTATGTATGTACGTACGTACGTACGTACGTACGTACGTATGTATGTATCTATGTATGTATGTATGTATGTACGCGTGTGAGTACGTTGAGTATATATATGTCATATTTCTCACTCATGATGATTACGATGATTAGTTGGCACCCTTTCCCAAGGGGAAGCGACAAATAGTGATTGAGTGAATAAACTTTTATTTGGTAAATAGTCACCTCATTTGTTTGAGCTGTTTACCTATAATCTGTCATCTATAGACATGTATAGGTCTAGCGTTTTATCAATGTCCCCTAATTTTTTTTGCCTTCCTTAAAACCTACGTATATACCTTGTATAGGTATTACACCTTCATCCGATTCACGCCTATCATTTTCTGCCGTGCTGTTTTTTTTTTTTGCCACCAAGACTCTAAAGGCATCATGCTTATCACGACTGCTAACCGGTTAATGCCTCCTTCCACTTTAGATCCCAGTGCAATTCTGGAAGGTCGACATTTCCTCCGGGACTCGTTATTATTCTTTATTCATCCCTTAACCCGCAGCGCCCAAAGCCGTCACAGCAGGGGGGGTTACAACATGGAATAACATACATCTTCATTCACACAATGCACTTGCTTTTTAGTCAGCCTATTCTACTGTTTCGTTGTTCGAACAAAAAATGAGTTGCCATACACGTTCGTCTCGGCAAGGTACTAGAGGATTTTCAACTATGATCAGTTCGTTTTAAATTGTAATGAGGTTACCGTAGGTGAATTTCCCTAATAATTCCAGTTTTATTATAGTAAATCGAATACAGACATTTTAATCTCACTTTAGTCCGGCTGGCAAAAAGAGATTCCCATCCTAGCTCAGCCTTCATTGCAGTGCAGCTGTCCGTCCTTCCGTACCGCCCCAAGACGAACCTGGTAGCACGGTTTTGTATTTTTGCTAGAGTGTCGCTCACTGAATACATTCGCGTTCTATTGAAAACAACACTACTCGCAGAGTAGCATACAACAAAATCGGGCAGGAAAACAAGTTCCACTTTTCACTAAAGTAAGCATCTCTCTCTATCCCTCCCTGAGGTAGCACACGCATCCTGTACATTATTGCCACTACGACTATTTTTGTCTAACACTCGCTTCGCCACAATAGCCAATAAATGGTTACTAATACTCGGAGATAAAATTTGATAACCTAGTAGGGCTAAATTGAGTATAATACAGCTAAAAATTTTACAATTAAAAACAAGAACGAACATTTCCCTTGGGCATCAAATCTTCCATCTAATAATCAAACAGTAAGCAAAAAAACTAATTAGGTGCCAGTCCGGGAAACCTGAGGCATGAGAAATGGGCGACGCGTCGAGTAAGGAAACAGTGAGGCGAACTGGGTGGCAGCCCGAAGCCGAAAGAGAAGACTCCAGATAGGCGAGATAATTTAGGTCGTTCGTCTGCGAAAACAGCGACTCGGATACCGCTCATTATCACACAACCCTAGAGATATGCTAGTTTTCGTGCTGTCTTTTGATTATTACTGAAAGACGTTTCCCAGTTTCTCTTTTCTCTCCAAAGCATTTACTCATCCATTGCACCCATCATGCTTGTCATTTTCTCGAGTCCATTCTTTTACTACCAATCGGCCTAGCATTTCATTTGGAGCCGGCAGCTATAATTCGCAGAAGGTAGTCTTCTGGTGCCCCCCATGACAGCTGAATTTCCAACACAGTATGATCATTCAGTGCATAGTCAATATATAAATTATTTGCTACTTGTAATAGCTTGTTTAGGAAACCGAAGCTAACTGAAGAAGGGCTTCAAGCAAAAAGTTAACAGCCCTAGCCGTCGTACACGCTTCAACCATACCGGCACCGGATGGACTCATCACAGTGGTCACTGATTTACAGACCGCCTTCCAGGACTTTGGCACAAGGGAGCGTGAAACCCTACACACACCGCATCATTACATCATTACACCCCACAGCGTTTGACAGGGTGCGTATCGTCTGGACACCTGGACACGTTTCTCTCCATGGTAATGAACGCGCTAATGCGGTAGCCCGAGAGCTCGCTAACCGGGCGCCATTGGCAGAGCTGTCCAACCCAGAGGACGCAACGACAGAACTACTGAACTTCACTGAAACTCTACAACATTACAGAGATAGCAGGAGACACTTCCCCCCCCCCACATAATTTCCTTTACTGAGAAGATGCCGTCGCGCGGCGACAGCTTCAAACTAATTCATTTCCCTGCCTATTTTATCTTCACTTCCTCCACCCCACACAATATTCCTCATACTGTCCCTACTGCGGAGCAAAGCCCACAGTATATCATTGCACATGGGAGTGCCCACACCCTCCGGGCTACTCCCCTATTCCTTCACCTTCACCGTCCTCCTGGGAGACTACGCTGACCAGCTCAGACCCACAAGAGCAGCGACCGCTGTTTCGGCGGGCGCACGGAGTGGCGCGAGTCAATGCGGCCCTGAACTAAGGGCTCCACCCTACGAAGAAGTCACCCCATCTCATTACAAATAAATATTTTATCTCTCTCTCTCTCTCTCTCTCAATAGTAGTATTCTTGTTCTTTTTCATTCCATTTCGTTGTAGACTACTGGTGTAGACATCACACCTCAACATAGGTGACAAGTTCGGGCTTCGAAAAGCTAGATACAAACGGTGGTAAATACAAAGTTCTGTTGATGAGGAGGAACGTAGCCTCGAGCCAACTCCGCCACTGCCACACCGCTTTCCCCCTCGCACTTGTATGGGTGGACAAACAATACTTAGAAAGGTAGCCCTGTCATTGAAAATTGCGGCGATTCTAACTTGTTTCGTGTTTGAGTGCTGTGATGTCGGGCGACTCAAGCTAAACTGGCATCGCCTTCCGCTTCAACAGGTATTAAGCTGCAAAAATAACTTTCCGAAGCGAATGTAAAATGCACCTACAGCTGCGCCAACTTCATGGCCACCATGGCTGCGCAGTTGCAGACAAGCGTCGCCTTTGCATCTCGAGCATAAAAAGAAAGTACTTGACGCCGTCGGATTAGTTGCATGTACGTTCAGAAGAGTTTCTTTCTGGTGAGCCCAATACGAACAACACATGTTCAAGCTGGAATATGAGCAAAACGTATGTTTTCGAGTTGGTCGCCGCGGGTGAATGGACCAAATCAACGTGCACGCAGAAGGCAATTCGTCTGTTCAAATTTGTTTTAAGATTATCATCCGGCAACCAATGTACCGTGGAAGTTTACCTGCAACGTGTTATGAGAACAACAATACATGCCGACGAAGACAATAAACACGTGTTCTCTTGCGTTTTCTAGCTAAAGCAACACCTACCATGTGCCGACCTCTTCTTGTTCACTTGTACTCTCGCCTTTCGACCTTACTGTGGCATGGCGTCTGGCTGACTCGGCACATCGTGTGATATATTCGTTCAGAACATAACGTTACTGCTGCGGAGCGTAGTTGTTCGTTTTTCAGCTCTCTCAAGACGGCGAAAAAGTCATTGCGCTGGCACCGCTCAAGATCTAAGAGCGCATCTTTTTTAAACGCATGTCCGCTGCGCCTGGTTGATCGCGGCCCATTTGGGCCACTGTCGCCAAGCCGTTTTATTAAGGAGTCGTGGGTAAGAGCCCTCCGGGGCCGATGTACTTTACAGTACTTTCTTTCGTGCTGCGCTATGTCCTGGCGCTAGGTAAATAAGTGTTGAAAAGATCTCCTGCAGAAATTTAGGAGCATGAAAATACCAAAACTTTTTTCCCAAAGCTTCGCTAGTTACCTGGATTGGGATGCACGCTGGTGCGGTACACCAAATAGCACATGAACAGAGTTCACATAGTTGCCAACCGAGTGATACATTAATAGAGTCCAAAGCGGAAACTACAATAATACCACGTTGCACATATATTAAATGTCGACAATATTCAGGCTTCAAGCGCCTCCTATTTCTAACGCTGGTAGAGCTGTGGCAATGATTTTTGGCCCATCACCATTTGACGTTGCGGTTATATCGAAGCCCAAAGCTTATTAATGACCCGCTAAGAATCTTATCCATTACTAAAACGCAAAAGCTTGCAACTCCTTGTCAAATGCACATTATCTGTGCACCCTCTAGGGCTATTATCTGTGCACCCTCTTGGGCTATCCCACATGCCAGCATGGTGTCGTAACACTTTGATGCCGGGTTAATTTTATTATTGAGATACATAATTACAAGCTTGGTTATTTATTTGCTTTGTGCCTTTACCGTAAAAAAGTGCTCCGGAAAACTTAATCGCATAGTTATATTCATCAAAATCGTCATGTCGCTAATTTCCGGCACTTAACAATTGGTCCATCTTTATTCGAGTAGGTACGTAACTCAATAATTCCTGGCTCTTGTGATCTGAAACGCTTTTTATCTTAAAAGGAACTTGTCAGTATGGTCTTACCGAGCTCAAGTGCTGATGAATCCTAAAACAGGAGTTCTTGAGTTCAATGAGGCAGAGATGGACATTGCACTCGGTCTCCGTGAAAACCATCTCTTCTTTACAGTTAGATTGCTTGTACCTCTGCCGCGTGTTTTTTACAAGTGGCCAGTGTCCAGTATGCTCATTCTCACGCCCAAAGTTCAAATTGGCTTCACGAGACCCCTCCTCATTGCGACTAAATAGGTCTTCTGGGATGAAAACATTCTGCGACTTTGCTTTCGAGCAGTGCTGCTTTCCTATTATACAGCTTGCGGCTCAATACAAAGTTTTGAAATATATTTAACAGGAGTTTTCGTGCTCTCCCTTTTAGGTAAATCCTTGCCCCTACGCCCTGTCACATTTCTCAGTGCAATATATCTTCTTGCACTACATCTTTTCAATTGCTAAGCGGCACCTGTTCGGAGCAACTGTATTTTTCGTGTCCCTGGTCCTCGTTGGTTATTTCGATAATTCGAGACATGTATTGAAATACATATGCGTAGTACTCATCTTCATTGATGAGACTCCAGTTATCACTGTCCCTTTCAGTGGAAAATCAGTCCTAATTGCACTCGGACCATCAAAAGAATGTACAACAATTATAGGAGACGAGTACACCATCTTATATTTAGTTGAAGCCCCTCTCAAAGTCATACAACCACACTCATATCTAAACAAAACAAGCAAGTGCCTTACACAGCCCCACTCTTGAGTTGCACCGCAGCAGAATCCAGGAAATTGTGGATTCAAAGCACCACCTGTGTCTCCACAGCAGGCGTCAATGATCTGCGTGATCATGTCATTTCAGCAGCACCGCTAAATAAGGTTCCTATTATGTTTGGTTTCTTATCATGCCGTGGACTTCTACCTAAATCCGAGAGTACGAAAAAAGCCACTCACATCCGGTTTCGTATGTTTCCACCATTGAGGAAATGCAGCCATTTCATGACTAAATTTACATTTGGGAGAGTGTGTAGTCGCAAGAAAAGATGATGAGCTGCCAGAGAACAAAGACGAACGACCATGCTTATATCATTCGTTACCAACAGCGCAAAAAAATGCAAAATTTAAAATACTGAAATACAGCACCATTGTCTCGATGCGCGCTCGCTTCTGCTTCAGATTATTTCCGGGAAGCGACGACCACAAATTTTGACGAAAGATACTTCTATGGGGAACATACAACAACCAAAGCTATCTCGTAATTTCGGTGTAGTACTGTGAAGCCGACAATTATTCGGTGCGTTGTGAATTCGGGACCCTGGGCAGTAACGTAATCTGCTGAACGATACGCGGCGCTATGGCTTCAAAATGGGTCTATAAGACAATGAGAGAATGACAATGAGACAATGAGAATTTCAAAATGTGGCCGGCTTATTTTTCAGCCGGAGCTGTGTTTTCATTCAGCGTTTCATGATTTCGCTCTTCACCCAGTTTTTGCTACGAAGCAGTGTGCGGGACTTTTAATCTGGCTTCCTCAGCTCAGTTTTAATTCGGAATGGAAATCCGGGTTTAAGTTTCCAGCAAGAAAGCAGACCATAGAGGACATGGCTAAAAACTGAGTGAATTCAAACAATTGTTCTAAGCTAGCTCTAAAAGCCACTGCTGCATTACATATTGAGCTCGCGAAGATGTTTCCACTCGGAATGGGCAGTAATTCATGCACAAACCACTGACAGGCAATTTTCATCCGCATAGGTGCGTGCATCAGCCAGACCAATGCCACATAGTACAGAGCCTAAATCCCAGTGCTAAAAAAATTCGTTGAATATGAACAAGCATGCAACAACGTGTCAAGTGTTAAACAGAAGGAAGCAAGGGGAATATTTAAATTATAGAATTTGAGTTTCATGACGTTCTGTTGTGATTCGATCTTATTTGAGCACACGATCGTCTCCATTATACTTGTGTATTTACCTGCTCGTTTGCTCCTTTAGTGCGAGTGAACTTCTCGAGCAAGCGGGAACAGATGGAAACGAGTGTGAATGCACGGAAAAAGAGCTCGTAAAATTAGGAATGCTGCAAGGTTAGAGTGCTGGTTTTGTTTACTGAAACGTCATTGTAGGTTTAGAGCAAACAAAGAGCAAAAACGATAGTATTAGGTAGTATATTATTAGGACAGCGAAGTGAGCATGACACGTTTTATTTTTATCGTTTTCAAAGACCAGCTCGAGCATATCTTCAAGGAGGAATATCTCTCTTCACCTCACCACCTGGCTCCTTTGCAGTTTGTCGTATTCGTTTGCTGTACAATATGTTATTTTTTACTTTTGTTCTCATGTAATGCAAGGCCATGTGCTTCGATGTTTTCGTGCTGTTAACAACGATCGTCATTACCAGAAGTGCGCTATCAGATCACATTACAATATCAAGTACAATACAACGAATTGGAAGAAGCACCGACAGGCTAGTTTGTCTTGGGCAAAAAGGTAAAGGGAATAAATGATTATAGAAAGGGATAAACGATAAACAATTCCGAGAGAACAAAGCGTACTGACTAACGGTATAAAACGCGCTACAACTTTCACAGCCGGTCCCACTGTCCAAAAGTGCGTAGTCACTGTCGTGCGGCGGGAGAGTGGCCACGGTGTATTAGGCCGAACGAGAAATACGCGGAGGAGTTATTAAATTTAAGGACGTGTCCCTAACTTTGTTAAAACTGTTTCAATAAAATCAAACACGGCTCTAACGCTAATGTTAAGGAAGCCGGATACTTTTCATATCAGGACGATCAGAATGAACCTTACTTTGACGAAAGCAAACAAAGTGTCTTCTTCATCTATGAAATGAAATAAAGAACGAAACAGCATGAAAGAAACCGAAATTCAGGTTAATCTTGCCTTAGTGAACAATGCTTCTGCATACTTGCAAATAGCCAAACCACCAAGCACCACGGATTCAGCGTAAACCTGAAACTTTAGGGAGCGTGCATTCTAAAATGATTATTCCCCGTAAATTAGCAAAGACATTTATTTGGGGTACTTTCTGCTCTACATATTTACTATGCCTACGATGCTAAACAACAATCACTGAAATGCTGCTGGTCATGTTCTAAAAAAGCAACGGCAATAACGCGTATGATTTTTTTAGAGTGCTCAGGCCACGCACTCATTTGAGAAAAGAATACACACAAAACTTCGAAATATGCTTACGTTTTATATGTGTTTAAGATAATCCCAAAAACGACCAGCTCATTTCTGAGCACTCGAGATCCTGCTTCATGCATGCAGGTATATCAAACCAATCATAGCGTCCATCTATCTCGCAGATCTAATAGAGGGCATCCAGGTCTTCACACCTCCCCTCCATTATTCAATATGAATGCCGTCCTTAAGCAGAATTTTACAATATGCCGTTCCAAAGAACACGAGCTTCATCTTTTCCTTCTTTCGTACTTTGTTTTCTTTTTTTCTCAGAGGCGTGGCAGTGCGCGTGACATCAGCCTTGAGCGTGCCTGTGCTCGCCTGGGTTTGTGCATGCGCAGCTTCATACAAATGCTGGCATAGTAAGGACAGAAGAGTAGACCTGCGAGAACTCGTCGTTCACATGAAATAAAAAATAAAACTTTTTGAAGGTAAATTTTCCAAGCTTCAAAATATTCATGTGCTCTTGATGCAATTCAGGCTTTTGCCAACTATACATAGCGGCATTGACGTGCCAACCATAAAATCACCAAGATAAACAGGAGACGCCGATGTCAGGTGGAGAACCTGCGCGCAGGACATGAAGTATTTACCCCGTCTGCTTTATGTTTAAAGATACATTTTTTTTGTTAGGATAGTGCATGCAGCTGCACTAGCGGCAACGGCAGTTACTGAGAGCAGATAACCATAGGTGGTCATTGTCGACATAGTTGTACTTACTTGGCTATGCTAGTGAGTACCGTTGAAATGCAGTGCAACATTTTCATTGCTCCCTCAGTCTGCTCGCGAGACGCTTTGCAGTGTCAGAAGCATACACTAAAGCAAAAAAAAAATATCGTATTTGGGAAAAAATGTCACAATTTTTGCTTTTACAGCGATTTCATTTCTTCTTCGTTACTTGCTTGCATGCTTCTCGCTTTGAGGTAGTGCTAATGAATATTGCCTGGTTATACGACAAGAAACAGCTACGTGTTCCTAGGGTTTGTCTTCGTACGTTGACAGTTTTGTCCTGCTATTGCCCCTACAGAAATCATAGAAAAACAAAATGCTTCACGTTCTGGTTTTCTTAGAGGAATTAACAAAATGCACTGTGTTCTTGCTCACCGCAGGTGACACGGCTGTGGAAGGCTCTGTGCACTACCACACCAAATAAGTGGGATAAATTCTAAATTCCAAGAATTAAATTTGTACTAATCCTTACGCATTCTTACTTTTTCTATTAATGCACTTTTTATTTCAAGAAAAAAACATTGTCATTGGTAATTTTAGTAAGAAGACTAAAATAATAGTAAGAACACTAAAAAATAAAAACATAGCCATATGTTTATGTGCAGACCTTGTTGAAGGAGGTGGATTAGATACTTACGACACAACTCATCTCGTGATGACTGTCGATGTTAACGGGAAAAGCAATAGAACAGTGTACCGACAGACCATATTTCTGAAGCGATGTTCATTTACCACGTGTATTGGAAATTTTAAGGCTTCGGCTGTATGCCATATGCATGCTCCGATATCCTCCCACTTTGCCATGGCACTCGCTTGCTGAACTCGCCCATGAGCATGCAGGCATGACGAGAATTGTATGAAGCCGACGCAGTGACCATGGAATGACGAAGAAGGAATGATGTCAATGGAATGACAAAGTCGTAAAATGATGACAGCATGATGTCGATTCTGAAATTATGTCAGTGATGCAACGACGGCGATTATAAAACAATAAGATGCGACGACTATACGATACGATAGATGACGATGGCGTGGTGACGCCGGCATTACGACAACTGGATGAAGAAGCGAGAATGATGAGAATGGCACGAGAAAGATGGCATCACGATGAAGGTAGGCGATGAATGTGACGATAGAGCCTGTATGACGATGACGCAATGAAGATGATGACATGACAATGCTTGCATAATGATAATTGAATGAAATCAGCGTCATTATGATAGACTGACAAACAAGTAATGACGTCAATGAATCGATGAAAGTACAATGACGACTGCGGAACGACAATGGGAAGAAGTTGCTGAAGTTATCACGAGGTTATGACGATGGCATGAAGATAACAGTATGATGACGATGGTATAACGAGAGTCGAATATCGAAGTTGCAGTTATGACGCTATAATTACCGTGACCGCAACCCGACGAAGGTATGACGATGAATTCGTGACGACCACTGTATGACGACAATGCAGTGATAATGATGCCACAACAGCAGCATGACGACAATGGCGTGACAATGGCTGCTTCACGAAACCTGTATGATGCCGATGGCATGACAAGAATCCGGTGATGAAGCTGGAGGGACGCTGATGGCACGAATATGACACATTACGGCGATGGCATATCAATGGAGGCACAATAGTGACTGTCTGACGATGACGGCATGGCAATGGCGAAAAGATCACCATGTAATGATGAAAGTAGCTTACAGCGGCAAAGAAAGATTCGCGTCGATGAAACGACAAAAGCGGTATGAGGACGACGGAATGTCAGCAATGCGATAACGTTACTGAAGTGATGACAATTATGAAGTGACAAATTCAAGACTATGGCAACGCGACGATGGCATGATGACGATGGCGTGATAACTGTCGGCTGGAAAATCTGTAATGATGACTATGCGACGACCACGCGGCATGATGATCCCGAGCACATACCACTTTGCCCAAGCGCCTAGACAATTTGGACGACTGACGACAACATGGTGATATTCCGATGACAAACTGGGATGACGAGGATTGAACGACCATGGCGGCATCACTATGGTGGCGTGGCAACAAATTATGACGAAAGTAGGACGACGTTGGCGTGAAAGTGACGAAAGGACGCGTTTCGGATGACATAGCTGAATAAAGGTAATGCAGCAACCACGATGACATCCTGACCACGAGCCCATACCTAGTGGCCCAAGCTTATAGACAACTTGGGTCACTGTGTCGGGATTGAAGGCGGGACGACGACGGGATGACGAGGGTAAAATCACGAAGCTGGGATTGCGGAAATAGAAGGACAACGACGGCATAACGACCAGGAGCCGAGGCGGATAGATAGATAGATAGATAGATAGATAGATAGATAGATAGATAGATAGATAGATAGATAGATAGATAGATAGATAGATAGATAGATAGATAGACAGACAGACAGACAGACAGACAGACAGACAGACAGACAGACAGACAGACAGACAGACAGACAGACAGACAGACAGACAGACAGACATATAGATAGATAGATATGCTCAAAACCACTGAAGTAGGCAAATAATGCTAATCGCATTAAATTATTATGTAATAAATATTACATCAAGGTGGAATTGCAAATAATATGTGTAGTTTCCGCCTTCATGGAATAGCTGTACATGACAAGTTAACACAGCATGGTGAGAAGTAGAAGGACAACGGTAGTGGTTATAACGTATTACGGCACCTGCAGGCACTTTTCAGTGCAGGTGTATTAAAAGTTAGGTTTGTCATGATTTTCGCCGAATAAGCGACTGACTGCATGACCGCTGCCTTGAAGCTTTCTGGGAAAACTATTATGCACATTTCTAAAGAGCTCTCTTTATTTTAGCGATTTCTTTACAATATGGGTTACGTGAATTTGGACGATCGCAAAGAGATTCTTGATATGGCCCGTTTTGCAGCCACGCCTAAATTTTTTTTTCGGACTTAATCGGGAATTCAAGATTTGGACGCACATATTTACTGAGAAAATAGCCCAATTTTTTTGAATTATTAAGGCGGATACCACTTTGCTCTTTAACGCCGAATATGCAAGGAGTGGAGAGAAAAGATATCTTCAGCAGATATACATAATTCTTGGATTGGAGGGTTTGACGGGTCACAGATTTCGTGTCTAAAATTCAGTGCCTCTTAGACCAGAAAACTGGAATATAGCAATGCCTCCACTTCCGGAACTTCTACACGATGCTTACCTTGAGTCTTGCCACTAAACTTCATAGTATTGCTTGTTTCTAATGCGGAAACATCATCTAATCAAAACAGAAGTCTAGAAGACTCACAGACATATAAAATACAAATTTCTGAGACAGCCGTGTAATGTTTCAAGTTCAACTGTAGCCATTTCAATAAGTGAGAAAAACCAAGTTCATGGCCGCAGGATATGTCTTTCGGAATCAAAGAAGGTTATTCAAAATTCCTTATTTTCGCCCTGACTGACGGGAAAGTGAATGCTGGGAATAAAATTCAAATGCGCCGCGGTTCAAGTAAGACATATTCGAATATACATACATCCATGGTGAGCACATGCTGATTCTGGATTTTCCCCTGTATTTTACAGAAAACTGAGCGTTTCTTCAGAAGAGGTGCACGCGTACATTAGACCATTTTTCTGAACGTGTTTCAGTTTTATATATATTTTATTGCTCACTGTGTGCAGGCTAAATTGATATCAAGAAGCTCAACTGATATATACAGAGTCGGTAGATCTGTTTGCTTCGAGGCGGATATATCCCAGTCTTCGTCGTTACATGCAACAATCTCCTCTCTCTCTATCTCTCTCTCCGCTTTCTACTGTGTCGAATGGTTCGCGTTTTTTTGCCCTTAAAAAATGTTCTTAGATATAAAACTGGCTAACATTGTCATTTCACATATTCTTCACTATCCTGTTTCGTGGCTAGAAGCTGTGAAACTCCCTCCAAGTTCATACTAAGCGCGTGACATGTCGTGAGTTTTTCGAATGTTCGATTTATATATTTATTCACAAATAAGTAATAAATTCTCTTGCATCACTTCTGTGTATATTGTTTAACACCACGTATTGTCTTCTATCGCAAGAAATTATATTTTTACTGCGACTGCTTGTAGGCTCCTAATTTAATATGTTTCGTGTACCATTTATTCACACAATGTTCCGCTTCAGTATTTTACTTCTGGAGGTCTGCGGGAGGTCCCTTAGTAAAGCAAATTATTTTGAAATTCCGACCTCACATTCCATCGTAGCTGAGGGCGAAGGGGGCAAAGTTGCCGTTTATAAGGTCAACATACTTGCAGAAACGACTGTAGCCTGAACTGGTGTTCGTAGTACTACAAGTGCAGCTGTACGGTAATAGTTTCGGTGATTGTTACCAGCTCTGATTGTGTGTCGGTGCGCCCTATTTTTTTTCTCGGATTTCATATCTCTTCGCTTCCCCTTTCCCCTTCCCCAGTGAAGCGCGGCAAACCAGATTTTCTTTTATGGTTAATTATTTTGCCTTTCGCTTTTCCTCCATCGCTCTCTCTCTTTCTCTCTCTTTAATCATAAGTACACAAACGGTATAACAGTTCTCCTCCATCGAAAGGCGGACGCGGCGGCCGATATTGAGCCCACAACGTCGAGCGCTACACCACAACGCGATAACCATTGGACTACTACTGCGAGCAAAGTCGTGCCGATTATTAGGTAGCATGTACAGGTACTCGTTATGATGAGCGCATTCAGACGGTGTGTCATTGCGGAAGTGCTAGCCTATGTTGCTTGGGGAAACGGTAAAGAAATACAAGCGGTGAAATATATTAATCACTTTTCTACTGTACCGTCGTTCACGATAACTAGACCGATTCGGCACACTAAATCCAAGACAACATAACTTGTAGTACGTTTATGACAGAGATTTGTGGCCATTAGGAGGTAAACCCCAATCCATCTGCACAGGCAAATCAATATTTAAATGCTCCATTCGCATCTATTGGGCAGCCAAGAGCCACACAGTCGTGGAGAAATTGAACAAAATGTTGTTCCTTTTCTCATTGGAACATTTTTATAGCTGGAGTAGTGCGAGGCTACCAAAACCTGGGAAAAGGAGGTGACAACGCACAAGACTGTGTCTTGGTGCAGTCACGTATAGCTCGAGTTGTCACTCACGCAACTTTTCACTCTGTCCCTTTTATGATTTTCGGGCCGAACTCTCAGCGCGACCACGTGACTGGGCGTTATTTATTTCAAAGTTTTTTTTGTTTTCTAGCAACATCAAAGTTAAATCAATCTATCTCAGAGTTGTTGAAATATAAGAATGCATTTTTCAGTCTTTTTCTTATATACCGAGGAATTACTATATAGACCCAAGAAGATGCTTATAGAATTGATCTCCCTTTAGCCAACTGGTGCTCAAACTTTATGGCAACGTTGCCAACCGTCTTTTGTTGTTACGCCTAGATATGCCTAACTAAGTTTCTGTGCATGACAACCGTCATATTACTTTTGCAGAAAGGCCATTATGTGTAAAGCTTTATTTATTGTTCTGGTTTAGCCTTCTTTTATGATCCATGTACTATGACTGGGACTGGGGAAACAAACCTTACGAAGGATTTCCTATGTAATGCAAAGAATAAAAAAAAAACTGAGAAAGGCGAGCTTAAAAAAGAAGAGAAGCCACATTCTCAGCACGACCAATCGGACTACACAAACGACAGGAATTGTCTTTTTGTGATAGCGCTGTTGAAAGCGGGCTCGCACAGGAGTCCTCTAGATGATTCATTTTGATCAACTTTATTATTTCCGTAGTTACCCTAACACAACGCCTGCTGTCAACTGCGCAACATTCAAAGGCAACGTGGCAGTCACATTTACGGCAATGGACTCCTATATGCTCTTAACCGAATAGTCCATGTGGCAAGCACTCTCGCGTAACCCACCACCTTCACGTTTACCCCGAGCATTTTTCAGTGCTCGAGAAGCGCATAACATAAACGAAGTTCTCACCCTATTCCTCGGTTGACTTTTGACGTCTGCGATCGACAAACTTACGCTCTCACTCAGTACATTTGGGCGTCGCACCACGTACAATTTCTTTTTGTATAATTATGAATAGATCTTGCAGCCAATATGAAAGTTTTGCCCACTGAAGGTACTCGTTCTCGCTTTTTAAGGGTTATTGCTATTTTCACAGCTCCCCCAGACTAACCTGTCTGTTAGACTACTTTGCAGACTGTGGTCGGCACTATAGGGTCATATATTGCTTCTGACGCTTGGGGAACAACAGGAATGATTGAACACATCCTATGTATCTGTCCCCAATACCACGTCGAGCGTGAAGCTCTCCGGACAGCATTGAAGCAGCTGGACTCTAGACCATTTTCGGTAGTGAACATTCTTGGACCATGGCCGTACGCGTCGATGGCACAGAAAGCGCTATTGAAATACCTCAAGTGCACAGTTCTTGACATCCGTATGTCGACTCGGTGCGAACCTTTATATGTGCTCGAAACTGTGCTCTCTCTCTCTCTTCATCCCCACACTCCCTTCCCCCAGTGCGGGGTAGCAAACCCGACGTGCATCTGGATAAGCTCCCTACTTTTCCTGTCGTCTATTTCTTTCTCTCTTTCTCGGACAAATTGCAACGGTGCGGTGCGTTTGTTTGTATCGACATTTTTTACATACTTTGCGTTCCTGCAAAATCTGTGGCTTGTGTTTTTAGAATATGTACATGTCGTGTATTTGATCTTTTTGTTTGCGTTTGTGAACTGGCAATAAAGAAAAAAAAGTGTTCCTGCAAAGCAGTTACTTGATGAGGCGTTCTGAAAATTCTGCTTTACACTGTACGCTTTGTTCATTACTTTGTTTATTTCCACAATGCAAGGGCCCTGCATCGGGGAAAATTAGCAGTGGTTCGAAACGAACCACTGAAAATAATGAAGAAAAGGAGAATGAAAATGGACGAAAAGATAACTTGTCCCCGGTAGAAGCTGAACCCCTAACCTCGGCATAACGGGTGCGTTTTATTACAATTTGTACTACGGTGATCGTCAATAATCCGCCCGCTAACTTGGGTATGGATATTTACTACACCTAGCCCTGGGAGTGTTGCCAGCGCCACTCAGACCCATGGTTGGGGCATGTGGAGCATCCTCTTTTGCGCACATCACGTAACACGTGAGCTTAGGAGCGCAGACGCGTGGCTAAAAAAACTCACGTGCGCTCTCTAATGACATCACTGATTCGTATGAAGTCCTTCCTGTCTCGGGGTCCATACAGCGTCGATGTTTGGTAGCATTGAAGGACCATGGCAGGGCATGGTGTGATAAATGACGGATATCTGTGAAAAAAGGCCTATATTAATAGCATGGAGGGTACCGAGGAAGCGTTTGTTGTTTCCCTGCGTAATTATGTAGAAACCAAAAACAGGCCACCGGCCCATATCTGAGGGTAGTACAGATTGGGTCACATATAAGTTGATGCATCGTATGAATGCTGTCCTTTCTGTGATAAACGGGAAGAAAGGGGGTTAACCGAGGGACACGATTTTTATTAGTCATATCATGAGAAGCCAACAAACACAGACACTAAGGACAACATAAGGGAAAGTACTTGTGCCTAATAAATGGAATGTAGAAACGATAAGTTAATGGAAATTAAAGTAGATGAAAAAACAACTTGTCGCAGGTAGGAACCGAGCCCACAACCTTCGCATTTCACGAGTTATTTCCTTTTATTTCCTTTATTTCCTTTATTTCCTTTCTGTGAGTTATTCAACAAGATGGCACACAGAAACAGAAGCAGACGCTATGGTTATGCAAGTCCGGGAGGGTTCGCCTAGGAAGGTAAGATTTAAAAGAAAGGGGGAATACAAAATGTGACAACGCAAAATAAAACAAAAGGAACATTCATGTTTGTCCCGAATGCATTACGTACATCTGCTTCTGACAGCTTCAGTGCAGCTGAAAAATCGGGTCCATTTACATATTCCATAGTAAGCGCCTGAAAAGCAACCGAAATTCTTTTCCTGTCGGACTCCGTTTCTAAGTTCTCTTCTAATTTCAATTTAAGCTATTTTGTTCCTTCACTCTTATGTTCATTTATCTATTTTTTATTCACAGATAGAGTCACACCTCTCTACGTTCAGCGCTGACAGCGCCATCTTTTTGCCCTCCTTCTTTTACTAAGCGGAAGCTTGATTCCTAGTGCTCCTTTTCTTTTTATGTGAAGAACTGCACAAGTGCAGCTGTTTAATAATGAACCATAAAGCTTTCGAAGTTCTTACACACTTGGAAAAACACAACATTCTACAACTTATTCTGGAACTGCGTCTACGAAACTTGATAACACATAAAAAGGCCAGAAAGCTATCTTTCCTGTAAGCACGTTTTTCTAACTCGAACAGTATTCAGGAGACGCCAGGGCGCAACGTCGGCCTCAACCATGCTTCGGCTGCCTCGCAACACGTTCTTACTTAGGGAAACGTGAGGGGCGGTGAGCATGCGCAAAATTATCGAGTCAGCGTCTTTTATACTAACATCAGACATGTTCTGAAAAACCTTGACTCGTTATCATCCGAATTGGCACTTGTTCAGCCAATATAATAGTTCTAACTGAAACGTGGCTCTCGAATGACATTCATGACACGGAACTGTCTGATGATAGCATACAATTCACGATATACCACTGTGACTGAACAGAGCGCCGTGGTGGTGGAGTACTTCTTGCCATTTCGAAACGCATCCCATCATCACCCATTTACATCAGCATCAATCTAGAATGAGTGTGGGCTACAACAACTCTGAACCATCAAAAGGTAATTTTAGGCATTTGCTATCGTCCACCTTCCTCGTCACCGGCATTTACCAATGAATTACATGGTGTAATTAGTTTCATTACGAGAAAGTTTTCTTCTACACCTCTTTTCTTATTTGCTGACTTCAATTTTCCTAATGTAGTTTGGAACAGCGATATACCTAACTTATCATCTTCTTCTGATCATAAGATTTCTGGGTATTTGTACCACATTTCCGTTAACTATGCTGGTCACACAAGCCAGAAGAATAACATCCACTTCCACAAACACTGTCGGTTTGATCCTAACCAATCGTCCTGATTATGCCTCTGCCATCCATTACTTACCCGGTAATAATGACGAGTTATTGCGAAATATTCACTTTAATACTCCGTTTCCGAAGAGTAACATCCGAAGAGTAAAAAACAGAGATATAAGAGAGCTTACTTTGAAGCAATAAATAATCAGCTGAGCCTATTTCTTAATATATTCTTGAGTGATTTTGAAAATCGTAGTGTTGACTACACTCGAATATGTTTTCGGCAGAGGTAAATCGCTTAATCAATATACAAATCCCTACCCGTACTATAACATGCAACTTGCGCGCGCCTCGGTACAATAATCATCTTGAAGAAAAAAAAGACGACTGTATCGTTTCGCGAAGCAATCACCCACTGACTCACGTCGAGAAGCCTACACATTAGCATCTAACGCCTACGTAGCCGCACTCAAATACGCTAAAGAAACATTCTTATCAACCACATTATCATCTATGCTGATAACTAACGCAAAGAACTGTGGCGTGTCATGCATCCACCTTCCGATGATTCTATCACTCTTAACAACTGCTCTGGTAACCCTGTTTCGAAAAACCTATGCGCAACTCTCCTGAATAATTACTTTGTTAAAGATTTCTCGTGCACCGCTGGAATTGAACTACCTGTCTCGAACGACTATAACTTCTTAAATATGCCTCCAGTGAATGTTGAAGTTCTAGGAGCTATTCGACTAATACATTCATTGAAAATACATTTGTCACCCGGCTTTGATAACATCAGTGCTAAATTTCTGAAAACCACCCGCTGTTATAGTGACAATATAGTAACCAAAATATTTCAACAATCACTCAACACATCTACTGTTTCGTCAGAATGAAAAATAGGAAAAATAATTTCTTTGCGTAAATTTGGCAGCAAAACATCGCCTATAAATTATCGCCCGATATCATTAACCAGTGCCTGCTGCAAACTGCTAGAACATGTTATTTTTACTAACTTCGCGCATTTTCTTGAGTCTAATTCATGTTTTTTGCCATTACAACATGGTTTTCGTAAATCAATCTCTTGTGAATCTCAATTATTAACATTTACTCACGCACTACTCCAAATAATTGACCCTTCTTCGCGTGCCCATTGCATCTTTCTAGATTTTTCTAAAGCCTTTGACGAAGTTTGTCATATACTTTTATTTTATAAACTAAGCAAATTAAACCTCGATCATAACGTTCTAAAATTTATTGAATGATTTCTCGTTAATCGTTCTCTGTTCGTAACAGCTAATGGTCTGGACTCACCTCATAGCGACATTCAGTCCGGTGTGCCACAAGGTTTCGTCCTGGGACCTCTATTATTTCTTAGCTATATTAATGACTTGCCTTCAGCAATAACTTCTGACGTACATTTATTTGCAGACGACTGTGTAATCCTCAGAAAAATACCTAACGAACACGACATCACCCTGTTTCTGGTCGAACTCAATAACGTCAGCAATTGGTGCCGATTGTCGCGATGGAACTCAACATTAACAAGTGCAAATTTCTGAGAGCATCCCGATCTAGCGATAACCTGCCTGTGAACTACTTGAATGACGTTGCTTTATAATTGACCAGTTCATACAAGTACTTAGGCCTGCACATAACATCTAAATTAACGTGGAATCATCACGTTGTATATATAATTAACCAAGCCAAACGCTTGCTGGTATATTTACGCCGTAACTTTTTCGTGCTCCCTCTCCTTTAAAATTACTACTTTATAAAACCCTGTTACGTCCGAAATTGGATTACGCTGCAGCTATATGGGACCCTTTGCACGAAAACCTAATACATTTCCTTGAACTAACCCAAAACAACGCAACTTGTTTTCCTGTGGAATTACAACCGTGGTGCGAGTGTGTCTTCAATGAAATTAAATCTGGGTCGTAAACCGCTAGCAACATGTCGAAGAATTTCCCACCTTTCGTTTTTTCATAAGCTATATCGCCAACCTACACTTCATGCAAAATTGGTGTCGTCACCATATTGCTTATCTCACCGTACTGATCATCAGCATAAAGTTGGAATTGGTACATGTAACACGAGATATTTTTGCAACGTACATCAAAACATTGGAATGAACTTCCTTCTGACATTGTTTCTATCAATAACAATGATAATTTTCGGAAAGCACTAGCTAACATTGTATAATAGCAAACATTTGTACGAACTATTGTTGGTGTTTTCCTTTTTTCTTGTTTAATGTTACTTTTATATGTCACGTTCTATTAGTGTATTTCTCGTACGTCCCGCTAACATTGTATAATTAGCAAATAATGTGTATAAGCTCGTAATTTATTTTTTTATTATTTGTTGTATAACCCACTCCAATCTCTAATGCCGAAGAGCCCTGAGGGTAAATATATAAACAAATGAGTAAGTAAATAAATAAATAAATAACTAAATAAATATTTTTTCGTCCGGAGCGCCATACATGGCTGACAACTGAAATCACACACCAACACGAACACACATACGCGCGCACACACACACACACACACACACACACACACACACACACACAAAAGCGACACAACTAGTACAATGAAAAATAGCGTGACTGCTTGGAAAACCTGATGTACATATCTCTACGTCCCCAATGGCAGTTTGGGCTTGTGCCTACGTAAAAAAAGGATAATCGGCGCTAAACTGACACTTTTCAATTAAATTCTGAGTTTTACGTGCCAAAACCACGATCTGGTTATGAGTCACGGTGTAGTGAGGGACCCCGGATTAATTTCGATCACCTGCAGGTCTTTCACGTGTCCCCAATGCACAGGACACAGGCGTTATCGCATTTCACTGCCATCAAAATGCGGCCGCCGTAGCCGGAATTCGATCCCGCGACATCATAACCAAGGTCGATCCAAATAGGTAGCGAAGCTTCGGGCGAAAAGCGGTTTACTACAAATTGTCACCGACATCGGCAAGGGTGGTTATGGGAGCAGCAATTGAAGCGCCACTATGTTTGGAGGGAACAAACATTGGGAAAGAAAAATGCGTTTTTTTATTTCAAGCGATACATAATTAGATTCATTCAGCGAAAATAAAATTCCTGGTCAATTTTATATATTCGTCACGAGCTAAGAAAATACAAGTTTATTTTATTTTATTAATATTAATAAATATATTTGCAGCGCCCATTGTTACAGGCGGCGTTGACGCCGCTATCACTCGCAATGCAATGCACCTCTGGAAATGTGCGGAAAGGCGCGCTCGTAAAGTTCACCTGTTGAAATGCGCCCCCCTCACACGTTGTGCGTTTTTGCTTGTCGAAGTTTCTCTGAATTTGTCTGTTTGTCAGTCAAAAGTAGTGAGTTACCACCGCCAGGTAATTGTGCAGCTCTTTCCGTGCGACTACGCTGGCCGACGGGCTTGGCTTCCGACGATAGGACCAGCACTCTACACCTAAAGCTCTCGTCGGCGTCCAAAGAAAGTATGTTCTGTGCAGGGGTGTGATTTCGACAGCCCTACGGCTGGCCTTTTCCTGCATCGCTTTCCGCGCGGAAAGCTGGAAACGCCCATGAAATCGAATGGCGGTGCACTTGAATCTATGGCCCTAAAAGCAGGTCAACAAAACAAATTTCGCGCTTTCGAAAACAAAATGACGCCACTTCAGTTTTTAACGGATATGGCATCACAATATTTTTTCTTCCGCCGGAAGTGCTCCCTCCCCATGCAGATGGAGCTAAGCCCCATGAACCACCGATGGAGCGCCATGTTCTGAACATACGGGCTCCTATGGAAGCTTCGCTACAGATATATTTACCTTGTCATAACCGCGAAGCCACCACGGCGGCTGCTGACACCTGTAGTATCGCAAGAAGAGACACAGACCACACAAAGACAGTACGAAGAAAGGCGCCAGCTTGAACTACAGTAACATAACCTACCGTTTCAAGGGCACCAACCTTAACAACTTCAGTGAAACAAAAAATACAAAGTAAAATGACATAAATCGTGAAGAATCATGAAACGGGCAGAATGAAATTCAGGAAAGCTACGTACATACGCGTCAGAAAACTTTGATAGTACATGTGCGGATGCAACCTGCGCGTGCGTTCTCAAGGAACTGTAATTTTACGTCTGATAGCGATATTGAAGGCGTATGCTTCATCGTAGCCGACTGGAAGCAATTTCAATATGTTTAAGCATCTTTATTATAATAACGATAAATAAAATTTTTACGGAGTCATCAACTGTTGTATGGCGTGCCCAGAAGACAACTTGTGGTTACTAGTAGTTAGCAACTAGCCATCAGTCCTCGTGTTTTGCCCCGCCCTTTCTTGTAGTTTCGACTCCAGCATGTACCAGCTATCCCGTATCAGAGCTCGTGCGCCAGAATTTGTGAAGATATGCTGACTGCATCTGCTTGCTTTTGATCGAATCGACGAATTTCTTGTTTTCTTTCAAATTAGTAAAGTTTTGGCTGTAGAGAGCCAAAATTTCACAAACACCCAAGGCAAATAAGACATTATTTTAGAAAGGTGATATTTATCCAGCGGCCTTTACCAGATAACAGCAGTTCTCGAATCGTTTAGTAGAAGCCGCCATACGGATTTCAGCTATTAACAAGCGCTGGGTGCTATGGCGGCTAAAAATGCCTAAACCCATTCTTTTGAAACAGGAACACGTGGGGCAATATTTTCTCCAGCAGTGACTAAGAGAGAAAACAAACGAGAAGTGGTACTTCTGTTTAAAGTGGTTTCTTATGTAGTACTTGTGTTTAAAGCTGGATCATGCAGGACCACACCAAATTATAAGACTTTTGAGAAACCACTCGTGTCTAATGGTATTCTTTCCAATGTTCGCGTCCCACTTGTTCTCTCGACTCAAGCATGTGCTTGGCTCTTGCGCCGACGGAACGTCAATAAACAAGAGTGCAGAGTTGAAGGAACACAATCGATATTCCTTCCCAGCTGGTTTACAGGAACAACTCTAAGAGCTCTCGCACCTGAGCCCTGTTGCAGAGAATGTCTGCTGCTCAATTAAAATTTATTTCTCAAGTAGCTTGCAGCCTCAGCCGAATAAGTGCATGGACGCAGTCACGCGATACGGTGGTACCTCGAGCTACGGCACACTTCACACCTGGTGGAGGTTGAAGGCGCCGATAAGAACAGTGTCAAAGTGTAGGACGAATCTTGCAGAACACGTTCCATCGCCCTCGCCCTGCTACACGGTCGTGGGTCCGAGATATATAGCGATTCCAAAACGGCAGTTAGGGCTTTTTAAAAGGGTTGCTTCCCCAAGCAAGCTGCTCGTCTTCTTAGCAGCTCGAGTCAATATGCTCTCACGCATCATTCAATCCACTGGTTTCCCGCTCACGTAGGGTCGGTCGAGGGTGCTCCCCCGAACCTCAATGAGTCTGCTCACGAGGCTGCGCGTCACCTCACCGACCGCGCTTCCTCTGCAAGAAGCACCGACTCCCCTCCTCCCTACGGCCACAGGGACGCTCCCGCTACTCACAACGAGATTATTAAATTCTTCTACATGTCTAGAAGGGTTTTCCACCTCCTCACCCAAAGTTGAATGGGGCGCAAGCCGTTTCGCTTAGACTTCTGCAGACCAGCACGTATCCGTGCCTGTCCGTTCTCCACGAGGCTTACCCGTACGTGTAGCGCGACGACGCCTGCCCCTCCTGCGGGCAGACCTCCACTCTAGCGCACATACTCTGGGAGGCTGGGTCGACATCCCCCAAGTTCATCAAGGAGGAGTGGGACTCGCTTCTGCGTAGCTCCGCTCTAGAAAAGCAAATCCTGGCTGTCCAGCATGCCGCGACCGGGCCGGTGGGCTAGACCTGCCGGTCCCCACGTGGGACTAGCCGGATGCTCGACGAGTTCGCGTGCTCGTCGGACCTGCAATAAAGTTTCTTCACTCACACGCGGTGCTTATTGTGCTTTGTCGGCAACCTACGCCATTAGTTGAATACTTGCAGAAAATATAATTCCGATCAGCCAGAGCCTCATATGTGGAGGATATTAATTCGAGGGGATTCGAGTTTGTCAAGTGACACAAAGCAATATAAATTGAATGTAAGATGAGAATGTATTATCAATTTTAAATAAGAACTTTTGTAGAAAACTCACATGTACGCGGGAGCAACGGCTCATTCGGTGAGTGACTTATTTAATATCTTTATCATAACATAATTATTTCATTGAACCTACATGTATATGACTCAGTTCTGCGTGTGTAATAGCTAACGATGTGTTGCGAACCACCAGAACGGGGAACGAAAGACAAACCGCAGGTCACACGTAATCAATAGAGAAAGGTTGCACTAAACACTTCTCATAGCACCAATCATCTCTCTTAATGACACTTTCTCTTTCGTTACTGACATTTCATTACGCCGTTATGTTCTTAATTATTTTCAGAATACTACAGGCCACGAGTTAGCCTAAGCCGGTAAAAATTCATTTCGGAAAGTAAGGCCGCTATTTCATACTACTTAAACCAACTACTCAACATCGTGTTCCTTGTCATCTGAGTTGGGCTGCTGAGCACGAAGTCGCGGGATGGAATCCCGGCCACGTCGGCCGCATTTCGATGGGGGCGAAATGCGAAAACGCCCGTGTGCTTAGAGTTAGGTGCACGTTAAAGAACCCCAGGTGGTCAAAATTTCCGGAGTCCTCCACTACGGCGTGCCTCATAATCAGAAAGTGGTTTTGGCACGTAAAACGCCAAATATTATTATTGTCATCTGAGCTTGTCCTCCAGCGGCAGCAACATCAACGTTTATTTAACTTCAATGCTGTTCACGCAAGACTGACACGAGAAGAACAATGGTGCTGCGAATTCAATGTGCATGCCAAAGATTCTTTCGCAATTCTTTACTGAAACGTCACCAAAGCCGGCTTCTTCGAAATTCAAATAATAAGTGTTGAAGTCGTGAATTTGCAAAATAACAAGTGGTATTTTAGTCTTCGAGCAAACGTGCAGATATATACTTACAGGAAATTCACATTAAAATTTTTGAAGATAGATTGGTCCTAAAATTTCAGCGTAAAACAGCAGGTTTCTACGCAGGATCAACGGTGCCCCGAATGACAGCTTTTCAATCATTAAGGTGCCTTCGCGATCAGTTATTTAAATTTGGTGGCGACATTTAGTGAATTTGTATTACCGCGGTGTTGCCTTGTCCTGTAGATAAAACACTGTAGTTCTACAGTGCAGTTACTGTACAAAGATTATGGTTGCATATTTGTGATAACTATGAACCATGAAACCACCCAAAGAAGCCTACAACACTGAACAGTGCTAAATTCGCTGCCAAGTAAATTCCACGGCTATCACCTAACAGATAAAACGGCAGCATGTGAGTGCGGCAAAAAGTACTGTTGACACCGGCGCTTCAGATAATTGCGTCAAAAAAAACTAGCGCAAAAAAAGTGTTTGCTGTTGGGTGCGGTGGTTGCCTGGGTTCATCTTAACAGAAAGGTGGTGACAAATATGAGAAAGCACCAAGAAATGTAAGGAAAGAAGTATGCAAAACGAAAAGTAATAACACGACATTGAAATCTGGGAGAAAACTACGAAAAAGAAGGGGCTTCCGTTCCAAAAGACACGCTTGGGGAAATCATTTCAGGACGTGACTCGAACACGCTATCTAGCAATAACACACAATTCAGATATGTGCATCTAGTGCTGGGGTTCTTTTTCGGTACCGCTTGGTCGCCCTAGTTTCCTTTCCAACACCGGTACACGTGCGAGTGTATCAAATTTTGTCTTCAATGATTTCTTTTATTGCGAGTGAAATGAATAGCATAAGTTAGCAGCTATGTACATTACCCTTGACTCCTTTGTGCTCTAATAATTTCGTGAACAGCTTATTTAAAGCTTTTTCATAAATTTTTTGCCACAGCAAGAAATATTGTACTTACGTCTGGAGTGGTTTTATTCTTACTCTACCAATCTTATAGCGCCCATTGTAGAACACAGAACTATCTGTTTTAAAGCAAATTTATTAATTCATTATTGTTCATGGTGCGGCCAAAACGGAGCCTTCAGGTAACAAGAAATTTAAAAATTAATAGCGCCATAATAGCGAACAATAGCAAGGATGAAGGGAGGGCTCCTCAGCGTTCAATGCTTAATATACCCAAATTGCAAAAAAAAACGAGGCATCACTGTTTTGGTCATCTGTGTTTGTCAAGCAGTGCGTAAGTATGGTGCGTTCTATACTGATCAGCGAACACGGCTACTATATCACTCGTCAGAACGTCTAAGAGATTCAAGAAACACGATGGTGCCTTATTCATCCCGACAAAGAAGTGAGTGGAGGAAACAGATTTTTTGCCCTATCAGCACACGGTCCAGTCGAGCTGAATGTCTTACAAGATTTATCCCGAGGCCATTCTTGTGCTTGAGTATAGAAACAGTTACGGAATGCACAACTAATTAAACAAGGTACTTAGTTCACTTTTTCTGCCGTGCGTCTAAACTTCTCTTAAGTGCCAGTTATTCTTTAAATTGTTTGTGCATCTTTTCAGCAACGACAGATCGACATAAACAGACAAGGAAGTAATCCACGCTTCACAATTTTTCAGATTTTTTGAACAGATTAGAGCAGGCAAAACAATATTCCATCTTTTAATAGCATATAGCTCTTACACACCTTTCGTGAAAAACCACAAACTGCTCGGTTACTGTAGCCAGTACCCATAAAGACGGCCCTTCCTGAAGACGGGAAAACGATCATGCAGACAAAACCCCTTCCCCGGAACATCACGCCGGGCAAGGACGACGAGAGGCGCACCGCGCGAGCCAAAGCCCTAGCCCGGAAGCTGGAAGAAAACTCCAGGGTCCTCTACGCGGACGCCTCGGTCCGAAAACACAGTGACCGTGCAGCGGTCGTGGTTACGTCAAAAGACAGGCTGATCGTAAGCGCGTCCCTGAAGACAACCGGCCCCGCAGTTGCCGAAGAAGCGGCCGTGGCCCTTGCACTCGCACAGCCGAGCGTGGACACCGTATTCACCGACTCAAAGACAGCCTACAGAAGCTTCCGCAGGGGGGTAATCTCTTCCACGGCCCGAGCCATTCTAGCCAAGCACAAGCCTCCCGGAAGAGCCATAGAGCTCGTGTGGGTCCCGGCTCACTCGAGGGTAGCAGGCAACACCATCGCCGACTACCATGCCCGTGAAATGTCAATCCGCGCCGAGCACGAGCCTGAAGAGCTACCGCACCCGGTTACCAGCTTTCGGGACATTACCCGGATGTACCGAGAGGAAAGGTGCAGACTGCCAGAACCGCACCCCGAACTCACCAGGCAACATCAGACGATCCTGCGTCGAGCGCAGGCGGGATCGCTTGCGTATCCCGTACTCATGAACCGCATGTACCCTGCAGAATACGATATGATCTGTCCTTCTTGCAGAAGAGAAAAGGGCACCCTGCCGCACGTCTTGGCAGACTACACAGGGCCCAAGACCCCCCCCTTCCTCCCCTTCCCACCAACACCCCCAATCCCTTGAGCGACGGGAGACCTTGTTATCCAGCCCCGCCCTACCGATTCAGCTCGCACTGGCGGACAGGGGCCAGGAGTTGCTGGTTACGTATGGGTCCCGTAACTAGGGAACCACCTTGTCTGGTGCCTGCGTGCACCACCGATTTATTTCGGGCCCAGTAAATGTTGCTTCATCATCATCATCGGTTGCTGTATAGTTGACGTTAGCCATTTACAAAGCTTCTAAACACAAAACAATTGCAGAAATACTGAGAAAGCATACTTATCGCTGCAAAGCAAAAAAAAAAGATAGAAGCGAAGGTATGGTAATGCGTAAACTCACAGGTAAAAAAAAGAGACAAACAAAACAGATCAAGACCAAGCTAGCGCGAGAAGCTGACTGAAATAAATTATGCAGAATCTGCAGAAGTTTCATATAGATCAAACACATGGTAAAAGCCTTCGGGACTTTAATTCTGTTAATCAGCTGCCACTGCGCTCCTTATGCCTTCCTTCTTCTCTTCTCAATCTTTGTCATCTTCGTTCTCTGTACAGCCCTGATCACTACAAGCTAGAAACATGGTGTATGGCTTCGCCAATGAAGATTCAGGACATATGGTTCTGTCAAGCAATGCACATCTTCTGGAGCACATAAGAATACATTTATAAACGCGTCTTCACACAAAGAGAACTTCAGTGCGCGGTTCAGGCCCAGTTCAGTGCCAAGGCTCATTCAATAAAGAAAAAAAAGCTGAAAATCACGAAACCTGCTATGGTATAGAGCAATAAATAAAATAATTCCAACACAGTTTTTCATGATTTGCAGGCGAAATACTATAACACACAGCTACAATATCGAAGAGCAGATCTAACCCTATTGGAAGTTATTCGGTGTTAGAGAGTGAAGATCCCAACTAAGGCACTGATCTGTGAACGCCGTCGGTTCGAATAAAGTTGAAGCTGCAAAAGAGAGTTCAGTTCTAATTGGTAGTTGAAGGCGCTGTGAAAAAAAAGTGACGAAAATGCAATCCACTGATGTAAGAGCCCCTGAAACTACATCGCCAATGCGTACAAAGTTCCAGCGGAGAATGATTAGGTTTCTCTTAGAATAATTTCTCCGGCAAATAGAATGGGAGATGTGGAACTGTTGTCTCCCGCGCGGTGAATTCCGACCTGTTTTCACTCGCCTTGTCTATTACATAGTGCCTATTGCTAGCCTCCGAAGGGGGATTATGCTCACCACAATCATTAGCAAGACAGCGTCATTACAGAAATGCAGAACAAGGCTTCATTCGTCGGATGAGGTTGGGCACGAACGGATGATTTACCCGGTTTCCTTAATGTCATGCATGTCATTAGGTGCGGGAGCCCATATATATATATATATATATATATATATATATATATATATGTATATATATATATTATTAAACTTACTTTCTCAATTTTACAAGAAAATAAAAGCCCTTGAATGCCGATGGAATATCGCCGTGTGATTACCCGCAGTGAGACGATCTCCATGCAAGCACCGCAAAGGATATTAACAAAAAAGACAAAAAATGCAATCACTGAAGAAAAAAATTCCTGCATAGCAACACCACACTGAATTATTCAGTCGTAGTATGTCTTTCCCCATTACACCATTACCATAGCCGACATACCTTATTAAGACCCGTGATGACGACGTTGCAGTTTGGTGCACAATACAGAAGGAAGATGGCTTCCGAGCTGGAGCAGTAAGGAAGGCATGGGAGCGCTCTTCATGAGCCTCCCGTCTGTAGTACATTGCAATGCATCACATGATTCTGACCGATGAAACGCAGCAGCAACCTTCGAGCTCTCCCATGCCGAAGCGCATACAGTGTGTGATCGTTTGAAACACTCGTCTACCTATCTGTGCTTTCCTTTGTAAATTCCGTGCAACTACATGAAAACCGCAGTTACCAATACATTCCTTAACTTAGTACGGAAGTGTTCAATGTGGTTACGCCACCTAAGATTATTCTGAAACCTCCATTATCTTAGGGCGTCTTTGGAGCTACAAAAAAGCATCCTATCTTCGCTTCTTTTAGTATTGAGCCCATTTGTGTCGCTGGAGTGTTTGGGTACTAGGGTAAAAAATAGCCGTCCTAGTGGCGCCCTAGACTACCCTGCGTCGCTCGAGCTCGCCGCACTAGCAGACAGTGGGGCTCGTGGGCTTACCTCAATCTCCAGCGCTTGCCTACCCGCCTGTCCCCTTTGGAGAGTGACACAATTCACCGTGGTTGAAGAGGTTGAGTATCTCTCGGTCTTGTCCTCGAGTCCCTTTACATTGTTTCTGGACCCTGCGTTACGAACGCGATAGAGCCATAACCGAGCAAGCGTGGAATCTCTGAAAAAATGCGCACTTCTAGGTCTTGTAATTCCTCATGAGGCCATATTTCAGTTTGATAAAGTATAGCCATTATGTTTGAGTGAGGACGCTCAAATTGACCACTCCCACTCAGGTCGACAAACGTACTGCCGAGCTATACTTCTCTGAACGATGAGCGAGAGGCTAAATTTAACTCAGATTGGGTCATGCTTGGCACGACAAAGGTGCCAACTGTCCAAGCAATAAATCCCTCATAATGTAATATTTTTTTCTTGTACACAACCATACTAATGCAAGGCGAGTGAGTGTTATGGTTGCAAATATATAGATGATAATAGCAGAACATGTTTTCTTTGCAAATGATTTAGCGAGCGACTTTGTCTTAGTACGAATTTTAAAGAATGTTATATCGTGAATTATTTCACAAACACGCATTATTTTGCTCACGAAATATGCTTACGTGAGACTTATGACACATTCTCCGGAATCCAGATTCATGGAATTCCTATCGTATATCAAGCAAAATCATACCTTTAGTGAGGATACCTTTAGGGACCAATAGAATACGCTTGCTTTCTCCATGTAGCCTTAATGGCAAAGGAGGCATGAAAGAATCCTCACATGAGGTCAGGAAGTGACCCAATGAAAGAAAAGTTTCAGAATTTGACCCTAAGGCCCGTGTTCGAAGCACAAGTTTCCTAGAGGAAGGTGACCCATTTCTACTTATACTGCTCAATGGCGCTGCTTGAAAGCATTACTGGCCAATACACAAATTTTAAAAAATCAAAAGGTGATTAGCTAGCCTCAGTAGAAGCCCCGCTGCGTTTTAGGTGTCTGTGGTAAGCGGCACAGGAAAGAAGTGAAAAATAGAGCTACCGAAGAAGGCTTCCCGCGAATGGTGAAGAGAAATTGGCGAAGAGAGTTTCTGAAGAATAAGTCCTGCTTAATTATGTAGTGATAAATAATGTGCGCGTTCCTCTTATTACTCACAGGCGGCGACGTCTTGCACGCACCGGCTCTGTTTCCCCGCGATGCTCTTCTCAGCAGCTTTTTTTTTTTTTTTGCGCAAATCAGCACGAAGCAAAAGTGTGCCCAGAAAAAGTATCGTGCCACACTGATTTCCACTCGCTGAGTATTAGTCTCGTGAAGAAAAGATATATGAAAACTACATATGAAACACTTAGAGGAGGAGGAGGAGGAGGAAAGACATTTATTGAAAAGAAAAAATGAAGAACAAGCAGATGTCTTTCGGCTTGTGCGGGGAGGCGCCCTCAGTCGAGGGCTCCTGTGGCTCTTGCCATTTCCCGGGTCAGCCACACCAGCTGCTGCTGGTTACAAGGGTCCGAACTAGTCAGCACGGCGTTACACTGCTCGGGTGTGGGGTTGGGTATTTGCGGGGTGTCTCATGTTGGAGTACACCCATGGGGTGGGATATAGGTAGGCGTAGTCGCTACAAATGGGACATTTGTAGGAGTATAGTGTAGGGTGTATTGCATGTAGTCTGTTTAAAGGGGGTATGGGTTGGTTTGTAATTGTCGCCATGCTACGGCGTCTTCGCGTGAGGGGGTCTTGTGTGGACTTGGGTATTGTCGTCTGTTCAATAGGTGATGTTGTAGTATGGTGTTGTATTGTAAAGGCACGGGCTCCACAGATGCGACCGTATCCCTCTCTTGTGGCGCCCCGGAGGCATTAGCTACGGCTAGCTGCCTGGGAATCAGTAATAATTGTGACGTGCTCCTTGGTTAGACAAGAGGTGATGGCCAAAGCGATAGCTGTCTCCTCCGCTACGAGTGCGCTGGCAGTGCGGACCGTCATCGAGACCACTTCTTCAAGGTTATGGTCGACAACGCCGGCCGTCATGCCTGCTTTTTGGGGGTACTGCGTGGCATCTGTGTATAGTGTGGTGGGGAGACTGCCGTATTTTGTCTGTAGAATTTTTACGCGAGCTTAGCGATGACCGGTATGATGTTCAGGGTGCATTCTTCTGGGGATAGGGGCTACCTTGATGTGCTCACATCAAGGTAGCCATCAAGCCAGATAGATTGCTAGTGCGTGGCCTTTGCCGTGCGTGGGGTAGCCTACGCGCGCTAGCACTGTCCTTCCTGTTGGTGTGAGGGCTAGGCGTTCTAGTTGGCTTGTGAGGTGGGCGTCTATGATTTGCAGGGCTTTGTAGGATTTGAAGGGCTTCGCGCTTGAGTGTGGCTGTTCCCGGTGGTAGGCAGCGCGCTTGCTTGTATGGTTTCCGCAGGAGTAGGTCTAATTTATCTTTCTCCTTGGGAGTGAGGGGTAAGTACGGGAACGCGCAGGAAATGCAGCTGATTATCAGGGCCTGGACGAGCTCATTGGAAGGTGGTCTGCTTGAGACATTGGATGGCGCATTCGCCTCCGCCGTCCTGTTGTATGTGTAGGCCCAGGATGCGGACGCGGTTTATTGTGGGTATTTCTTTGCCGTCGAAGGTAAGTGTGATGTGGGGTATTTCATTGAGTTTTCTTCGTGATTTTTGTCGAACGACCAATAGTTCCGCCTTCTTCGGGGAGCATCGTAGACCACTTGTTATTGCATATTGCTGGACGACGTCTGTCGCCTGTTGGAGGGCGTCTTGTTGCTCTCCTTCGGAACCAGTGGTGGTCCAGATAGTGATGTCATCGGCGTATATTGCATGCCTGATTCTTGGTACTGCATTCAGTTTCAGAGATTATTTCATTATCGACAGTGATATGATGAAATTACCTAAAAGACACGTAGAAAACATTTCCAAAAAATGTCGGGACCATGTAAACGCCAACGACGACTTTCAGCGGAGCTCCGTATGCCCACAACAAGTGTAACATACGTCGGCCTTCTGCAAGTTAGAATACAATTATTGCTCACAACAGTGTCCAAAAAAGCAACGTATAACGGTGTCGATTGCCTAGACATAATGCGGCGATGAATGATAATGCGTACTTCGGACTTATATTTGGTTGAGCTTTATTGCTTGTACACTTGCTCTTTTGATTATATGCACTTGGCGTTCACTCTAGGCGACAGAGCAGGAAAATGAGGGCCGTAAACCACTTTTCTGACAAAGACGCTCAGTAGACAGTATATCGAACCTGCACCAGATACACACCCACGCAGACGTTCCGGACTCTAACATTCTCCACCTCAAGGAGGCTTGTCTGGCATCGAATAACGCTGAATATTACAGGAAAGCAAGTTTATGAGCAAATAATTAAATATGCTAGGAACCACAGAATATTCTAATATAATAAAAACAGGTAAGTTTAGCAGGACGACGATAATTATTTACTTGAAATGCGCAATGAGCTACGACCTGCATACATTCCCAGGTTTTAAAGACCTGTATATATAGATAACACAAAAATGGTAAATAATGACTAAAAATAAATGTGAAGCCAAGGAGCCAGGCGCGCTGCACCCTGTTCATGCAAGCGTAAGAAATGCTACCCACGTGAACAATGTTCATGAAAAGAAAAAAGACAAATAAAACGCATATCACAGAAGCCAAGTGATAAGAGTACAAGTAGGCTAAATGAAACATGACGTGCATAGGAAAAGGCTAAAGAGCTAGGGGGAAAAAAGAGCGGCTAAATGTGACTCATGAAAGAGTCACACCCCGGAAAAAAATAAAAGGATGCAGTGCAAACGTTAGCGCATATTGAAAGAATAATGACATTCCTTATCGGTGAGCGTGAAAAGATTGGGCGCGCACGTTGCCTCAAGGCACACGTGCGCGCAATCATTCACTCTCCCAGGTGTAATTGGTCGTTCAGAGGCGTGTCGATTGTGCATAGGACAATGTAAATTGTATATCATAAAGATGGACGACGGCAAACATACTTGGCGGTCTTCAGAGCCTGACTTGTGACCCAAGTAAATGAAAACTCTGGAAGCGTGAACGCACGCGTATAAACAAAAAAAACACGCACTTTGCAAGAATGATGAACTGTAAGTCGTAGGTACATTGATGAGGCAAATCATAAATATTTGCATATTGGATTAAGAGCGCATGTGGTGCCGCGCGCATCGTTAATTAAGCTTTAACGGCCATGCAGAGGACGACATCCGGCGGTATTGGAAGAGTTTAATGGTGGAAATATTGAATTGCTCTCTGTCTCGCACATCGATTACCCTGCTAAGCAACAATGAACCGACTATCTCAGACCAGATACAGTGCTGCGTCAGTATTCGTCGTTAGGACAAATCTGTTTCGTTGAGAAACATCTGACATTGCAAACTATTGGCAAACATGTCGGCATTGTAAGCGTAGCACTGTGTGTCGATACAATAGATCTATTATATATATATATATATATATATATATATATATATATATATATATATATATATATATATATATATATATATATATATATATATATATATATATATATTATATATATATATATATATATATATATATATATATAAATATATATATAATATAAAGTTGGTCTCCTAATACAAACACTCGGATGGCTACATTTTGTGGCGAGCTTAGTGTAGAGGCTACATCAAAACTACTCCTGTGTGTCATTATGCTCCTGTGTCGCGTGTTTTTTTCATATTGACTAAAATTCTTTTTCTATCGTCGTTTCTTAAACCTTATGCGAAAGAATGACTCCTTTACGTTGTATTGCTACTATAAACTAGTTAGGTATTTCAGTTTCATAATTTAAATGAATATTCAATTATAAAGCACCGGAGACCAACATAACGCATGCCATATCATACAAGAAACCACATACGGCTCAGAAAATAAAAGCTGAAGGGATATGAGGGGTCGTAAAATTTTCGGTTCAAGGTGAAGCTTGAAATATTTTTTAGAGATGAGCGAAGCAGCTGACGAGAGTGGCAGAAGGGTGGCTCTTTGAGAACACAGTATGAAGGCTGCAGAGGCCTATGGTACCGCTTGCAATGGAGCGGCTGCGAGCACAGTAAAAGAACTGTGCCACAAACAGTTTCAGTATTTACGATAGGTACGCGGATGTTGCTAAGCGCCATCTTACGTGACAGTAAACCGTCATGATGGTGCGGCACAGGGAGAGGAATTTTGTAGTTTCCTGTGTTGCGTGTGACCGAAGTAACGAGAGCAGCCTGATACACAAGACTGCGGGTACACGCACCTTTGTTTTCTAAGTCACTATATTAACCGGACCGAAAGTCAGGCAGATTTTCAGAGATACATTAGAACACTTTCATCTAGAAGATCGCTTTGCAAGAACCGTTGCCGCTGGTAGCAGTAGCTGTGCCAAACACAGGGACATGCGAGCGGTGTGACAGGCTGAATGCGCTTGCATAACACGGAACGAACGCACATCAAGCGAACTTCCTAGTGTTATGCCGTTTGTGGGTATTTCTGGCTTTCCTGCTTGGAGAAGCATTGCTACGTGCACAATAAGTACGACCAACCACACCCGTAAAGTAAGATAGGTAAAGCACTGCGCTCGTCATGTCTGCACTTTTCTTAAGTATAGGTGTCTAATAAATGCTAATTTTACGTGTACTGGTTTTAACACGTTGCAATGTACTGTAACGCCAGAACTTATGGGCTGGCCCATAAGTTCCGGCGTGTTTTGGTAAATTTACACTTCCACAAAGAGGAACAAGTGATTAACAACAACTCAATTATGTATTCTCCGCTGTTGTTTACAACTTCTTCCCAACTTTGAACAAGCTGGTCAATCAATGCCTGAACGGTAAAAATCACCCGGCTTCGACCCGAAGGATTCGCCCCGCCAAGCCTGCAACCGCACATCATTATGGAAAGAAATGGCCGTCTTTGAAGCACTTAAACCAATTTTAGCCGTCCTAAGAGGCATCGCTTCTTCGCCATACATGTTACAAATCTCTTGAGCAGCGTCTGTGGCTTTGGCGCGTCGATTAAACGCAAAAACCAAGAGGTATCTAAAATGCACTTTTTTGCGCATTGACGCTCTACTTTAGTGACTAGATAAGAACAAAACGAATAGCAGCATGAAAATACTAAATGCACTTTGTAAAGCACATATTTCTCTATCAAATCACATAAAAATTGCCAACAAATTTTTTTGTACGCAAGGTTTTCAGCTAAAACAAAAGCCACGACTTCCGGGCCAACCTAATAAAAGATATACCTGATAAACGTTCTTAATAGTAAAAACGTGATAATGCCATGACGTTTCTAATCACTCGAGACAGTAAATTGACGAGTAGTGCGAAACAAAAGATTATCAAAACCTTTATGCGAAAGAGTCATACGATTCACTTTGTTGAAAAAATTGAAAGCAGCCATGAAAAAGTTAATCACCGTTTTCACGATTTTACAAATTCGAAAGACTCCAATTTCTGCGCCGTGTTGAAATGAGGTTAATTTTTTCACTAAAACAAAACTTAAAGGCAGAAGAGCGGAACTACACACGGCCTTGTGACATATTGCGACAGACAGGAGACACGAAGAGATAGTGGCACCTAAAAGCAATCATCATTTTAAGTGGAATACTCACGCTGAATACAAAACGGCCCGGGGAAACAAGCACTACACACGCGGTGCGAGCAATTAAAGAATCGTGCAGCTTATCGTCCTTGGGATGCACAGTTGGTGATGAACGATGCCGTAGTGGAGGCACCGGATTATTATTGAGCCGCTTCGGTTGTCTAACGTGCGCCAAAGGCACGATACATGAATGTTTTTAAACTCCGTCCTATCGGATCGCGGCCCAAGCGGCCAGGATCGAACTCGCTACATCGTGCTTACACAACGCAACGCCACGGCGACAGAGGTGCCAACGAGGGTGAAACACCTAAAACTGTACCGAATACACAGTTCTATTCCAGATATCATGATCATTTGGTCGTCGGGGATGACGTGTCGAGGAAGAACAGCTAGTGTGGTAAAAGAGTAGTTTTATCGCCAAGCGCCTGTCGTGACACAAAATGGTGGCAATTTGGTGGGTCGCCCAATTGCTCAGGACGGCGCCGGGACCGACGGCGGAAACCAGGCCGCGTACTGCCTTTTGCTTTCCCGGGCCTCCCAAGTGGCTGTGCGTTCCGATATTCGTGCATCATGGGCGCGTTTTCTCCCTCTTTTTATTAGCCTCATTCGCTGTTCATTATTCAGCGTCAGGTCACAAATTGGAGCTTGTATTCGGTCCCAAACCATCTACAGTGTCCAAGTCAATGATGACAAGCGGGCCAATTGTGAGCACATTATCATTTTATTCGTTCAGTCATTCTCATTGCCGTTCCGTGTCTGTTTCCGCTTCACTTTCGGGCGAGAAAAAAAGCGAACCGCTCCCTATTTTCCCACTGCTACCGGCATTGCTCAGCAAAATACTACCTAAAGTTTTTTTTACTTTGTTTGCGGTAATTGCGACCCTTAAGAAATTGCTCGAAGACGTTTAGAGTATTATTTAACCTAAGTATACGATTTTACCAATTGTTAATCTCCAATGCATTTCTATACATCGTTTTTGTGAATAAAAGTAATGCTGTACCGGTCCGTACGACCAACATTGGTGTTTATTATGACACAACAGCAGACGGTGAACACAGGAGCGTTTTCTCGAATACTTCATCGTATTGTCTTGGTTCGATCTGAACAGGAAGGAAAATTAAGCAAGGTAATCACATGCCCCTTTCCTCAGTTCTCGAACCATCTACCCAATATTCATCAATATTCATTATACATTGGCTTCAGTTGCTCAGTTTAGGTACACAGGAGTAGTTTAAGAAGGGGAAGCAGGAAACGAAAAAGCATATTCCCTTAAAGAAAGTAAAGTCGTTCCGAAGCTTGATTTGACACCCAGGGGGATTTGCATTTAATATCCTCTCAATCTCTCATTGGAGAAATAGTTTGTGCCAGAATGCGCTGAAAGCACTGCGGCCCTCGAATTCGCCACACTGCCGCGTGCTCCAGTGCTGCACAGCGGCAAATTTCACAGCGCGATACAGCGCACTTCGAAAACTTCACTTCGTGGTATTTATGCACACAGGCTTATGCAGCGCGTTCAGAAAGAACGCGCGCATAAAGTAGCTCCGCTACGTGACTTACCCTCGTAAGAGTCACAGCCAATCACCGGCAGAATTTGATGCGGTATACACTTCGTGACACTCGCGCTTACGTTCATGTAACATACGTGGAATGTGTCCACGCGCTCCATTATTGAAGCGCGTTGGTAAGTCCAGATATAAATGCGCGAGCAAAATGGAAAACGTCACTTGGTGGCCTCAACATTTAGCAACATAAGTGTGCCGTTTCCGGTTCCCATGAGTTTCTTCGCTCGGGGCGAGGAACAGCTGTACTTCTTTTTTTTACTTACATTTTTCATAGCCTGAATAGTTTGCAAGGTTCCTTGCGGTGCAAGTAATGGGGATAGCGTGTTCGTAATGTGGCTTACCCCCGGATGTTTTTGTAAACATAACGGTTCCTTAATTTTACTTTCCGATTTAATCTTCCTCGTGTTTCAAATGGAAAAACGAATGAACAGATTCCGAATTTCGCAGGCCTTGATTTCATAATACGTAGCCTTTTGGTGAATAATGCTGTTACATGACGAAAACATTTTGTTGATCCGGACAGAAGCGCCAAGAAAGATGCACTTTATAAGCTAAGTGCCCATGGTCAGGAAGAAGCAACATTTCGAATAATTCGGATGATTATTAAAAAAATCATTCGGCAGAACTCACTTCACGATGCCTGTCGACGGTAATGCATTCAGTATTGAATCAATATAGTGACCCAAAGTATTGAAACAATCGGAACGCCTTAGTATGTCACTGTCACGTCACTGTAGCGCGACTAATCTGTCGCACTTCACTAAGGCAGCTCGGGATTCATAGGGTACGGCAGGCGCTTTCCGAGCGCTATGTATATATTCATCTATGTTTGTATCTAATGTTATATCCACCTAACTCCGAGGTTTTCAATTTTCTGAGGTTTCAACATTTCTTGCTCGGTTTGGGGATCATGATTATTCATGCGTGTTTCCACATCACCGGCACCACACCTCTTTCCCAGTTTTGGTGGAGAAAGGCCGTGAGCGCGGAGATAGACTTGTCGCTCAGGTTTCTGATCATGGAGTTCGTGATGTGGTCCGTGCCCGCTGCTGTGTTACGTTTGGCGGCTACGATGACCGCACTCGCTCACGTCCTGCCTCGGCAAGGTGCAGGAGAAAATTATGAACACGAGACTACGGAGACACTTAGAGGATAACAAACACCTGCCAGACACCATGTTCGGTTTCCGCGCAGGCCTGTCCACACAATATGTGCTACTCCAAATCAACGAAGAAGTCCTCAGCAACTTTTCCCGCAGCGGCGAACACGTCCACCTAGCAATCGACATCAATGGGGCTTTCGACAACGTTAGCCACCAAGGAATCATAGAAGGGCTGGCCAACACCAACTGCGGCGAGCGAACGTACAAGTATGTTCAGAGCTTCCTGAGCCACCGCACGGCAGAGCTGAAGATGGGAGAGATCGAGACGCCAGTGTACGACCCTCCCAACAAGGGCACACTACAAGGTGCTGTCATCTGAGCCACGCTGTTCAACGTCGCCATGATTGGCCTCGCAAGCAAACTGCATGACGTAGCAGGTCTTCGGCACGCAATCTACGCAGACGACATAACACTCTGGACCACAACATGGTCCCTTGTAGAAAAAGAAGAACGGCTGCAAACTGCCGCAAATATCACCCAAGAATACGTCAGCAAATGAAAACTGCAATGTTCCCCCGAAAATCTGAGCTCCTACGAGTCTGATGAGGCCGCAGTAACCACACAGTCCCCACATACTCAACACGAAAACTACCAGAGAAGCCATTGCTGAGGCGGCTGGGCATGTGGCTGCAGCCAAACCAGCGGGCCCCACATGCCCTTCCATTCCTCAAAACCTACATCAAGGCGATATCATGGATGATCTCCCGCGTAACATCCAAGAACAGAGGCATGAAGGAAAAGGACATCGTCCGACTGGTCAGAAGTCTGGTGGTGAGTAGAATAACTTACATCTTGCCCTACTACCACATCACACAGTCCGAGACGAAGCAGGCAGACGCACTTTGGAGGATGGCTTTCAAGACCGCTCTCCGCCTACTGATGAGTACATCGCCTGGAAAATTATTGGCGCTAGGCTTGTACAACACCCTCATCGAACTGACAGAAGCCCTTTATGTCTCGCAACAACAGAGACTTGCATGGACTCGCACGGGTGGGCAGGTCCTACAAACCTTGGTGTTCCCAGCTATAACAACACGAAGCCAAGAAATCTACTCCATACCTCGTCACGTCCAGGACCGGCATCGCGTTGCCACGATACCACGCAACATGGACCCTAACCTACATTCCGGCAGGAGGAGAGCAAGGGCCGAGTATATAAAGAAAGCATTCAGGTTGAATACAACGACCCGTTTTACGGAACGCTGCCATGTATGGGACGAACAACAAGGGCTCAGTGGCAGTGGTATGCGACCATCGAGGCCACGTTACCTCCGCTGCATCGACCCGCCGCTGCACGATTACGGAAGCCGATGAGCTGGCCTTCGCGTTAGCTATCCGCGAAGGCCAACACGCAAATAAACCACTGACGATCTTCGCAGATTCCCAGCAGGCCTGCTGCAACTTCGTACAGGGAAGAATTGGAAGACCTGCTGCACAAGTCCTCGCCCACATACTCAAGGAGGACCCTGAGGTCTTCACCAACCAAACCATCATTTGGATACCGGGCCACACTGGCATCACGGGCAACCTGCAGGCCGACAGAGCAGCTCGAGGATTCGTACATAACCGAGCACTTTCACGCCTGCTGCAGAAGACCCGGACCCTGTTGACCTCGAGGATTCAGCCATCGTGAATTACCACAGAGGGCGTAGCTTGAGATATCCACCAGCCCATCGAAATCTAAAGACAGAGGATGCCGCTGCCTGGCGTAGGCTACAGACAGGCCCTTACACGAACCTAGTCATGTTACATAGCATACACCCCACAGCCTACAGGGACGAATGCCCGTGGTGTGGGGCCACACCAACCCTATACCACATTACGTAAGAGTGCACACTACACAATGTAGAACACGCCGACACAAACACCGCGAGGGAGCAATGGGAGACACTGCACGACCAGCTCAAGCTGATACAGAGAGCTGAGAAGATGGCAAGAGCCAGCGGAGCCCTGGACTAGGGGCCCCAACCATTAGCGATTTTTCTGATTATTCTTTTAATAAAATCTATCTATCTATCTATCTATCTATCTATCTATCTATCTATCTATCTATCTATCTATCTATCTATCTATCTATCTATCTATCTATCTATCTATCTATCTATCTATCTATCTATCTATCTATCTATCTATCTATCTATCTATCTATCTATCTATCTATCTATCTATCTATCTATCTATCTATCTATCTATCTATCTATCTATCTATCTATCTATCTCAGTCACTGGGTAGTCCGGAATTTAAGGAGTGGCGAATCGGGTAATTGTGCTGCGGTAACAGGGTTTGAAACCTACCACCCGAGAGATTTGGGTCAACGAGTGCATGGCGATGTGAACATATGTGCCACTCTTCAATGAACCTCCTTTACGCCGACAAGGATCACTGTAGATGCCGGACTACTTAGGCACCACTGCTGGAAGAAACGCTTTGATGCCGACTTGCACTAACCTAACCTAACCTAACCTAACATTAACGGTAACCTAAGCACTCGTGGCCGAGAAGAAAAGACAATAATCGTAACGGCGGAACCGCTATCAGAATAGGCCGCGACAGCCTAACGCCTTTTAGGCTAACCTGACCTAACGTTTAAGCTTACCTAACGTGGCTGAGACACAAAGACAAACATCCGCACGGCGTGACCACTGTGAGAATACGCCGCGGCACCGTAACGCCTGTTACGCTAAAGTAACCTAACCTAACGTGGGCGAGACGCAAAGCCAATAATCCTCACGGTCAGACATCAGGCAGTGGCGTTTAACCACGGTTGCTAAGGCGCTGTGCGTTTATTTCACTCAAAGGGGACCACTTAGGAATGCTCCTGAAAAGTCGCGGACAGCAGCGTAAGAAAAGCCTGCCAAGAGCAATGATACAGAACCAGGAGAGCAGGCCGGGCCTCTACTATGCCCCTACTGCTCGCCCGAAAAAATCTGTGTTCTTTTTGTTTTAAGGTAGAGCGCCGTAAGGGGCAAGAGATACTTTATCTGACATGACTGACTAAGTACCAGCGCCGCAGGTGTGAGAAATTCTCTCCGACGTACCTTCAGACACAGCGACCACGAAATGCGGAGTCCGCGCCCACTGCCTCATCACGCGGGCAGCCAGCGTCGGAGCGTAAACAAACTCGACCCCACTCCGCAATGACGGCATGCCTAGGGGACACGCGCATACAACACGTGCTAAGAAACCTCCTCCGTAGTGCCCAGGCAGAGTCATATATTCAAGGAACAAAAGCCCCAAGGTTTTCTCTCTCGCAGCCGCTCTTACTCGCGCCTACGCAGAAACGTTGAGAGCCGCGAGAAATGCCATGCCTCCCTCTACCTACTGGCAATTCTATACATGCCACCGGGTTGACCTCCTCTGGCAGTTGCGCTACAGATTTTGTTTGCGATACAGACGCAGTGGGATAAGATCATCCTTGCGCGCCGTACGCTATGTGTGCGAGTAAAAGCGCCCAACGGTGAGCCGATGATGGCGGGCCCATTTCGCGTGCGCAACGGCAGAAGTGCGCCGTATTGCGTCGTGCGCATGACTTCCGGGGAGGGGAGGGAGACTGGGCGTTGTACTTCGGCCACGCGCAGCCGCGCGCGCTTTATCTTGAAAGCGATATGCTTTGGGGACACGCAATAGATGGGCCGACGGCTCGTATTGTTGCGTCCGTTGTGTTCTCAGACCTCCGTTTGAGGCGTCCCTTCGCTCGCTGCTGCTGCCACAATTCCTTAAGTCAGCGTTTTCACAGGGAGTGTCCGCGGCCATCGAGTGTGAAGTGTTCATGTTTGCCTGTGCGCGCTGACACCATGCTAGTTAATTTAGTTAGTAAGCCAATTTTTTACAAGGGGGCGTCATACCCCGGCAGCTGCTGCCACGTGAGCCCTGTCTTGAATACGATCTGCGATGCGGACAGTGTAAGCGGTTAGGCGCACCGTGGGCTGATAGTATCATGTGCGCTATGGCACCCAGACGCTTGCGCGTCGCCCACGTTCACGCCATGCAAGTGTCACTGTATAATTTCATTGGAATATATCAGGTGCATTAACGAAGCACTATTCACATGTTCTACGAATACTATAACTGCTCCAGCTGCACTGTGTCGCGTTAACTTGAAGTGGCATGCTATCTACGCGCGTTGGCTCTTGATCAGTTTGTTAATCAATTGTCCAATAACCGATGTATGCGTTACGAATAACAAAATGCGGTGCTGTAAATATTTCATATAAATATATAGATGACCAACCATTTATTAGTTGGGATTGTCTGCGAAGTGAGCTCCACCTCATCTTTTATTAGGTGATTTTCTGATATGATGCATGGTTTTTGTCACTACTGTGCTTGAATAACTATATTTCTTCCTAATCAAAAATATTAGGAAAGTGATAAAAACTTGCAGACGAGCCCTGTGATTGCTAAGAGTTGCATAACACTTACAACTATCTTCTATTTTTGAACATCATTTTGTCAACAAACACTCATAAGGCGGGACCTGATTTTGTTCAAAGTCCTGATCTCGTTCGAAGCATAATTTGCTGTAAAATAGTGCCCAGAAAAGAAGCCAGGTGAGCCACAGCTGTAAACGATGTCACAGGAAAATTTCAGAAAGCATCTTCAATGTCAAGTGTCTCAATCTCAATGTCAATGTCAAGACGGTAAAGGACAACAGCACAAAAAAAAAATTAAGGGCTCGTGAGTGTGTTTTACTCACGCGCTTTCTTGAATTATTAAATTTTACTAGCGCTGTTTTCTAGAATTATGTAGCGGTTCTCGGGTACTATTTCCTGCGTTATAAGCGTCCACCTAAAGCCTAACTACTTATTTATCAATTACTTATTTATACACCTAAAACCTAACTACTTATTTATCTGTAAAATGATTCAAAGAAGTGCTTCCGGCAGACGCGCTACGCGTATTACTAAAATGGCTAGGTTGTGCGCAAGCACATTACGAAAACAATTTCGTGAATAACATGCAATTACTTAAGCCGATTGTGCAAGGACAGAGCGTGAAACGGGGTAACGTGTTGCGAGATAATGGGACACTATAGGATATTTTAAACGTTGTAACCTTTTAAAGGGATCTTTCTACTTTGACGCTTTACATCAAAGACCTTCATTTCCGCATTCCGACGCTATCTTTCAGCAGTGATAGTTTCTAGACCACCACGACTAACGTTCCATTATGACATCAGGGGTATAATACGTAGCTACAATGCCCACTGTGGTGCTGGTGTTAGAACACCTGGCAGAGAGAAAACAGTCTTACGAAACATTGTGTGCTGTTTATGACAAAGGTGAATTTGTTCGTAAGGGTGAATACACATGTTAAGTTCTGAAACTCTAATATCTTAGGCAACATTTATACGTTAGATCAACGCGCTCTGGGCATTTTAAATGGTTGAGAGGTGGTAAAATAGGTAAGTGATGTTTTTAGGTACATATTGATGCCTTTATGCAACGTTTCCTGTTATTTTCATAAATATTCTAATGTTCTTGTATTATGTCACAAAGAGTAATTTATCCATGTAATTACATTAGTAATATAGCTCCGCCACAAAACTCTCTGCCCACTGCATTCGCATATCCAAGCCGAGCCACATTTATAGTTATAGCGCATACTGCAGCGAAGGCTGAAACATTTCTACACGGACGCCAATGGGATCATATTTTATAATGCGGCAGGGAAGCGTTTTGAAGAATCTTCTAGCCACTAGTAAGGTCATACACCAACCTCTAGCAAATTGCGTAGCGAATAATGAATACCGTCCCAACCTTAACATTAGCCCACCGAAAGTAAGCGATTTGCGTCGTAATTAGAATCGCAGCGTCCCATCGGTCATCAAGTCACAAATTCGCTAGACTTCGCAAACAAGTTGCCCTTTGAAAGAACTGTAACTTGACCTTGGAGCTCTTTGTCAGGGCTTGTTTGACTACGAAGCAGTGCTCACAACTCGGCCTGCGCGGAATGCGCTCAATTCAAGGCTTACCGCTGGCCCAAAGACCGCACGAAGCTAATCCTTGTCCAACGGCCCCCTCCGAAGATTAGCACGCACTATTCGGCGCCCGCCTCGAGTCGAAGCTCGCCGCTCTGGCACACACATCGTGCCTGTGTGCCACTCGACTTTCGAAACGTGTCACAGCGGCGCAGGCATTGCCACGTACTTATCTCCGGAAGCCCAAAAGAAAAAAAAAGACGTTGGACGGGCTTGCGGAAAAATGGGCTTATGTGACTGCAAATATTGCTTGCTTCTTTGCGCACTTCTGGACTTTGCGTTCATCGGCTTCCCTAGGCGATTTGGTCATTTGCAGCAGTTTGGCGCTCAATTTGGCAATTTTACAGCACACGGCTGAGAAGGCGTACGAACGCCTTCTCAGGCCACCTTTGCTTTACCATCAAGAAGAGAAGAAAACTGGTGAAGAGCTAGCATCCGTCGACGAATTATGTTTGGCACGTTTAGCGCGCACTCACTTGAAAGAAATGAATGGGAAACGTATCTAATATGCAAGAACTAGGTGCTCATGATGTATACCTGGCAGATCGGAACACCGAGGTCAAGGGGGAAGGGAGGGTTTAGTAAACAACCCGACGCCAATGTATGCAAAAGACCTCGCGGATGCAGTAGGGATCAGCACGGCTCCAGTTACTCAGGTAATAAGGCCACGTGCGCGCTGTGGTCATTCCGTATATTAGTGAACTCGTTGTTCCAGTTGCTTCAAGGACATACCTTCATGCTCGATGTTCTTAACAATATATGAATAAATGTTTGATGTTTAATGGCGCAAGGGCCAGGTAGGGCCAAAGAGCGCCATGCTAGTGTTAATGAGTTCGCAGTGGTCTAATGGGATCTGGGAAGTTAGTGTCATATGGCTGTAAAGCAGCCTAAAAGACGTTGGTGAAAATGGCATAAGATGAACGCGTAATAAAATTGTGGCAATGATGAATGACGTGCACTATGAACACTACAATGCATTGGGAAAAAGGATGCAATATAGAAAATATGTGAGATGCTAAAATTATCTAAGAGCACTACTACCTCCCCGGAGCCCTTGAAACACAACGGCCGAGAGGCACATTCTATTCGAAACAACTATCACAGCGCTATCCTCTGAAGAGAGGAGGCGCTACGAACGTATGGGGCTAATTACATGTAACACGACATATTTCAGGAAAGCTAGGACTGCGTTGGTGTCAAAGAGCGGTTCTGGGCCGTTCTTAACAATATAGAGAGGTATAAAGTGTTTGTAGACATAAAGACACGCCGGTTAAACGGGCAGTTAAATTAAGGTAGAACAGTGTACAAAGTCAATTTAACCTCTGTGTCTCATCTCCCTTTGCCTCTCTGTGCCTGTCTCGGTTTGGCTATACCCAACGGAGGTAAGAAGGCAGAAAAATAAAAGAGAGACAGACAGCATAAGGTCAGGGAAATAGAAAGTGAGAGGAACGCCTCATTCCCCCCATTACGAAGTTAGCCGTGTAGACTATACAGCAATAGCACGTGGAATTATCTAGGACAATTAATGGCCCCGTAGACTTTCGGCGTATGAGCCGTGCAAATCTATGCTTCTGCTTTGGGTTCCTGTGGGAGCACTGGCTAATGTAACTTTCTGTTGAGATAATAGAGAATCTACATCATGGAGTTGCAACAAAACTTATGCATATAAAGAAAAAAGAACAAATTAATGCTTCAAGCAATGTTTGCATATACATTTAAAGACTATTACACAGACGAGAGGCTGCGGAAAGTTTAGGCATATTTCAATGGATGGTAGATTATCACGGTGCGACTTTCATGGTCTCTGCCATGGTATTATTCGCACTTTCTTGCAAGTTGTGTAATCTATTGTCATAAAAACAACCCTCGTGTTATGCTGACTGTCAGCTTACATTTGACGGAAACGACTTGAACGAATGAGAAAAAGAAAAATCGGGAAGTTTGTATGCCAAAAACATGATCTGAATATGAGGCGCGCCCGAATAAAACAAACAATGATAAACAAAAGCGCATGCCACCCGAAGAGACTAATCACGCATGTTTTTAATTACGTGGAGACACAGAACATATGCGCAGCCCGGCTGTGCAGCGAACCACACGGAAAGCAATTAGGAACGTATTACTTCACACACACACACACACACACACACACACACACACACACACACACACACACACACACACACACACACACACACACACAAACGCGCGCGCGCGCGCGCACGCACGCACGCACGCACACACACGCACGCGCACGCACACACACACACACACACACACACACACACACACACACACACACACACACACACACACACACTTACACGCTAGCCCACGTGCACACAAACAGATGCACAGACAAACACGCACGCACACACACACTCAAAATACACACACGTACTCACAAAAAGCCCCATCCATGGCGCTATATATAAGAGGCGGAAAGACACTGGCTTTGAAAGGCAGATGAGACAAAGAACCAAGAAAAAAATGCGGAATACCAAAAATAGAGGCGGCTTCTTTCCACGCAGTACTCCTGCTCTCAGTGCTGAACAACTGCCGGAAATGAAAGCCAGCGGAGTGAGAAGATGAGGGTAGATCAATGGCAGCAGACAATATCGGTCATTGCATTCTCCAGCTTCTCACTCTTTAGCAGGCAATTCGATATTGCTCGATAAACCGATGACATTTAGTCCGTCGCTTGATTTGAGTCCGGTGTTCTTGCTAGATCTTGCTGCATCTGACATCAGGTCTCCGCCTACCGAACCAGAGCTCATAGATGCCTCATATGGGGTAGCGTGGCAGCGGAAAAGCGGTGCCGTAGCCGAAACAAACATAGTGCGATGGTGTAGGTTTTAGGTGTGTACGTATTAGAAATCTTGTCACAGAATTTTTTGAATGTATTGAATTCAATTTACACCATTCACCAAAACAGCAAAAAAATAGACAAAACCCTTTTTGGACCTATAGCAAGGAAGGCTAGTGGTAGATTCTTTTGTTCCTATGCTAGTGTTGTTGGTACAATTGTGGCTGAAAGAAAAGCTGATCTGTCGTAAAATTGCAAGTTGGGAATATGCTTGGTAAAAAGAAAACCATGCACTTATCATTCAAGGTTTATTGCACTGTTCATATCGGCTGGGGACCAGCAGCACTGACTACAAGGCAAGAAGTGAAACTAACCTGGCTGCCCAGTGGAAGGCAAATGCATTGTTTCTATCAGTCAGCTTTCGCTCGTTCTACCTTTGCCTCAGACACGTGAAGAAACAAATACTATACAGGGAGTGCCAAGGATTCGCTGTGCTCAAGTCTGGGGCTGCAATATCTTCGGGCGACAAAGATTGTGCTGTTGTCTTTCGAAGGCCGTAAACCTCTTCAAGGTTTTAGTCTGTGTTCAGCATCTATGGCGTGTCATAGATGGTTTTTGCAGAAGTGTAATTTTCTCTGTTGAAACCATTTACCAAACAGCGAATGTGAGACCAGTTCAGTGTTCTATAAGAAAGGACATGTAGGTGAAAGGAAGAAGTTTGAATCATGAGGCTTAATGTAGGGAATAGTGCTGTTGATCAAATGAGAGTGCGACATAGAGAAAAAAAGAGTGCGAAAGATGTAATAGGCAGATTAACATATTAGACTTGCAACCATCTCGGGAGAGTGAAAGTGGGACCTAAAGGGGTGAACACAACACGCGAATGAAATCATAATGTACATAAGAGTGGTAGCCGCTCGCGGAGGCTTATGGTTTGTGAAAAACAAATGAGGTGATGACAGACTGCTGGGTACCCTTTCTTTTGAATGTTTGTTTATTGACATTTTAGGAGAAAACTTAGGCAAACAGAAAGCAGATGCAAGAGAGGCTAGCAGTATTTATAACAACATAACTAAGTAAGAAAGTCCTTGAAAGAAATAAATAAAAGTCAGCAAAATAATAAGAGCACGAAAATTTTGCATAGGCATGGATCTGTCGCCGACAGGCAAGTTCGTCCCGCAGACAGCTAGCAACTGACGCCTTAGTTTTGCTCCATTTACCAGCTCCAAACAAAAGTGTAGCCAGGAACGATGGAAAAGATTGTAACGCACCATGAAGGAATCAAACCAAAAAGCAATCATTGACGCGCTCTCCTTGGCACACTAGTGAAGCTTAGAAAAGCGCTCTTCGAAAAAAATTGCTGGTGCTGCCGTAATCGAGAGTAGACGTAAGCATGAAATGGCAACCGGCAAAGCAGATTGGTTGGAGGTGATACTAGCAACAATCTTAAAATGGGTTTAGTGCGTGTTCGCAACGGCTCGTCCCGCCACACCACACCGCACCACGCTGTACTCTGTTCCATATGGACGCTGCCCGGATATAAGAGAAAAGCGCCTGAAGGAGGCGCCACGCAGCGTGGCGCCATCTCTCCAGGTGACGCAAAACCCGCGCTGCGGAACACACGGACCGCTGTTGTTCAAAAGACCACAGGCAGGCAACCCTGTCGGTGCGCCAAAAGATGACAATGAATTGTATAGGGCCCTGCATGTGCCTTTTAAGCGTCCGCTGTTGGAAATGACAAATAAAACTTTAGCGCACTAGAAATCGCAGCTTGAGTGGTATTGTAAACAAACATGAGGAAGAACTCGAAAGCAATAGTTTTGTAAATTTCCTGGGCAGTAACTACAGTATGTAATTCAATTTGGCAGTTCTCGCAAAAAAGCGAGTCAGATAAAGCGACAGCAATGTGTAGCGTTGGGCTCAATGCGTCTGAATTACGCACGAGATGAAACCAGAAACAACAACGGGTGTTTTTCAATGGGTGACTTACCGGCATCACTGGTGGGCTCTTTCCGCTGCCGTCATATTTCTGAGAAGCAAAGATTGGAGACGTGAGCTAGCATGTAGTCAGGGGTCCCATGCAGATCGGTTCTTCTTATGGGACGGAACGTTCGCCACCTCAATGCTTAGCATCAAATTGTTTGCGAACAAATGCTCTAAGCAGTCGCCCATCACAGCCCGCAGCCTGTGCTTTGCGAGCGGGGCAAATTCGTCTACAAGTACCGGTTTGTATTATGGGCCTGCAGAGCCGAATTTAAAATGGTTCGGTTCGTCGGACACGTGAGTGAGGTAAATGCCCCCAAGCGAGGTGCAGCGGCTGAGAGTGACACACAAAACAGGGGCGCGATCGGAGATATTTTGTTCGATACGCGTTCTGTTCAGTTGCTGCAACGTCACAAAGTTGCAGTATGCAAAATTTGTGACAGCGGGGCGGAGAGAGCAGCCGATCAGGAAGCGGTGACCTCCCCGGAAGTTTGCTTGCGTCGTTTGTCGTCTGCTTGCAAACAGTGTACTACAAAACCAAATATTTCTCGTCTTCCAAGTGAATTAAATCTTTATCTAAAAAAATGTATTTTTTTCTTCTCAAGCCCAAACACGTTTTCAAATAGTAGTGCGTGTGACTACTGCAATTTATAACTATTAGGTTCTTTGCGTCGTCCCTAGGTGGTGTCGCGCACAGCGAGAAGAAAAAAGAAAAAAAAAACGACGGGAAGAGTGGCGCACTTTTCAAGAGGCAGCGACAACATTCCAGTGGCTCGCTGGCACCGATGATGTTGTCGATTTCTCTGTACAACCAACGAATCATTTGTTTCGAGAAACAAAAACGACGCCGAAATTCACTTCCTGCCATTTTCTCAAACGCGTTTCGCACCGCCACCGGCTCTCCTCCTTCCTCTAGCAACGCCAGCGCAACAACCTAACTTCCCAACGGAAGCGCCATTTTCTCGAATTAAACTATGGATTGGATTCAAACGTGCCATTCCGCAGCCGAAAAGGCCGCCTGTTGGATCCAATCCAATCCACCAGACGCGCCATGCGAAGCCGTATGATCACTCCAAACTTTCCACCTTCCGTCGGGTTCGGCGCCTAGCAGACGAAATGCTCGGTGGGAGGATGAGTGACAGGAGCGTGTCGTCATTTTGACGTCATCAAAAACGTGGCCGCGCCCCGCGGCTGGCGACGTCGGCGCGGAGTAGGCCAATCGCGCGCGCCGGTAACCGAACGAACGCGCTGAACAACCAACTCCGATCGCACCCCAGATTGTTTGTGTTTGCGATTTTAGGGGTGAACGACTTCCTTATACGTTGGTTCCTGTGATCCATAGAAATCCAATGCAGTCGCTTGGATGAGGGACACTGGGAGACGTAGCTTACAATGGTCACACAACGCTTTCGAGCACTATATAAAAGTTGTTTTACAAAAGTAAAACAAATTTAAAAGTGCGCCTAAAGCACTAATAATGTTCCGCAGCACTTCCAAACGTAGTTTATCAGGAAGAAGCGCAAGGAATTTACTCTCTTTGGACTTTGAGTAAACAAAAGATACTACGTGTTCCTTACTTTCAGTGAACAGAAAGAAGGTGCCTCGCTTACTTAACCGAGGAAACCAGGCGAGCGTCGTACAGCGCCGGGAAATACCGAGAAAACGAGGGTTCGATAATTATTTCTAACTTTCCCACTTAAGCCGCTAAAGAGATATTTCTGGACATATTGAACTTAGGATGCTTTTTACTTCTGCAAAATATAGAGAATTTGTAATACAGAGTTCACTGGGGACATTGTGAAACATGGATCACAACGGCAGTGTGCCACTTGCGTATATTTGATTAGGAAACTTTTTTTTAGAGAAGCTGTATTTAATCCATGTGCATTGAACTTCACTAACAGATTTTCCATAGAGGTGTGACCATTTCTACTGAGTTTGATCTTGTTGCATATGTAGCTATGTCGTTGTAGCGGGGTAAATTTTTCGCCGCTTGTAGTGCTACCTCAGAAAGATCCAGAGCGCTGGCCTTCGTCATTTATTAGGAAATCCCAAATCTAACTCACATATTTCGATCTTTGCTTACATATTACCCATAAGAATCCCCTTCTTTTAACGAAATCTAAAGAAGTTCCTTTGCATGGTTCACTAAGGACACCGGAGAAACCAAGTGGAAACCTGCTATAACAGTAGCAAATGAGGAAAAAAAAACGTGTGTTTCGTATTTTGTTGCAACGCTTATATATATACGACGAACAGAAAACATTCCCTGCTCCTTATATTTGACATTCCACCTGCTTTAATTATTTAGATTTTGGTGCCTTATGCAGTCGCTCTATGATAATGAGAAATATGGCGAGCAATGACCCTATGACACCCTGTAACGCTTGTATATGTAAATTTCAATAAACGCCCTAGTTAAGCTACAGAGATCAAACGTTGCCACTCGTCACTGACAACATGCTTCCTACTTCAGCAATAAAAAAAACGTAGTGCGTACCATAGTTCACCAAGGAGGCCGGAGAACAACAGCTGCATGACTATTCAGTAATTATTTTCAAAGCACCAAATTACGTTAGGCACTTCAAAACTTTCTGTTCTGGTGACCCACAGAGTGGTCCGTATTTGCTCGTTGTATGCAATCACTGCCATTTGTGGTCCTCGAACGATAGGCGGAAAACATTTTGAGCGTGTCATTTACGGTTTTAGATGACCAAAAAAGTAGGGTTCAAAATAATTTTGCCCATAATTGACATCTACACGGCAAAGTTTCCCTACATTTCGATCCGGCTGTACCAACATCTCATCAATCAACCAATTTTTGAAAGATATGCTCAGACCTAGATAACTTAGAATGCATAAGCTGGCGGTGCCCCAAGTTGCGCGACGGCCACTGCGTCAGGTCCAAATGGAAGGCTGGCGTAAGCAGCCCTGTTCTTGAAGAAATGCTATAATGTCCATCGGGCTCGTGACGCAGCAGAAGGGCTCGGCCTTTCTGTACCGACGTGGGCGCGGCCCGGTACGTGCTGGAAACCCCCCCCCCCCGCCGCTTCCGAAGAACCCTAAATAAGTGTTACCATACCATGCGATGAAAACTGACACAATGTTCAGCGCAGTTTGAGTTGTAATAACTGCTTCGCTGTAAAAAAAATACATTCTGCTGGGTGCAAGAACACGAGTAAGGGAGAAACCCTTTTCAAACTGTCAGCTGAAAAATATGGGCAATGAATCAGGGAAGCAAAGAGTGACGCGTTCCATCGACTAAGGAAGGAATAGGCACGCAATAGGTGGGATTAGAATCCGAAGTGAAATATTGCACTTATAACAATGAATGACAGCGAGTTGATACTCGATTGCATGTGACAGCAGCAAGTCTCACGAGCGAAATGCACGATAAAGTAAAAGGAGTATGAAGAGTAATATCAGATTGTCAAGTGCAGGACAATAGCCTTCAAGCGGAAAGAAAGACTCGCACAAAGCCGTGTATTTTAGCTATATTTTTACCCTACTAGAAAAGAGACAAAAGAAAAATTAATGTAAAAATGGAGTCGGGAACACACACTATAGAGAAGCCTATTTCTATACAATATTATTGGCATAATACGGAATAATAGTTAAGCCTATTTCTATAGAATCTTATTAGGATAATAAAATGCGGAGTAATAATTACAGTGCAGAATAGGCATTTTAGCATAAATCTACTCTCGAAGAGCAGTCAAAAAATAAATAAATCTGTGGTAATTCGAGGCCCTCTGGCCTTTTAGAAAAGCCTTGAATTATTATTTCATTAAAAACGGAGCTTCACAGATGTATGCCAGTCCGAGAAACTCATACTTTACAGGCGACGAAACTGTATCAGGGAGTAAACGCAACCTTCCTAAGTCCTAGGGGCCTGTTCTGCTACTGCCCGAAACGTAGCGACAACTTTGCAAATGGTTCACTATACCCGGTGCATTTCCTTCGCTACAGACGAGCCTTTTAAAATGCTGCGCTGCATCCAAATACTGTGTTATATCCGACAAATGTAATCGTCTTTTGCAACGCCTAGACTGACGCCGGCATCTGGCTCTGTGTTCTAACGGCCTCGTAGGGCTGAGTTGCTGGGTGTTCGTATACTGATGACTCATCATCGATAAACTAGTTATATAGGCACTTCCAGGCTACGTAGCCTACGGAGATTATGTCATCATATTTCACCTCTGTAGACGTACAATCTCATATTCGATCTTTAAGATGGCGCCTATAGAACGCGGGTGTCAGAAACCAAAACTACAGGTTACTGGCAAAAATAAACTACACACAATTAAATATGTGAGTATCATCAGCATCAGCATCACCATCATAATCATCATCACCATAATCACTCTCATCATCATCATCATCATCCTATTTTACCTGCACTGCAGGACGAAAGCCTCTCCCTGCGATCTGCAATTGCCCCTGTCCTGCGCCAACCGATTCCCACTAGCGCCTGCGGATTCCTTAGTTTCATCCCCCCACCTAGTCTACTGCCGTCCTCGTCTGGGTTTCCCTTCTCTTCGCGACCATTGTGTGGTTTTAATGGTCCACCGTTTATCAAACTTACGCACTACACGACCTGCCAGGCTCCATTTCTTTTCTCCTAACGTCAATTAGACTATCCGCTATACCCGTTCGCTTTCTGATTCACACCGCTCTCTTCCTGTCTGTTAACGTTACGACTAACATTCTCCATTCCATCGCTCATTGCGCGGTCTTTAACTTCATTTCGAGCTTCGTTGTCAGTCTCCAAGTTTCTGCTCCGTATGTTAGCACCGGTAGAATGCACTGATTGTACAGCTCTCTTCTTAATGAGAATGGTAATATTCCAATCAAGATCTGACAATATCTGCCGTATGCTCTCTAACCCATTTTTATTCCTCTGTAAATTTCCTTCTTATGATCAGGGTCCCCTGTGAGTAATTCACCTAGGTAAACGTACTTCTTCACAGACTCTAGAGTCTGACTGGCGATTCTGAGATATTGTTCCCTTGCCCGACTATTGATCATTAACTTTGTCTTCTGCATATTAATATTTAGCCCCACTCTTACACTCTCTGTGTTAAGGTCCTCAATCATTTGTTGCAATTCGTCCCAAGTGTTACTGAACAGGACAATGGCATCTGCAAACCGAAGGTTCCCTTGGCTGACAGAAGTGTAGTGTTGCTCTCATTCTGAGAAAGATAATTTTTCTTTATAATCAATCGCAATTAAATTTGAAAGCTAATTCAGGTCTCTGACGCAGGTTGCTTTGCTCGCAATTGTCTGCTTGATATTACCGCTCGCGGGCACCGTCCTTTGCTGAATCCCTGTTGCATGACTCCCTGTAACTGTGTTGCTGTACGTATGAAGAGTCGACACGTATGAATGCCGAGGCATTAGTCGTTACGCGACAGTCAGCCGGCACACCTCTGCGCCCGAGCGTATGTACACCAGCAGTTGTGAGAGGGACGCTCCGAGCAGTTACACAACGAGCCGATAACACTAAATTACTCGTACCTCCTACAACAGTATCGCCTGTCACGAAGTACACTATCGCATTAGCATTACGCTCTCACGCAAGTAGAAGCCATAGCAAGGTGGACACTCCAAACAACCATATACCAACACTTGAGTCTGTAGCACGAAATGCAACCTGCGCTGTATTCTTATAAATGCCCACACTGTGATAAATGCGCAACGCCGTACCACATAGTATGGTCCTGCGTACGCTTACCAGGGCTCACACCTGTTACACATCCCATCACATGGAAATGGGAGTCAGAGCTTTCCAGCTCTGACTGCATTGACGAGATCGGAAGGGTCAACCGAGTGACTAAGGACGCTGGACTCTTGGACGTAGGGGACCACCCACTGCGTCGATTCTCCACCAGGTGGCCCAATAACATACATGCTTGTCACGGCAGCGACGACGAGTACGATCCTTCTTACCGGTGTGGCGAAGCCTTCGGCTCTGAAGGCCGCTGTTCGCCGACTCCATGCCTTCCGCGAACCACTGGGAGATGCCGTAAGATGTCCTTCTACGAGAGGAGATTGAGCTGCAAGCCTCCGAGGCACCAGGAGGCACGCCTGAAGTGCTCCTTTCCAACAGCCGAGGCGCCATCACGTCCGTCATCACTCTTCCAGGGACGCTGCTATAGCCGCACTGGAACCCATTAGCCCCGCTCTCAGACTTCGAGAAATTTCAGCGCATCGAATGCAAGTTTAACGAACCTTCTTCTAACGCCCGCATTATTTCAACAACGAAGAATGGTCAGATACCAGCCCGTGGCACATATTCGTCCGCATCCGTCTGTATGCCTGCGACTAGCGTCCCATGTGGCGTCTCCTCCGGGCCCAGCGCGGAGCGTTCCCTAAACGTGTGCACTGAACAGAAAAAAAATCAGATTCTTTTTATAATTGTCGCGATCCTGAGGATGTCGCTCGAGACGCGTCAGATCGGTAAGGTGGCAGTCGCCGACGCAATAAGGCTCCGAACACGGATGGCACCAGCACAAATGCAGCAGTAGAGCGTCCCACATACAAGCATACAGTGATCCTCAACCTAAAACAGCCGTGCCAAATGATAGATGAACGTTTTGTCTGTCTGTATTGAAAGGGCTATACGTAATCACATCCTAGTCTTTCTTCAGACCGAAAGGTAAACAGCACATCTAGTGTGTCAAAACTCATCCCTAGACCACAGTGATCAATTAGCTGTTGACGGCTTTGAAGCTCGCATTCATAATGCCCTTTTCACGCTCGATTCGCTTCCGATTAATAGACAGGCTGTCCGTTTCCAAGCGTTTGAGGCCATACGGAAGGCACAAATCAGAGCCATCATTAGCAACGCTGGTGACATGACAGCTGAACAACTGATGGACAAGTTGCACTGCCACCAATTCGAAATGTAATGCCAAGCTTCTCTAAGATAAAGGCATGGCTTTGTTTACTTTCAAACGCACGAGCGCACCGCGTACAGGATTGAGTTGTGCTCGTCCAGAGTGCGTGTCTTAACCTGTAAAGCGAAGAAGCTGGCATGTGACACATGCCACAAAATGGGACATCGGAAGGAGCAGTGCCCTAATGAAAGCATGCTATGATGTCCCGCGTGCGTCTATAAAAAAGCATGCAGAAGGCTCACAATGTCTTACGGATACATCAAAGTGCCAAAACTGCGGCGGAAAGCATCTGGCCACTGCGAAATACTGTTCAAAGAATGTGCAGCTGAACAGTAAAATGTGCCAAAAGGGCACTCTTCTCCCCAACTGCAAATGTCATCATCATCATATCATGGTGTCTCATCATCATCATATATCAATTTCTTACGTATAAATTGCCGTCTAATGCCACGCTATTGCTCTTCTATTTGGACCGTCCGCGCCAAATTGGAGGACTTTACATCGTCTCCACGTGACCGCCCCTCCATGCCGTTATGTCTTTTGTAGACTATTTATTCAGCTCTATATACGAAGCGTACAGCTTGGCGAGAGCAGGTGCTCAGCTTGCCCGAGTGGCGCTGCAGCGCTGCTTGGGTTCAGGTTACCGGTTATGGTAACTTAAGCCTCCACGACTGGAGGCGGCAGAAAGGACAATGGCCACACTTTGCCACCTCGGCCGTTGTAAGCAGAGAAAATGGATGCCACTCGTAGTGGTGGGTCACTGCCGCGCTCTGTGCATAAGAGGTGCTGACGCCACGCATAAGAGGTATCATAGTAGACAACCGATGGCACCAATTCGATGTTCTATTTACGTCAGTTCCTCACCTACAGAAGTTCTGTTTTCGTTACGAATTAAGAATTTGTCATTACAAAGGCTTAATATTTCAACCTAGTTGGACCTAATATTTGCCTTGAGTGTCCCATTAGGCGTATATACCGTTCTTGCACGATTCTGACGCGCACCTTTTTTGAATAAAGAGTTCCTTCAAATTTGAATGCGCGTTAAAATCGTAACAAATTCTACTCAAAACAAAACGAAACCGATTCTTACTATAATAGAAAGCTCAACGCAAGGTAGCTAGCCTAAGTGCCATCGAACGGACAATGTTTCTTGTGCTTTAGTTTGGGGTCGTCATTTTCCAGATTGCAGTACGTGTGGAATTTCCAACGCGTTAGATGGAACTGAACATGCCGTCCGTAGTTGGTAGACTGCGGGAAGGAGATGCCGACGGCCTTCTTTAGCGACTAGCCGCTAATATGGAGCTCTGTGCAAGTCTTTGCGCCTTCGTATGTTCCATAAAGTTGTTTCAACACGTTACGCGTCGACCAACGTTTCGTTACTTGATGTACCCGGTAAAATAGGCACCAAGTTATTTTTTGGGATATTTCGGCGGTAATATCACTGCACGTTACAATCGAGAGTGCAGTTGAGTCGCGTAAATACAGTTTCTTCCACAGTGGTCATAACGAGCGTCGTGAGACACTGCATAGTACCACTTCTTCCAATGTTTGAGCCACCTTATAAAAATGTATTGCATGTAGTTAGAACACCGTGTGAGGAGCTCGAGCCGGACGCTAAACCTTGTCATTGCTTTCAGTGCGCTGCCTTCGGGCGAAGATGTCAATTTCTTAGGTAGTCAAGGTGTCTATTCCCACTGTGCGGAAAGAAAGCTTACGTTTTTTGTTGCACAGTATTAGAAACCACCACTGCGCTATCAAGTATCCCATAAAACATTCCTGCACGTGTTTTTTTGTATGGTAATGTTTGAGATGAACGTAGACTTAAGGTGGAATCAAATGAGGATATAAGTGTACTCAACACCCAAATCCGATCTACGCCGGTGGCTGATTAACTAGTTCACCTATTCAGAAGTGAACAATGTTGTTATACTAGCATCCGCACCCCCTGCCCTCGCAGGTGGGCGTAGCGGGAAGCACACAAACACTGACTCATGGCCATCGGCACCTCTACCTACTCCTGACTGGTTGTGTAAGGGCAATATCGCAAATGAAAGAATAATTAAGGACGTTCAATCTCAGTTGGCGTCTAGGCAACGCGAAGCAGCCTTGGTCGGGTAGAGATGGGTTCTTCTGAATCGCATAAATGGTCTGCAGAGAACAGTTAATGCTCATGCCAACCCTTACGAGCCGATGCGGGGTAGAGCGCATGGTGTTGTCTGTTGTTATTCTAATTTCTAGTTAACCCAAATGCAACAAAGTCCATTGAAGAGCAGCACATACCCACTCACTACTATGAAAGTTGGCGTCAAAGACGCTTATTCAAGAGCGGGACATAACCACGGCCCAATACCCAGTGGACCATACCCACAGGAAGAGCTCACAATACTCAGTGACCGATGATAGCGCGACACAGGTTCACTGAAGAGCGGCACATACGCAAAGGCCCCAGTGGTACGTACCGAAACAGGAGTGAAAGAAAATCATTGTGTAGCGGCGCACGCACCGTGCGATACATATAGTGGCAGATGCCCCATCGGAGAAACAGAAGAGAATGGCCCGCATACTTTTGCTGTACTACCCGGGGAACGAGCCAATTTCTTTTTTGACAGCACTTCAGTCTGAATCCACTGATAAAAAGAACGGAATATTCATTCCAGAAATTCCAGAAAGGCACTTGCATACCATCCAAAAGCGACGAAAATACCTTCATCGCTCTTTAACTCAGTCAAGCGACGCAGATATTGAAAGACATCCACTACATGTAAAAAAAGTAACATTGTAAAATTACTACTGCATGGTGCACACGGGGTTATACGGCATGCGGAGCCGCTGTATGAACTCGAGCTTCTGCGGCGAATGCTCCTCGGAGTTCCCCCTCACTTCTCTCTGTTTGTATCACAAAAAGCCATCTGAAAGGTAGCCACAATATCACTCCCTAAAATAAAGAACACCCGCCGTGGTTGCTCAGTGGCTATGGTGTTGGGCTGCTGAGCACGAGGTCACGGGATCGAATCCCGGCCACGGCGGCCGCATTTCGATGGGGGCGAAATGCGAAAACACCCGTGTACTTAGATTTAGGTGCACGTTAAAGAACCCCAGGTGGTCAAAATTTCCGGAGTCCGCCACTACGGCGTGCCTCATAATCAGAAAGTGGTTTTGGCACGTAAAACCCCATAATTTAATTTTTTTTTTAAATAAAGAACACCAATCTGCCAACAAATTTGAGACGGCCACAACCCGTATGCCACAAACACTCTTCTTTACCGCCAGGTTAGGGCACATGTAATCAAACAAAGGACTTTTGTTCGTGAAAACTTCGATGAGTGGTGCTGTGTAAACGCGTATAACACGCAATAAGTGGTTGCAAAGCATAAAAATTTAATAAAATGCGGTTAATCGATTGGGAGAAAGTACGACCTAATAAATACCATGTGAAGAAAACACTCGTACTGGATTTAAGGTTCGGATTCTTAATGCCAATGTTAGAAGCAATAAACAAGAGACTAGACAAAGTGCTCACAAGAGACTGCCGAGATGCATTGACATTACGGTTATTCGCTCGCCTGACGTTAATTTTTGGGTGGAGATTGAGAGGAGATGAAAGCAGACGAATGTTGGTGGCATGTAAACACGGCAGACAGGGTGTACTTTTCAAGTCGTGTAGGGTGGATTTAGGAGAGACAGGGGGGCTTTGGAACGAGAACGTCGCTGTGGATAGGGGCTTTCGGAGAATTTACTACACTCCGAACAAACAAGACACGAAAAGAAAGCATACAAATGGAGGGTTGGCTGGCGGTGCCGCGTACGTCGTCTATTCGGAGATCTCCTTCTTAGGCTAGTGGCTCACCAACTGAGAGAAGCTGGTTGCGCCGCCGTCGCAAGAGCTTTTCTATCTTGCTGTTCGTTCTCCTATCGAGGAGTAGCGGAGCGTGATTTAGGTGCATTAGAAGATGCACGTTGGGATCCTTTGATCCTGTACTACACACCCCGCATCAAGTGGGTTCAGTCCCGTGAGATGTGGGTCGCTGCTAAATCGATGCTGACGACCGGGACGAAACAAACATGAGCCGTACGGTTGCGAAGACATGGCGAGCGAGCGCTGTAGCTGTTCTTACGCCAGGCAGGTGGCGGAGCAATGCAATAAGTCAAGATGCCTCGGGCGATGGAGATTACCACGCCAAGTTGAGATTTAGTGTAGCATGGGGCTAGAGATAGGAGCATGGCTCTGATAGTATCACTGCCATATTTTATCGAACGCGTCAAGCTCCTGATGGTCGTGTTTCGACGGTGAAGCACTGTGATGACCAATACTAGGAGTAATTACCACTGAGGTATTACCACTTACACCTATTGAAAGACATGCATTACACCAGTGTCGTGAAATCGGCAGGGCTAAACATAAAACGAATACTTCAGGGACAGTGCAGAAAACCGGACCCTCCAAATTACAATAACATTTCTGCTTATGCATGCGCTCCTACCGGGGGCGCATGCGTAACGGTCACTCTTTTATCGGGCCCAACAGAAACATTTCAAGTATAATCTACCATATTCCCATGCATCATATTGGTGTTAGGTTGTAAGAAAATGAGATCATCTAGGCATCTAACAACCCTGAAAAACCACGTCCTTGCCACATATCTGTAGATGTAATGTCACACTGCACAGGAACTTCTCAAAACACCTGTTGCAAAAGCTTAAAGTGCAAGTGTGACGAAATTTTACTTAGACTAAATTGGTAGTAGATGAGCAGTAGATACGACTGAAACAATCTTGGCAAAACTGTGGGGCTGGTAACTGTCTAATTTCTTCTTGATAGCCTTTTAATACTGCCTTAGCAGACGCCACATCCACCTGGTGGGTAGTGCATCAATGTCGCATCTGGGATACCGCACCTCAGGCAGCTGCAGGTGGTCCTGAAATCTGTGATATGTCACTGCCGGTGACTGCTAACGGTGGCGTTTTTTTTAATTTCAATATAAGGAATGCCTACTTTTGCTAGGATTTTGTGACCCATCCCATCGTTTTGTATATTGCAGGGTAAATGCCTCTTCCAGTGATCTCCAATTATCCGTTTTGCGCTAGCTGATTTCAACTGTGCTCCTACCAATTTCCTGATTCCATCACCCCACCGAAAATCAGTATGTTCCCGAATAGACACGTTAGCCCATTTGGTGCGTGCAATAGGGCACGGGACACTAAGTATGCGAATATTCTTGGCCATTTCTCCAGATTGGGCCTGTGTCCGGATAGTAAAGGTGAGCGAAATGCAAGTGAAAAAGCTGGCATCGAAAGTATTGGGTGTTGAGGAATAAGATAAGTCAACAGAATGAGAACAACGTGAAATGCGCGAGAGCCATTGAGGTGCAAGGAGCTGAACGTGTCTGTGCTGCATTGCTTCAACGCTGATCGCATTAACGTTGCCATTAAACGTGAAATAGATGCTGCCAGAATTTCGTTTTGTAAACAGACATAACATTTAACCTTAACAAAAAAGTAATTGATGCTGAACGCCTCCCAATACCCGAGGTGAGTGATTTCATAGAAGCTTAACTGATCTGCTTTCGCTGATAGCTGCTCTCTTACACTGGTGGCGCAGTAAAACAGAGATCGCATGGGACAGTTTGCTTACTATTTTACATAATGTAATGTTCCACTCCGATAGTAGACAGTTTGGCTTAGATGTTGTTTCTATCACAGGTGTTACGCTGAGATATGAGCGGTAGCCAAATGGTGGCCTTGGCAAGAATGAGACGTGCCGTAGAAGTTCAAGTGCTGTCAAAGGAAAGAATTAGAAAATCACGGTAAACTCACCCGATTGACGACCGACGTTGCCCATGCTGTAATACAGTGTTGACACTTCCTGACACTACAGTTGTCGCTAGCAGCCACGGTCGAGGTACGTAAAAACAACTTCAGAAGGCGGGAAGCGCAATGTCTTGCGAGATCAGCATGGTATTGCGAAGGAGAACATCTGCATAAGTAGAATATAAAGTAGTCAAGTTATTCTGACTAATTTCACTGTATTCCGTCTCTTGTATTGATGCCACTCTCTGTACGCACTCTCTAAGTGCTTTCCTTTATCCAGCAAGAACACCTCAAATGATGCTTTCGCGTGACCCGAGTTCCGATCGGGAAGAGAAAAATTTGGGGAACGCACGTGATGTTACACTGCCGCGTGATAGGTCCGAAAACTCCCAGGGCTCTGGAGTTTCCCTGCAACGGCCCATTTTGTGTCTTCTAGGTTTTTGTCAATTTATAGCGCACTGTAAGAAATTATATGACAAAGCGCGCATAAGCCAAGAGAGAATGCGAAAAAAAAAACGAGAAATACAGCGTGCTCGGCGCATTATTGGTGAATATGGCATGCTGTTTTGTAAAAAAAATATGTACGCCTGGAGTTGGAATTTCACCTTTAATAAAACAGATGAGCAACTGCTGTGCCCTCAACTTCGCAATCAAGACTTAAGCTGCATTATGAGCCTTTGGTAAACCCGGAACTGTTCCTATTACTTGTAGCAATTCTAGCAGCAAGCCAGTACCCACGAATGCTCGGAAGCTTGCAGTAATAATAACAAGATCGTTTGTCGCAGTGCTAGCAAAGCGCAGTAAGCGTCCAAAATTACCAAAAATTATGCGGATGTAATGCACATGTTTGAATCTATATGAAACAAAGCTTTCGTGATGTGGGTAGGGAAATGCTATATATCTGCCTTTTTTTATTCCTGCTTCTTTGGCGTAAAGGAAACTGGCTTGCGGATGTACTCTTCTGCACCTGTGCTGCACAATGGGACACACAATATATTGCCGGGGATCACATCAAAGAGCTAGGCGGCGTTGGCACTTGTGAAGCCCGCTCCTTCTCCAATCCGCGAATGTGGATGTTTGCTATAATGTGGAAATTAGCATCATAATCAACAAGCGGACACGATTCTTTACAATGCCTGGTTGTGGTATGAGCCACAATAAAAAAACAATTTCAATCATGATCTACATGCGGCAGTCAACTAAAATAGCTACTTCGCTTTGGCCTTCCATCTACCACCTGCTTCTTGGCCAATCCTACATTGTGAGCATGCGCCATAACACGGAAACCATAATCATACTCAACACCTGGCGACCATTTAAAAGAGTTAGGTGGTGCTGGAATTAGAGAAGCACACGTGTAATGGCACTTGATCAGTTGCCTGCCGTTGGCCCTCTTTAAATGAAATATGCTAAGATTTTTCCTATGTTGCAAAATTGTAAAATGTACGCCTTGTGCTTTATAGGTCCTGCTCTGCACATCAGTGTGCGATATTTTGCCTTGACCTTGTACAGTTCTCGCATGCAGTATTACGCATGATAAAAAAAGAAGACTGTGGGCTAATGGCTTACTAATCGGGCAGCTACGCTCTGCAAGAAGTATGCAAGGAGTCTATACATATTTATCGCATTCTGCAACAAGATGCGTATGAAAAAGAATTCCGTTGGACCAGAAGCAGCTATTTTGCATTTGCACCCACTTTCTTTCGTTTATATTGCGGACAAAGTTGCTGAAGCATGTATATATAAAGAAAATATGAAGCGGGCATGCTGCACGGGCTACAATGAAGCTTCCAAAAACCAAAAATCTTCTCTTCGGCTGCTTAGTCTAATGTCTGCCGTTTTCCACATACCCTATAAACAAAAGCGAGAACAATAGTACTCGTCTCTGGGTAAGTACCGAAAATATAAAGCTATCTAGCCAACAGTCACGCAAATACCTGAAAATTGAATTCATTAAAAACAGCCTACGGCTGTTTAAGTCCCGCATGGTTAAAAATTGACTGATTTCATACACTATCATCGCTTTTAACAGGTACGAATGACACACAGGACTACCATAACACTTAGGGCAACAGAGCCAAGCCAATAAAGCATGTGTTTGTTCCGGGCAAGGTCCCTTAACACCGTGAATCCGCCGGAAAGCACGCTTCTGTCATGGCCCGCAGAGAACAATAACAAAAAAATGTGGAGTCGCTTCAGCAAGTTGGAATAATTTTGTTGCCCAACGCGCAGAGCGCTCGAACTACGTTATTTGTCTGTTGTTTATATCATTAAGCTTCATGTCAAGTTCAAGTCATATCAGCATGGCCCTCACGGCACTAGCTTTCTGTTCCTTAAAGTGCACTCGAGATGATGAAAGAGTCATATTCTCAATCGGAAGGCATTCCGGATTGCTAGTTGCTCCACTGAATATATAAAAGTTGCGGTGGTCCCCCTTGTTTTTGCAACTTTGACAGGCCTATCCTTTCTTCCTTGATCTCTTCAATCTACAATTGCCTATTGATGGTCGATAGTATGCCCTCACTGAAGCTAAGGCCGAGTAAATAGTATTGAATAGCCACACTCAATAATTTTAGTTACAGGCTCCTGCAAACTATTAAGCCAGAATCGGCCTGTGAACAAGTTTAGTCATGTTTGTCAGTTGCATAAGCAAGAACGATGACATACGTAGACAAACGTCAAAATTTCTCCCTGAAATTCACACACTTCAATTTCAGTGAACTGCACAGACTTTTTTTTAATGGTCATGGCGCCAGAGAAAAAGAATGCGCTGACCCTCCTCAACACAACCTGTGGCAAATCCCTCCGTGGCTAGTTTCATAACTTGTAACCAGTTTTCATTGGCGATCATCCTTAACATATATACATCTGCTTTTCGCAATTTGTCGCTGATCATCTTAGGATATGGGAAACAAGGAGCAGACGCCTCTGCCAACATCGAATTTTCTAAAAGGGCTTCATTTACAAAGCGAAAATTATTTCGTTTCGTTGGGGCATCGGACTACTCAGGCCAATCTTGGAACTACTACTAGTGCGCTAGTTATCTAGTAATATCTAGCTTGACGTGGTAGAGGCAGGTACCGGGACTGACACCGCCAACTTAGTACCAGTACAAGTAGATGCACCTGCACCAACGGCCTTCAGTTGTCAGAATCTTTCGCGCTTTCTTTTGCTTTCACTTGCTTGCTTAATTTCTTTCCAGTTCTTGCAGTATGAATGAATCGCAAGATGATATCTTCTGACACCTCCAGAAGTTGACATTGTCCTTTGCGTGAAGATTGCGCTCCATTTGGGTGTATGTTGTTCTGGGGGTGACGCCATGTTTTTTGTTTTGCATAACAAGACCGAAATGACTTATAATAGTGTAAACTCCTCCGTAAAAGCTAGTCTTTGTAAATGTATGTGTAAAATTAGCTAACTATAGAATGCCTTTTTTTGGACTGGGATGTGGCTGAATCTGAGCCGCGGCTTTTCATGGAAATCACTTGCCGTAATTTAATAGAAGATTACTTATTCAATCTCGATATCAGGATTTAGCGGACAAAATAGCCGCGCCGCCTGTTCACATCTTTCATGGGTTTTTACAGCCTCAGCAGAAATACAGAAAACAGGTACTCATGAATCTTGATTCATATTCATATTTACCCCGCTATTCTTCTGCAAGGTAAATGTAAAAACAATGCAATACCGTTGAGTGAACGGTGGTGTCGATTGATAATTAAGAATTCACGAAACATTCTGAAGACTATTCAAGAGACACGCAAGGCGTAAATAAACAAAAGTATTGGCAGCATAGAAATAATAAGAAAGGTGTGAAAGGAGGACGCTTCTCCACTGAGAAAACGAAGCCGTTCATATTCGACTTCGCTTTGGTGGCGGCAGTTGCAAGTGCACTAACCAGAGATTGTAACTTCCGGCGAGAATTCAGGTAGCAGTCCTGCCTTGCTCAAGTAAAATGAGTTTCGCTGCCTTCTCTTTCTTCCTAAATTTCACGTTTTGTTTAGTTTCTTGAAGAAACCACTGCATTGAGACGCCGCGCAATACTGTATCACGAAGGGAAAATATATTTAGAGTGAGAATATGTCCAACCGGAAAATACCGCTGTTGCTAAGGCAGCCTAACTGACTGCCCTATATTGCACATCCCGAATGAAAGTAAAAAGAAGCTTCCTCCGGGGTCCTTCCTTGCTGGACGCGCGAAATGGTATTCACAAACGGCAACGGGAAAATCGAGAATATTCCGCACCCAATATTAAAAGAGAGCGCTTAATATTCGTGTTGCTTAAGAGTAGAAGTAGATTGAAGGAGCAAAATAAAAGAAACGCTGGCTATATAAACGTAAACAGGCTCAATCACAGCGTGATATCAAGAACATGAACGGTAAGGGAATAAAAGAAGAAACCATGTACAGTGGCTTCCTACTGACATGTATGTATTATATATATATATATATATATATATATATATATATATATATATATATATATGTATATATATATTTAAAGCCTATATTTTAATTGACATTAAGAGAAAAAATGGAGCTGGTCAAGTCATGTAATGCGCAGGTTACAAGTGGATTAGAAGTGGACCCTTATGGTTAAAGAATGGGTGCCAAGAGAAAGTAAGCGCAGTCGACGACGGCAGACTAGGTGGGCCGATGAAATTAGGAAACTCGCGGGCGCTAGTTGCAATCGGCTGGCGCAGGAAAAGGTATTCGGAGACTACAAGGAGAATCCTTCGTCATGCAGCGGACATGAAATAGGCTGATTATTATTATTATTATTATTATTATTATTATTATTATTATTATTATTATTATTATTATTATTATTATTATTATTATTATTATTATTATTATTATTATTATTATTATTATTATTATTATTGAGTTTGCATCAGAACTTTGGAATTGTTTTTGGGGATACTATGACGAAACGATTTTATGTTATTATGACTCCTTATGCTTTCTATGAAATGAAACTTATGACAAAGGTGCCATGGAGCTATATTTTATTATCAGTCATTATGAAGCAGCTTTCATAACATGACTACCTGCGCTGTCATTTTCTTTGAAACTGCTAGCGATTGTCCTCGGGACCAGTTTTACAGCCGCCGAGTCATCCCACTAGACTATCAAACAAGATACCCGTGCGCTTTTTAAAAAAATTTTCTAGGATCGGCATTGTAGGATTCTAGGATCTAGGCATTCTAGGCATTCTAGGCATTCTAGGATCGGCACATTGTAGTTATTTTACCGCATCGTGATCACCTCGGTATTGTTCGTTGTTCACTTAACTAAACACATTTGCGGGTACGTAATAAAAAAATCTGCATGTTTTTATCACATGTTTTTGCTGCCATCTCGTTTGCTGTGACAGTTTACTCACACAATCACTACCAACACTCGCACCTTTGTGAAAAACTTCTTCGATCGTGCAGAGGCTCACGGTGATCCTGTGACTACATCTGAGAGCAGTGTTGCCAAAGTTTTTTGGAGTTTGGCTAAAGTGAGTCAAAAGAATCGCAAAATTTTCGCTAAATTTACCTGCAATGCCACTAAACTTTTTAGGCTAATGGTATGCAGCATACGGGTTTAGGAATGCTATAATGTATACTAACATGCGTAAATCATTTGCCGAAGCGCCTCACATTTCTCTAGGCTCTGTGTGAGAGAGAGGAATAAAGAGTGAATTCACCAGCAGTATGCCGTGGGCTTTTACTTTAGTATTATAGTTACATAACACCGGATGATGACAGCGGAAATTCGGCATCTACCATCAAAGTGTGCGGCTCGAAATGTAGCATGTTGAAGGAGACCACAAGTTTTCCTAGACCACAGAGGCCCTCGATCCACATTTACTTGACAATTTGCTAGGTCTCGGTGGTCCTAAAATGATAGCGAAATTCTGCAACAGGCACATCACATGCTAACACGGCGACGAGAATTACGGGGCCTTTATACAAGTCAAATACTAGGCTTCTGCCCCTTGTTCTACTTGAAGACTCTTCGCAGTATCGATTTGTCCAAAACCCATGCGATATGGAAGCTGTGCGTTGCGGTTCGAGTAAACGAACCCAGCCACTCCTTTACATACACATTTCTACAGTCGATCTACCATATTATTCACCAGTTAGTCTCTAAATCTCGGAAGAAAACTTCTAAATGTCGAAGAATCGTACGTATTAGTGAAAGTGCAGAACTCTGAGCATTCAGACGCATTCAAGGCCGTATCGTAAAGAATATCAAGAAGAATATAAAAATGTGTGCGTTTTTAGCACACAGTGAATCCTGTGAAGGCAAGGATTGCTTCATATGGGTCACAGAGCCTACGCGTCACACAGCTAATTTCGACCCACAGTAGGTTTTCAATAATCAAGTGCGTTCTATAAAAAGGCTATCTTCCAAGGAACATTCATAACTTCGAAGTCTCTAAAATTTCGCCAATTATTTTGTCACATTGTTGAGAAGCCTTGCCGCTCACTAAATTGAAACATTCGCCACTAAGCAGAGAAAAACGTACCTAAACCCCACCTAAAACAGCGAACAGCTCTCTTGAAAGGCTGACCGCTGAGAATTTGGAACAACAAATTATTGACGATGAATTTGAGTGATAACGCAAAGGAACCCTGACAATGATTGCTACGCTGAAAACCCCGTTTCGAACGACTGCCACACGGCTCTAATTTGTCTTATCTAGCTGTTGTACATATAACACGTTATTGTCTTCCCTTCTCCAGCTAAATGTAACGTGGCTCGGAATATGAGGCTGGTTTCAGGAGCGCTCTTGTGCGCATTATGCCTCCATAGCTTTCAATTCATTGCCATAAAAAGTTGTTTCCTACTGTAGCGCAGAAGCTGAAATCGAACGCGCTGGCTAGAGCGACTAGCTCTCAATTCCACAGTTCCGTGTGTTCAATCTCTATTTCGACTCCTGCAGTGGCTTGTTGGTTGAGCTCGAGGTCATGGGTTCAACTCCCGACCATGGCCAGTGCACTCCCACGGGAAACGAAATGGAAGAACGCTCGAGTACCACGCTTTGGGTGCACGTTAGATAACTCCAAGGAGGTAAGCCTCAGCCTTTCACTATGGCACCCTTCGAACCCAGGATAGGGTTTCAGGAGGTGAATCATCATTATTTCTTTTAATCCCTGTAATGACAATTGTGAGCAAAGCCTCTTTTTTCACGATATGGTCGTTTTGGTGCTGAGGGGGAAGACGTGTTATCTATCAACAATTATTGTCATCATGCCAACAGCGTAAGGGAAAGTTAGTTAATTCGGGTTTAATGGCGCAAAAGCGACTAAGGCCATGCTGCGCCAGTCACAGGACAGTATAAGATCCAACGTTAAGCTGTGTTGAACATTCCTAGCTTTGTTTCCTTAAAGTCGATGTAGATAATCGGTTTCACCTAAAAACTGGAAGAAGTAAGTGAATGGCACTAGTGGATCATCGCCCAATATTAAATCAGGGTGCAGAGGTATATGTAAGTGACACAAATTTTTGAAATGTTTCCGCCTCTGTGTTTCAGTGTGTGGGCATGATATAATGATGTGGGTTACTGTGAGCGTTTCGTGACATTTCTCGCATGTTGGTGGACTTTCGTTTCGAAGAAAAAAATTGTGTGTTAGATGTGTGTGTCCAATTCGAAATCGACATAACATTACCTCATAGAACCATTCTTGATGAGTGCATGATTTCCACTCGCGAAGCAGGGGTTTAGTTATATGTAACTTGTTATGTACGCACGAGTTCCATTCTTGTTGCCATTTTGATGCTAGGGCCTTACGAACCGCTCTGATACTGTCTTTGTAATGGAAGTGTTATGTGTGTTATGCTTCTTTGCGCTGCCATGGATGCGCTTCTATCTGCAGCTTCATTCCCTGCTATCCCAACATTGCTTGGGACCCAGCAAAATCATATGGTTCCTTCGTATTTCTCGTTAAATACTATGTTTAAGATATCGCCAAGCAGGGGTTCAGACGCGGAGTTTAAGCTAAGGGCTCTTAGGGCACTTAACGAGTCGGTATAAATAATAGCATTCTTCTGCTTGTCGGAACTAATTTTCTTAACTGCCATCCATATCGCATAGACTTCGGCGGTAAATACTGAAGAAAAATTATTGATGCGAATGTTATTTTCCCAATTTTTTGTTACGATACCGACACCTACGTATTCTTGTGTTTTAGAGCCGTCAGTGTAAAATTCTGTGCAATGTTTATGTTTTTCTTGGATAGGTCGGAACTCTTGTATTATGTGTTCTGGTGGAATGTCTTTTTTCTTTATATGTGTTAACGTCCAGTCACACAGCTGTGTAAAATTGCACCAGGGGAGCAATCTTGGTGGCCTTTCGGCAACCTGTAGGGCTTCAGGAGGAACATCATAAGTCTGACAATATTGTTCGTGTCGTAAGAGGAGTGGCCGAATCACGTTTGGTTTATTTATGTAGTGTAGTCGTGATTTGCACTGTGTTACGATGTTGTAGCATATATGTTGTGGTGATGACCAAATTCTTAATACATAGCAAACTGTAAGTTGTGCTATACGTTGCTCTAATGAAGGCTCATTAGAGTCAACGTATAAACTTTGTATAGGCGATGTCCTGTAGGCACCACTCGCCAGTCGTAAGCCGAGATTATGAACTGGATCAAGTCGTTTAATGTAGGACTGCCTAGCTGCACCATAAACTACACTGCCGTAGTCGAGGATGCTACGTACAAGGGACCGGTATATACGTAGTAGACATGTTCGGTCAGATCCCCAGTGCTTATGCGATAACACCTTGAGGATATTTAGTGCTTTATTTGCTTTAATTTTAGTGGCGTTAATGTCGGCCAGGAAATTTAGTTTAGTGTCAAATGTTACGCCTAGAAATTTGTAGGGTTCTTTGACTGGCAGCGTTGGACCATGCAATGTGAGAGCTGGAGTGTAGTGTAACCCTCGCTTCTGGAAAAAGAGAACTGTAACAGTTTTGTGTGTTGAGAACCGGAAACCATTTTTGTCAGGCGATTGTGTCAGATTATTTATCGTTATCTGTAATTGTCGTTCGCAGGTGGGTAGGTAAGTGGCGCGGCAAGCCATTTGTAAATCATGGACATATATTGAGTGCATAACCGATGGTGGGATGATCTCATTTACAGAGTTCATTTTGACTATGAAGAGCATCGTGCTCAGAATGGAATCTTGTGGAACGCCATTTTCTTGTGTGCATGTGCGCGAGAGTATTGTCCCGAGCAGTACTTGAAATTTTCGGTTTGACATGAAATCACATAGACAATTTAGCATTCTTCCGCGAATTCTCATGTCAGCCAAGTCTCTCAATATTCCATATCGCGAAGTGCTATCATACGCCTTTTGAAGAAAAAAAAACCGCAAGGCCGTATTGCTTGTGAAGAAACGCGTCGCGTATTTCATGCTCTAGTCGCACGAGATGGTCAGTGGTGGAGCAGCCCTTTTTGTACCCGCACTGGTGCTTGTCTATTAAGCTTCTTGTTTCAAGGATGAATGTGAGCCTTATGTTTATAAAGCTCTCATTGGATTTGGCTAGACAACTTGTTAGTGCAATGGGTCTATAGCTGCTAAGGGATGTTGCGGGTTTACCAGGTTTTAGAAAAGGCACTACTACCGCTTTTTTCCAATCTGTGGGCATTACTCCAAACTCCCATACCCTATTGAAAATTTTAAGAAGTGCCCTTACCGATGCCTGAGACAGGTGTGCCAGCATTGTGTAGTGCACACGGTTAAGACCTGTTGCCGTTTTTTTTACCAGCAGAGAGAACTCTGTGCAATTCATGTATTGTGAGTGGGTTATTGTACATTTGAGCTGATGACCTAGTGGTAGGCAGTCTTTAGATTCTTTATATTTTAAAAATGAATTTGAATAGTTTGTTGAGCTAGATATGTTATAAAAGTGTTCACCTAATAAGTTGGTCTGGTCCTGTGGTGTTGTTAGTGTGCCTGGACATGTAAGTAGTGGTATAGTGTATGATGAGTACTCTCCTCTAAATTTCCTCACCTGGTCCCGCATTTGTTTGGATGTGACTGTACTATTGATTGAAGTTGTGTATTTTCGCAGTGATAATTTCCCTGCATTTCTTCGAATAAATCGTGCTTTGGCTTTGGCCTGTTTGAAATTTAGCAGATTGTTATAAGTGGGGTAGCTCCGTAGGATTCCCGTCCTTATTTTGTTCTCTTTTGGCTTCAGTACATTCGTTTGTCCACCAAGTATTTAGTTTTTTACGCACAATACCGGATGACTGCGGTATCGCCTTTTCTGCCGCTGTGATTATGATTTCAGTAATTTTTTTATTAAGTTCATCAATACTAAGCTTTGGCGAAAAGACATTTTCCAGTTTCGCGTTCTCCATAAAAACCTGCCAGCCAGCGAGCTGTAATTTCCATCGGCGTGGTCTAGTTACTAAAGTTTGTGGTGATGGTAGGAGTTTTATGAGTGCGGGTAAGTGGTCGCTACCATATGACGTGTCGAGAGCTTCCCATTTAAAATCAGGTAAAAGAGAGGGCGAATAAAAAGCTAAATCTAAACAACTAAATGTGCGGGAAGTCGGTAAAAAATAAGTTGGCGTAGCTGAGTTTAAAAGACAGATATCATTTGATAGAATAAAATCTTCAACGAGTTGTCCTCTGGTCAGTTTTGACACTGCCCCAAAGGGTACCATGAGCATTAAAATCTCCTACCAAGACAAATGGATCCGGTAACTGATCTGTTAGTCTTTCTAAGTCTTTAATAGTAAAATGTGTGTGAGGTGGAATATATAGTGAGCAAATGGTGATGGTTTTGTAGGATAGAATGGTGACAGCTACGGCCTCTAAAGATGTATTTATTTGGACATTTCGGGTGGGAGTGCCGCCCTGTACGACTATAGCCACTCCTCCTGACAAATGGCTGGAACATTCGCGGTCTCTTCGGACAACAGTGAAGCCTCTAAGGAATTGACTGTGTTTAGGGCCTAAGTTTGTTTCTTGTAGGCAAAATGCGACTGGCGAAAACTTATTTGTTATGTCTTTAATGTCACCCAAATTGTGAATAAGTCCTCTACAGTTCCATTGTATGTAAAAGACATAGTGGCAGAAGTGATAGTGTTAATTTATATGTGTGTACGAAGCAACTGTAGGTGACATTGATTATCGGAAACGTACTATTGGAAGAACGGTAACCGTTCAGGTTACCGGTCCCTTTGTTCGCGTAGTTATTGTGATCTTGTCTTTCTTAGTACGCTCCAGAGAGCGCTGATCTTTTGTTGTCAATGACGCCGGAGTTTTTGTGTCGACCTCCATAGCCTTGTCCGAGTCGCTGGATGGTCGAGAGCCAGGTGCTGAGACGCGCGTCTCAGGCCTGGGAGTTCGATTTAGCCTGGGGCCCTGTGGAACCGGGGTCTGCAGGCCCGTCTTTGATGATGATGATGGCTGCAATGGCTGCTGGCTGCTTCCACCATGGGGGCGGATGGAGTTACTACTGGGCCACTGTCTGCGGTCCCTGTAGACTCCTGAGACCATTGCGGTGCTGTCGCCTGCCGCACCGCGCTTGCGTAGGTTGCTTGAGGTAAGTGTGCTAGTTTCTTTCTTGCTTCATAGAAGGAAATCTTCTCTTTCACCGTAAGTGCAATTATCTCATCATCTCATCAATTATCTCATCATCAATTATCAGTTTGTACAGTGTGGAGCAGCATTGCAGTTCTCCGACTGATAGTCATTGGCGCTACACTTCGCACATGTGGATTTACCTCTGCCCGATTGCGATGCATGTCCGCACCTCTGGTACTTGAAACAGCGCCTCGGGTTTGGGATATACTGTCTTACGTTGATCTTAAGATAGCCTGCTTCAAGTGTAGCAGGTACAATACTGGTACCAAAGGTAAGTATAACGTGTTTGGTCGGAATTTGTTCGTTATTTCTTAGGAGCGTTATTCCTTGAACCTGATTACATTCTGTTCTTGGAAACCTTCCAGGAGTTCTTCATCGCTCAGGTTTAGGAAATCTGATATTACGCCCCTGCTTGTGCTAAGCGAACGGTGTGCTGAGATTGTGACTTGAATGTCACCGACACTGGCGAGATCAGCGAGCTTTTCTACTTGGTCTTTGGTTTTGAGTTCAAGGAGGAGGTCCCCACTTCACATCTCTGAAACCTTGTATTGTTTTCCAATTTTTTCTGCTAGGCATTTTGCTGCTAAGAATGGGGATATTTTTCTCATTGGCAGAGGTCCTTCACTGTGGATCACATGGTAGCGTGGGAATGTTTCTACGTTGGATTTTAAACTGAAATCAAAAATTGCTTCGGTGCGCCCTCTTTTGTTAGGACGATCTGGAAGGGGGGGGGGAATGCATTTGCCATGTCATTCTTAGAATATTCAGCGGCGATGGTTGCCACTCACCACCGAGCCCAACAAGGGGATGCTACGAACATACCTAGGAACATAGGAACATACCTGTATACGTCAGCTATACAACGCCGCTATAACCTAATATATGTACCCAAGGTTGGGTGGATACACACGGTTAACCCTTGCTGCCTGGAAAATGAGAAGTAAAATGAAGTGAGTAGAAGAAAGGAAAGATTTAAAGTGGGAGAAAAAGACGAAGAGTGGAGAAGGCGACAGGAAGAGGCAACTACCGATTTCTCCCGGGTGGGTCAGACCGGGGGGTGCCGTCTACGTGAAGCCGAGGCCAAAGGGATGTGTTGCCTCCGCCGAGGGGCCTTAAAGGTCCTGACACTCAGCATCGGCTCAATCCCCAGGCTCCCCTTTTCCGCGGACACGGCTAAGCCGCGCACGGTTACACGCGGGAGGGTCCAACCCTCGTGTGCTCGGGTACGTGATGTCGCAACACACCAAACGCCTGCTGACGCAGACGCCCCTGCTGGGAGCGTAAAGGAAAAGACGCAGACGCCGAGTAAGCCTAATTTAGAGCAAACGATTCCTGGGAGTGTAAAACGACTGCAGCGGTCGAGATACATCTAGAAAGCTTGCACAAAAAAAAACGCCATTTTGTTCCCGCGCAATTTCATTACAGTACCAGTTATCTTTGGCTGTGATGCATAATAAAGATCATTAGAAAACATACTCATAAAATATTGGTTGCACTTACACTGTAGGTGCATAGGTGATTCTCTAGTTGCAATTTGAAGAAAACTGTAGCTACGTAAACGCCAAGTCTGCGTTCTCAACT